>NC_092424.1:44813780-45134596 GCF_036169615.1 Heliangelus exortis
ACTTGTGAATTTGAAAGGCTTGTTTATTTCTGGCAGTGGTATTTCTTAAAATTTCTCTGTCTTTCAGGTTCTTCTTAGCAACCAACAGGTTATTTCAGTGGAGAGTGATAGTATGGGGAGAGCTTTTTTTGTTTGCTTTGTCACATGAACATTTTTCATGTTAATTTTTAATGCTCTTAAGGAATGTTGCTGGTTCGTGCATTATCTGTCTGCTCTTGGAGCAACTGTTGCCTATTTCCTAACACTTGCAAGAACCATATTAACTCTAACACAGAATCTTTATGAGCTTCTTGCAGAGTTTGATCTTATTTTTGTTTAATAATGGTTGACTTTTCCTCTTCAAATTTTAGCAACTGTCAGTCAGCTCAAAATTTTCCTTCTGGGAGAGGTCTTTAATTTACTTTGTCACTGTTGTAAAATTCTGTACATTTTATGCGTCTTCTAGAGCGCTGCTTGAATTTTAGTGGTATGAGGGCTGGGTGGGCTTTTGTTAGCTTGCAATGAATGTTGAGGTGTTGAAGGGAAAGAGTGGTTGATCTGTTTTGTATTTCTCCTAGCTTGTGTTGGGTCAGTTTATATTGTGTAGGACTAAAGAGTGTGTGCATGCTTCTTATTTGTTTGTGTCAGTTAATGGACCTAACTGATCTTTGGTAAAATTCTAAAGATAATACATTTTCTTAATCTTTTTCTGATGAAAATAGGATTTCTGTATATTAGTGTTTTCATGTAGTACTAAAGGATGCAGTTTTTCTATTAATAGTACAGAAAGTGTAACAAAGATAATAGGAAGTTCCTTTGCCACAACTTTATTTTTCACTTAGGGAATGTTTTTTACTAAAAGTTCACTTTAGTCTTGGGCATGTCTCGTGATAAACAGAAAATTTGAAGAACATGACAATTTACTACCTTTACGGTTTCATCAATTTCTCTCTTATTCCTCCCTCTCCCTTTTCTTTGAATTTTTCTGAGGTTTAGTCTTTAAGCGGTTTGATGGCATTCTGTGACAATTTGTGTCAAAACGATTTCTCAAATAAGTTTTCTTCTTGTGGATAAAACCACTTAAAATCGGCTGTTAATTATGAGGGAAGCTAGTGAAATAACCAGTGATTTGCAGATAGCTCACTTATCTTTCTGAGAATCACTGTGCAAAAAAAGAAGAACAGATTTAAAAGGAGAGATATGGTGTTGGAGTCCAATAATAACTTTCTGAAGTCTGGTGCTTGTATTTAACTTACAAATATTTATGAAGTTCATATTCTTTTTTTTTCTGTTTGCATTTTACCTTCCCCAAGAAGATACCTTACTCTGCTGATGGTACATGGATAAAATGCAGGATATTACTCATAAGAAATGATAGTTCTTCACTCTTTGCTTAAGTGCACTAACTGCTAGAGTGGTATATGAAAAGGAGAACAGTTTAGCAGAGCGGTTGCCATCATTATGGTTAAGTCTATGTAGAAGGCAATCAGCTTCTGCATGGTCATAGAAAACATCTAATTACATCAACATTATCTTAAACTTTGGGGGAAAAATCAACAAATGGTTGTTTATGTGGTCATTGAAACTTGGTAATGCACTAGTCCTAAAGTTTTCTTTCTTGTTTCAGTTCTGTAGAAAGTGTTCTGAAAACACTTGTGAAGAGCTGCAGACCGTAAGTGTTACGATTTTTTAAAAGCCTGTATCTTTAATATTACTGTAAGAAGGGGAAGAAAAGCACTAAAAAAACTAGACACAAACACAGAAAACCCTACCTTACTAGTCATTCCTTGTCTGATGTTGCTCCAGCTCGTGTTTGGGGTGGAAGGTAGAGACTTTTCTGGTGTAGTGCCTCAGGAATGGTCAATACCTCAGGTTAGTAGGTTGCTTAGAATGAAAACAGAGAGCTATGTTACATGTTACAATATTTAAACCAAGTGTAAAGGTTGATGGTTGTTTTGGTTTTTTTTTTCCTCTTTTTAACAGCCTTGGTTGAAAATCTGTTAATAGATAGTCAAGTCAAGATATCACTAGATAAGGCCATGATTGCTTTTGCTCTAATGTTCCCTGGGAACATTAGATGTGTGTGCCTGAACCAACCTTGCTCTCTGCACTAATTGGCTTTGTTAGCAGCTTAATATACTGCAAAGATGCAGAGAAGAGACCTGTTCACTTATTTTTACAGTTCATGTGTCCATTTTTAGTTATCTTCTGCTTTCATGGTAGCAGTTGTTTCACATGCTGATGTTACTCCATTGAACATTCCTATAGAAGATATTGTTCTAAACACAGTAATGTTTATATGAAGTGCATAGGTATAAAAGAACCTTGCACTTCTCCTACATATATATGATTTTATAGCTAAATAAAACCCCTTAGTTTTCAGTGTTGTTTTGTTTGGTATCTTGTGAATACAAAAGCTACTGAAAGAGAGTGTTGTAAAAATGAAAACATTCTACTTAATGTTGGGGCACTGATGTCGGCTGCAATAATGTTTTATTTGGTATGCATTTTAAATACTGTATTACATGGGTATTTAGTTTTCTTCAAAAGAAATAACCAGCATACTTGTTGTATTCCAATAAATGTGCTTGGTGCCTTAAGTAATAATTTTTAAATATATTTCACCAACTGTGAAAAGTAGTTTGATTTTTGACCAGCCTTCACATCAAAATGGTTTTGCATTGTACAGAATCTTTCCTGTTTCAACGAGACAAGAATCTTTTTATGTTTGTGCTCTTAAAATGATGCTCTAAGTAAGTTGAGGATTGCCTTCTGTTGCCCCTGGGTACACTGTTGTGCTCTAAAACTAAGATTTATGGTGTATTAGTAGATAGTTATAAAATATGTCTTTAAAGACCCAAACTTTAAAGCCAAGTCTTTGTGTGTTCAATGTTTTCTTTTTTTTCAGATACTTCCCAGAAAATGCAACTGCGGAGATGCTGGATGAATGGAGGCCTTTAATGTGTCCATTTGATGTTACCATGCAAAAGGCTATTACCTACTTTGAACTATTTCTACCTACTACTCTTCCACCTGAACTTCACCAGAAAGGGTTCAAGTAAGCCCAATTGCATGTCTGTTGGGACAGTATTCTGTTGCAAATGCAAGCAAGTACCTTTTACAGAACAACTAGAAGCCAACCAGCAAAAAGAATGGTGGCTTTTAAAATCATTTTTGGAGGGAGTTCAAGATGAAGTAAGTGTTCTTTTGTGAAAGTAACGTGAGGGAATCTTAGTACTTATGCTCTAATGAGTTCTTCCTTGTCTAGAATAAATCAGTGTACAAAAAAAAAGTGTGCAAAATGGTAAGCTACATTGAATTAAATGCACTTTAATTCTGAAGGAACAGTCTTGCAAGTAAAAATTATTAATTATAGCATGGCTTTACATCTCACCTTCCGTTTAATTTGAGGTAGTTTCTGGTGAGTCCTTCATGTAGGTTAAAGTACAGCTGTTACTACAAGTATGAGATTGTGAGGTATAGGTCCTCAATACACTGTCAAGGTGTGGAAATGAGAAACAGTCAGAATACTACTACTACAGAAATTGAGTTTGAGAAGTAAAGGAGAAACATTTGCAGGAATGGATAGTATCATGATCATTTTTAAGGTAGAACTTTGAAAAATAAGTGGCATTTAGTGCATGTAGAGATTACTTAGACTGGTTAGATTAAAAGTGTATTTGTGCTATTGTGTTAAGGTGACTTTTGGTATGGAGGCTATGCATCCTTGGCTTCTGACTTATTCAGAATAAGTGCTAAATGCACGTGTAACTGTCAGTCAATAAGGAAAAATTTTAGATTTTAAGGTAGAGGGAAGTGAAGCGTAATTTATTTTCATCTGTTTTCCTGTCTTGAGATGGCAATATGTAATGAAATGGTGAAGGTGAAGTAGATGGGGAAACTTCTGGTGAAACACTGGAGTGAAAAGGGGGCATCAAAAAAGAATAAGAGAAGGAGAGGTAAAAGAAGCAAGGACTGAAACTCAGTAGTAGTTTGGGGGTAGGGAAGATGTGAGAGACAAAGTGGAAGTACATTCATCTCTGTTGTGTGAACTGATGGACAGGTGAGTTCCTGCAACCACCTAGCCAAGTGAGGGATAAATATCCAGTGAGGGAGCTGCTTTCACTATGTAAGAATTATTTTGATTCTGTTCTTTTGCAGGCTTTGGTTTGATGAATTTATAGGCCTTTGGGTGTCAGTTCAAAATCTTCCCCAATGGGAAGGGGTGAGTATTTACTTTGCATCTACACTAGAAAAAACCCCGTTTAAATATTCCTAAAATGTGCTTGCAAGGCATTAAAGACAAACAGTCATGGAAGATTTTTTTTTTTTTTTTCCTTGTGTTTTAACTAGTACATGTAGAAACAGTAATTTCATGATTGTTGGCAAGCAATTAGTAGTTGAATAAATGAGACTGTGCTTGTGCTTAGTGAATATTGTTTAATGGCTCACTTGGGCAGTTTTCCTTTCAAGCTTTGGGAATGCTGGCATTTCCCAGCCTGCTTGCTAATGCTTATAATGATGCAGAGTGCTATTATGATGTCTATAAATTATAATTCTGGGAAGTCTTATCTTTTATATCTTAATGCATCTTTCATGATCCCTAATTTTGAGTAGGATTGCTTTACGTGACTGCAGTGAGTTGTTGTCATCTTTTATTTTGGATACAGTTAAGGACCTGTACTCCTCTGAGCCAAAAATACCGCTGGGCTGTATCTTTCAAGGAAAATGGTCAATCATGTACTTGTTTGCCTTTTTTGTGTATATCAGGACCAGATATGAACTTGGGAAATAAAAATCTAATTTTTGAGGCAACGCTGCTAGCAGCTTTTAGGTACTTTTTAGGTACTTTTGTTGTCAGCTGACTTGGCTTTACTGCAGTGAAACTTGGCATATTACCAGATTTATTTTCCATACTCAGTATGAACATAACTTCATTGACCATCTGACTTCTTTTGCTAATCTTCTGCCAGTATATGCAAGGAGGACTTCTCAGTGTCTTTGGAGCACATTTCGTTTCTGTTAATTTCTTCATGAAAAGACTTTAGTATAGGTCTTACTCATTTGAGCTATGTTTCATCACAAATAAAGAAAGGCAGTCTTTGTTCCAACAGTTGGCAATTTTCTGGATTTGAATAGGAGTGATAGAGAAAATTTTGGCAGAGATTGACTGTAGACACTTGCATCTTTCTGATGGCTATCCAAAATATAACAATTGTCTGCTTTTTCTGAAAGAAATACGACAGCCTGCACTTTAATATAATTTAGTTTGTTTCTGTCTAACAGATAAATGTAGCACTCTTTCACAAGTTATTCTGATATTTTTCCCTCTTCCACTGTATTATGACAGTTTGCTCAGGAGACTGAACAAATTGTACTTTTTTCCTCAGAGCTTTCACTTCTTGCTTCCTTTGTCTTGTCCACTTCTTAAGGGCAGGCTTGTTCATTTCAACAAGCTTTGATGCAGATAATTAGACATATGGGTTCTGACTGCAGTCCAGTTTAAGCCTCTGTATGCTGCAAGCTTTTTCTCAGCTTGCTTTTGCAGGAGTTAAGACTTGGTGTTTATAGAAGAGCTATAGAATCAATTGTACATGTGCATGGTAAGGGTTTTTTTTCTGTGGCTATCTCCTAGTATCAAACAAAAAGTAGATCATTTAAGAAAACACTTGTCTGAAGACTGTGTCAGATGTGACTGCCTTGTAGTGGATTTGTGAAATTTCCAGAGTTGCTATGTCCTTCAGACTGAGACTGCACTGACTGCTGAAGTGGGTAGTCCACAGCCCTTTTCCTTGTCAGAAGGTGGTTTGGTTCTGCATACCTGTTTATTCTCTTCCTAAACCTTTACAGAGCCCCTCTCTCTCATTTTTGCATATAAGAGGATTCCTAATTTGTGTGTTTAATTCTTCAGAATTTTTTTTAGAATGTTCTTCAGTAACCAGTCCAAACAGTCCTCTGTGCAAAGGCTTTGAAAGTAGGTGACAGGTTTTTGTCTGAAAGGTTGACAAAATAGTTAAGCTCTAGAGCCTGTTCTGAGTTTTTTTCCTTTGCTTAAGCTGTGGGTTTGCTGAGAAATTCCTCTTCTATCACCTGGAATTTGTTCTAAACCTTCGCTGCAGAGATGAATAGTTTGCTGTACCCAGTTCATAAAAAAGTGGTAGCATTTGAAGGACTCTGAAGCTTAGTGCAGGTGTCTTCCTGTAAACTACCAGCAAGAGTCTTCTCATCTCTGAAAGCTGTTTAAAAAGGGGAAAAGGTTTTTGGTTTGGTTTGGTTTGGTTTGGTTTGTTGCAAAAGTTACTGTCTTTGACAACATACAGCTCAACTGTAAATTTGTGGTTCATCTGTTGTTTTTCAGAGCTGTTCTAACAATAAATGGTTGGGAATTAAGATGGTGTTGAATTCAGTCTGCCTTTCATTTTGATTTGTACTGATTCATATTGATTTAATAAAGAAATTGGCTGCTCATGGCTTGGATGGGCATATGCTTTCTGGGTTAAAAACTGATTGGATGGCTGGCCTCAAAGAGGATCGATAGAGTTAAATCTGGCTGGCAGCTGGTCATGAGTGGTGTTCCCTAGGGCTCAGAACTGGGGCCACTCCTGTTTAATGTCTTTGTCAATAATCTTAGACAAGGGGATAGTATGCACCCTTAGTAAATTTGCAGATGACACCAAGCTGGGTGGAAGTGTTGATCTGCCAGAGGGTAGGGAGGCTCTACATAGGGATTTAGATAGGCTTGATTGATGGGCCAAGGCCAGTTGTGTGAGTTTCAATAAGGCCAAATGTCAGGTACTGCACTTTGGCCACAACAACCCCAGCAGCACTACAGGCTTGGGGACAAGTGACTGGAGAGCTGCCCAGCAGAGAGGGACCTGGGGGTGTTGATTGACAGTGAACTGAACATGAGCCAACAGTGTGGCCAGGTGGCTGAGGGGGGCAGTGGCATCCTGGTCTTCATAAGGAATAGTGTGGCCAACAGGACCAGGAGGATTATCTTACTTGGCACTGGTGAGGCTGCACCTCAAGTACTGTGTGCAGTTTCGGGCCCCTCACTACGTACAGGAAGGCCATTGAGCTACTAGAGTCTGTCCAAAGAAGGGCAATGAAGCTGATTAAGAGTTTGGAGCATATGTCTTACAAGAAGCGACTGAGGAAGCTGAGGTTGTTTAGCCTAGAGAAGAGGATGCTGAAGGGAAACCTACAACTACCTGTAAAGAGGCGGGAATCGGTCCATTTGTGAAGTTAGAAGCAATAGGACAAGAGATAGTGGCCTCGAGTTGTGCAAAGGGAAGCTTAGAGTGGATGTTAACCCCTTCAGTCAAGAAATTCTTATTAGGCATTGGAACAGGTTGTCCAGGGCAGTGATGAAATCACCATCCCTGGAGGTATTCAAGACTTGTACAGACATAGTACTTAGGCGTATGGCTTAGTTAAGGTTTTGTCAGTGTTAGGTTAGTGGTTGGACTCATGATCTTGAAGATCGCCTCCAACCAAGGTGATTCTGTGATTCTCAGAGCATGGGCAAAGAGAGAGTGTGAGTATACTTCCTAAAAGAACTGTTTGTAGATCCTCACATTTAAAAAAATAATTGAGGAGCTGGAGCTATATGTTTTGACAGGCTGCCTCTCTCAGAACTGAGATCACTATTACCTGCTCTGTAAGTGCTCAGATAGATAACGAGTTGCACTCCTGGAGGTAGAAATTCAGATGCATTATGAAATACGGTATTGGTGGCTTCTGATGTGGTGTAACCTCCCTTTTAATAGTGCTTTAGTGCCATGGGTAGCTTTTATCTTGCAGCTGTTAAGTGGATTGAGGGGGTTGTGCATCTTATTGTAAGAGTATGCTAATGAACATTTTCTTTTCTTGTGGTTGTTTTCAGCATCTAGTAAATCTTTTTGCTCGATTGGCTACTGACAACATTGGGTATATAGACTGGGATCCATATGTACCAAAGGTAATATTTCTTTTTATGAACTTTGTTTCCTTTGAGGTAAGTCTTCAGTATTAATCTGTTAAGAATAATTCCTGTTCTCTGTGTCGATCTTACACTGCAGTGGCTCAGTTTTTCAAATTAGGTGGGTTCATTTGAAGATCTGAGTTTAACTTGGAAAATTTCAGCTGTCCTTTCGTAAAAGACAGCATTGGAAATTGTTGCCTAACTTGACACCAAGCCAAACCAACAATGTATCTTACTATACAGTGTCTGATTGTATAGCTAATCCCATGTTCTTGTGGAAATGGCCCTTGATGATACTCTTGGTATCATCAATAGTATCCATGGCATTTGAATTTTTCACCTTATGGATTTAAGATATTAATAGCTATAATGTTGCTTTAAAAATTAAAACTGACAAGCATCTTTTTGATTAGCAAGTTGATTTATGCCAGTTCTATGGCATAAATGAGTGAATGAATGTATGTCAATGTTTGTTCTTTCTTTTCAGATTTTTACAAGAATTTTGAGGAGTTTAAATCTTCCAGTGGGAAGCAATCAAGTTGTTGTTCCAAGATTCTTAACAAATGCTTATGATGTGGGACATGCAGTAATGTGGATCACAGCCATGATGGTTAGTAACTTACTCAGAAAGTGAAACAAAAACTAATGCAAAGCTTTAACCAAGTATATGTTTAAAATTAATGTTTGTTCTATTTAGCTTTTGCCTCATTTTTTTTTTTTTCTTTTTTTCTTTAAGTATTGTTTCACTGTCAGTTTGTAGTGCAGGTGGAAAGGTTTATTTCACAGCAGCTGTCTATTGCATTTTGGAAATGAACAGCCAGTTAAAAGTGCCACTGTGGATACGGACTTGGGACCTGCTGAACATCCAAATGACTATTTTAGGTTGAACCTTGTCAGATATGATGGATAGAACTTGCTACTTGGTGCTGAGCTGAAGCTGGGGAAGGGAGGGAGTCTGTAAATGTGTTTAATGCTTTGAGGTACTGCTGTGGTGAGAGTGCACACTTGCACCTTGTACTACAGTGTTACCTGCTCATTTTAACTTGTTCCATATTATAAAGTTCTGTGGTTTTTTGTTTTTTTTTTTATAGGGTGGACCAAGCAAATTAGTACAGAAGCACTTATCTGGATTGTTTAATAGCATTGCCTCTTTTTACCATCCTTCGAATAATGGGCGCTGGCTGGTGAGTTTTTTGCATGTCAAGACAATAACTTTGCCCAGAATTTCAATGGTGAAACCCATTAAATCAAACATGTTGATAGATTCACCAACAGGAATTTTTAATTCTTCAAACATCTAACGCAAGTGCAGTTTAAAATCCAAAACTACTATTTCGGAAAAAGGAAGTCAGCACTTTAAGGGAGGGCAATATACAGCATGAGTATTACCTCATGGCTTGGCTTAGTGAACGAAGCTTTCAGAAGGGCTCTCCCCAGGCTGGTGGCCAATGTGGGACAGGCAGTGTGGCTGCAAAAGGCACAGCAGGAAGTCTCCTGCTGGGGGACAGGCACGGCACGGCTCTTTCTGTGCTGTCTTTTCTCCTCCAGACTGATTCTACGTGTGTTTCCAAAGGAGGCAGCAGTGTTATGGATGGTGCTGGCTCCATGTCTCCCAACTGGAGGCCAGAGTGGACACTGCTGGCAGTCAGTATGGCCAAAGCTGAGGGATTGTTTCAGGGAGTCCCTGTATCTCCTCTCTGGGGCTCCTGTGTTGTGGCAGCCAGTGGCAAGTTCACCACAGAGCACAATTTTAGGGAGGTGGTGATCCTCCATCCTGGAGATGTGCCCTGCCCAGCACAGGTCCATCCTTGGTATCATGGCCTCCATACTGGTGACCCAAGCATGTTCAAGGACAGGGACATTGGTCACAGGGTCAGTCCAGTGGATGTTTAGGATTGTACAGAGGCAGCACTGATGGAAGTGTTCAAGGAGTTGCAAGTGGTAGATGACCCATGATTCAGACCCATATAAAAGAGTAGACAGTACAATGGCTCTGTAGACACTGATCTTACTATCTCCTAAGTTAGCAAAATCTAGTTTTGATTAAGCAAAACAAAAAAATATATGAATGCATACTAGCTCAATGAAGAATAACTTTTTGGCAGTGTAGCTAATGGATTCTAGTGCTAGAGAATGTAAAATAGCTGGTAGAAAGTACAGATTAAAAAAGCAAGGCTGGGCAAAGCAGTGCCAAAGGAACTGGCTTGTTCTAGAAAAGGATATTTGCTTACATGTGAATGTGCAGACAATGCTTTCAAAGATGTCCTAATTACTGGTAACTAATCCTGATTCTTGACTATATACTTGGTATGCATTTCTCTTATTTTATATCATGAAGTGTAGTTCTGACAGAAAATTGCTAACATTTTGGGATCTGAAGTGTACTGAGAAATTGTAAATATTGTATTTTAGAGCTCTTCTGAGTTTTCTTTTTTATTGTATGTATACTTTTATAATACTGTATATTATATGTATATACTTTATATATATACATAATACATATATTTATATATATACTGTATATATATACTTTTATATACTGTATAATTTCAAGATACTGGCATTTGATTGTCTGTATGCATATCTCAGATTCTGCAACTCCCAAGTACTTCAATAGCATTTATTTTATATTCAACAGAACAAACTGATGAAACTACTTCAAGGGTTACCCAGTGCTGTTGTCAGAAGGCTGCATCGTGAGCGCTACAAGAAAGTGACTTGGTTAACTCCTGTGCCTGATAGTCATAAACTTACTGATCAGGATGTTACAGACTTTGTAGAATGCATTATTCAACCTGTTCTTCTGGCTATGTTTAGTAAAACTGGAAGCCTGGAGGCTGCCCAAGCTCTGCAGAACCTTGCACTGATGCGTCCTGAATTAGTAATTCCACCTGTACTTGAGAAGTAAGTTCTGCAGAAGCAACTTCCTTGTTTTGGCCAAGTACGTATTTGGCCATATGATTTGCCCATTTGTGTAGTAACTAGCATAAATTTTGTATTTCTGCTTTTGTAGGAGTATGTTACAGATACAGATTGTTTTAAATTACTGTCTGCTTCTGGTTTCATAGGCAAATCACAAAAGTAGGTGTCCATGTAAAAAACTTACTTTGTGTTACAACTACTGCCTTAGTGCTTGAAATTCCAGAAGAAAAATGTAACTTCTTCCTGCCCCAGTGAAAAGCTTTATTCCTAGTCCTATCCATGTTCTCTTTGCTGTGCAGTGTTCTGTACTTCAGCTCCTAATAACAATGGAGAAATGAGTTTGTCTTGAAGAGCTTTTCCTGAGTTCAATACCTTACTGACTTTACTGTTCGTAAAAACTTGATAAATCTGCTCTTATATGAAAACATTTTGAGCATAATGGTTCTGAGGGCAGCAGTGGGTACCCATGTTGGGTATGACTACTTTTTCTGTTTTGAGAACAGACTGAACGTCTGCTCAGTAGTTCAAATTATCACTGGTATGTTTGCCTTGGCTGCAGTTTTGGGTTCATTCTGTTGAGCAGATGTAGGTCTTTTGTGCTTTGGATGATGTAGGTCAGGGGTGGCACCATGGCTGCTGTACCTTGTTGGTAACAGTACCAAGTGTTACGCAGTCTGCTATGAAGTACTGAGTTTAAAAAAAAAAACAAAAAGCACCCAAAGAAAACACCAAACAAACAAACAAAAAAAACCCACAAAAAAACCCCAAAACAAACAAACAGCATTTAAAATCACAGTAACTTAAAAGATTTTATAAAAAAGGTAAGGACTTACGTTAGGGATGTAATGGTTAATGTTAATTTGTTTAGAGGCAGTCTTTCCACAGACACCTTGCACTTTTAAGTACACAGCTTGTTTTAGCTTAAGGTCAAACATGAAAATCATCATAGTTATCAATCTAGGAGCCCATGCAGTTATTAATTCCTATACTGCAACTGCTAACAAATTATTTAATCCTGCATTTTTTGTGAATAGGACTAATCAAATGAATGGAACATTTTCTAATAGAGCAACTTCAGGTCCATTGGAAGAAGATTAGGAAAAAATGTGGGAACCATTGACTAGCTTGAATTTTTCTTGCAGAAATTTTGTATTCTTTCTGTAGAAAACGTGTGCAGTCCACTTCTATTTTCTTTGGAGACTTAAGAAGCATTATTGTTCCTAACATGGTTGCTTCTCAACTTCATAGAACATATCCTGCACTTGAGACATTGACAGAACCTCATCAGCTCACAGCTACTTTAAGCTGTGTAATTGGAGTAGCTCGTAGCCTGGTGTCTGGGGGGAAGTGGTTTCCTGAAGGTCCAACACACATGCTACCTCTACTGATGAGAGCATTGCCTGGGGTGGATCCAAATGATTTCAGCAAGTGTATGGTGAGTGTATAAATCTTAATTTTTTTTCAGAAGATAGGTAGCCAACTTCTTTACTGTGAAAGGGTTTTTTTTGTAGTACTCATATGAAAGTAAGTAACTCATGTTTCCAGAAGTTTTTAACCTGATTTAGTTCCTGTGCTGTGTTTTGGTTGGTTTTCTGTTTTGCTTTGGTTTGGTTTTGTTTTGTTTTTTAGTTTGGTTGTTTGGTTTTTTTGGTAGGAAGTTAATATTACAAGCCTCTAACTTACAATAGTACTTCTGGCTTGTCGGACAAATGGAAGTGGATTTCTAACACCAAATGGTGATAAGCCTTGTACTAACTTCTTGGCCAGCTCTGAAAAATGAGAAAACAGATGTTCCAAAGCTGCTAGCAAATATTCCTAGTCCTTTAAGATCACTAGGAAGGCCTTTTATAACCAGATTAATCATTAAATTAGGTCCTAAGAACCCCCATCTTCAGAAATTAATATTAGTTGACTGTTCAATGATGTAGAGCTTTTGTAACTTTAGAGCCCAGCACAAAATAAGCATTACATTACTCAGAGAATTGAGGGGGCTTTGCACAACATTGACTGCTAAGTTACATATATGAAATCAGAAATAACTATTGAACTTGTAGGGTGGAATAATTAGGCTCTTTTAAAATTAATGTAATTATTTGCTTTAGCTACTGTACCTTGATTGCAAAAGCTTTTTAATGTGTAGCATACATTAACACTTATTAAAGAGCTGTTTGCAACTCTCAACAGATTACATTCCAGTTCATTGCAACATTTTCTACTTTGGTGCCTTTAGTAGATTGTTCATCTGTATTGCAAGAAAGAGATGATCTTTCAGAGGTAAGTGTTTATAAAACATGCCAAGCTTTTTTTTATAGTTTTCAATTTAATTTCTAGCAATGTAGTAATCTCTTCAGAGCTGTAACAGGTTTACTGTCTCTTTTATATATGTAAAGCTGTGCAATGCAACAAAAAACCTCAAAGATGTGGATCACATTTGCTTCTTGTCAGGGTGGTGGAGTTCATGTCAGCATGCAAGTTGACCATATACTCTTAGCATTGCTGCTTAGTGATTGTTGTAGAGATACCATTAAATTCAAACAGTTTAATATTTTTCTGTAAAAATTTGTTTGCTTAAAGCCCTGTGTTGTGTAATTTGACTTTTGAGTTTGCCCTGCTTTGAATAGGAGTTTAGGCTACATGGTCTCCAGATGCTTCTTGCTATATACATTTTCTAACTTTAATACAATACTGGTGCTTTTACCATTAAATTTTTGAAACTTCTTATCACCATAAAACATCGAGGTACCCATAAAGAAAAGCAAGTGACTACAGTGTTGTTGTAAGATGCAATTACATAGTTTCTATTTTAAAAGTAGTTCAGCTTAGAGTAAAGTTAAAGGTAATGAGTTGACTTGCTGGAAGACTGTGGAAGGGCTGTTTTTATCCTATGGGAGTTAATTTCAAAACACACCTCTTGGATGTGTTCCTACAGTCATGCTTCTCTTTTCTGATTAAGATTGTATTGCTTGCTCTCCAAATGCTTCTTGATCTCTTTGTTCAAGAAATAGTAACAACATTAGACAGTGAACCTTCTCTCCTTCTTCTGTGTTTTACCCTTTGCTTCCCTTTATTAGATGTGGTCACCCTACCTGCTTTGGAGTAATGCAGTTTGCATTAACCTCTAGTTTACAGCTCCTTGCACTCAATTTCTCTGGCATTGTTCTGATACTTTTTCCTTTTCCACATAGAAAAAAAAAAAATACAAGGGAGAATGGCAAATAGTTTTGCTTTTCTGTTTCACTGGGCTTTGATTCTGCTGTTGATATCTGGCATACAACCAGTCAGGCAGCAACAGCAGCAGTGTCTGCAATGGCAGTTGCAGCTGCCCTCCAAAATGTTGTGTCCACTGCTAGAATACTCTTCTTGTAGCTCAGAATCTCAGAGAACAGCTAGTAGCTACAGATTGCCTAGATTCTGAATGCTCAGGTACTGTAAGAAGGTTAATTTCACTGCACTAAAGCTGCAGCACTCAAAAATTACCAGAAGAATTTGTACACTGGATGTTTAATATAAATCTGGTAGCAAAGCCAAGACTGCCCCCACAGATGGCACTTGCTGACCTTCTGCCTCAAAGGAGGGTCTGTAGTAAGGCCAGAGGTTGTATTCATGCAGGCAGACCCAGTTTCACCCAGTGAGGTTTTTTGGCTAGACATCAATGCCAGGAAATTGGACTGGGACAGTTCAAGGAAAATGTAATAATTGTTTCATGTTCTGTACTTGAGACTGTACAAACTTAAATGGGAAGTGTGGTGTAGTCTGTATCACTTAAAAATCAGAAGTGTTTTGAAGTAGTTAATGCAGGAAATAAAGTTTGTTTCCTTAAGAAAAGCCAACCTTTTGTGCTTCTTCTGCATTGGAAAAACTAGGTGGAAAGAGAATTGTGTTCTGCAACTGCTGAATTTGAGGACTTCGTACTTCAGTTTATGGATAGGTAAGTAAGCTAAGGATAGGTGTGATCTTGGCATAAGAATTTAGTAAAACTAAAGGTCCACTTGCTAACATTTGACTTCTTGTTTGTGTAGATGTTTTGGACTTATAGAGAGCAGCACACTAGAACAAACCAGAGAGGAGACTGAAACAGAGAAAATGACTCATCTAGAAAGTCTTGTCGAGTTAGGCCTCTCTTCTACTTTCAGTACAATCCTTACTCAGTGCTCAAAGGATATCTTTAAGGTATGTGGAATGTGTGTTTTTCGTCTAAGAGGCTTCATTTTTGAGTTTTGAATGGTTTGTTCAGATTGTCTTCCTTCGTTGTTGTGAACTTTCACAGTTCCTAACCGAGGAAGGGGCTGGGGGGCTGGGTCAAATTTAGGACTTCACATCAGTTTGTTTTATGATTTTATATACATCAGTATACAACTTTTAGCATCTTAATGTTCTTGTTAAATGTTAGAAATCATTCAAACAGCTTATTTTATCACTTTGTCATTGTAGGTTTTCTTTTTTTTTTTTAAATTCTTTGGTAATGCTAACCTACCCAATCCCTTGGTTTTGTTTTCTCTGCCTCTCCCTATCTCTTCTTCAGCTGGGCAAAAGAAGCTGTTCAGGGAGCCATGTGGCTAACGAGATCAGAAAAAATTATCTGGATTAAAGTAACACTGAGGGAGGAGGGTGGAGGATCCATGTTGTTGTATGGACAGATTCTTTCCTTGCAGATTGGATTAACACATTTTAATCTGTGAATCATGTTTCCAGTCTTATGTTTTGAAATTAATACACTATTATGTACAGATGTTGCCTTCTGTGTAACATCAAACGTTTGATGCTACATAGTTGTTTGGGTTCTGGTTTTTGTTTTGTTTTGTTTTTTTTAAAAAAAGTGATTTCCATCTTTCTGTTCTTGTTTTTAGGTTGCCTTGGAGAAAGTCTTTAACTTTGCTGTTTCAAATATATTTGAGATGAGAGTTGCTGGTCGAATGGTTGCAGACATGTGCCGAGCTGCAGTAAAAGTGAGAGGAAAATGCTCTGATTTCACTTAATCTTTATATTAAAAAAAAAACAAAACTATTTTTTCTTATCTAAGATCTTTAATTTTTCTTGTAAATACAGGTGGTTCCTAACATTTTTTTCTCAAATGGGATGGTTGCATGTAGCAGTATTTCAGGAGGTTAATTCACAAGTATTTTTTTTGTGCTCAACTTAAATTAATATAGATTATATTGAATGTTTAAAAATTGTGACATCAGGCTGACTCTAGATTAATTGGAATGGAGGCAATCTTTTTCACTCTTTTTCAGTAATGTTGTTTGAAGATTTATTGGTGTGTACACTGAATTCAGTGTGTGTGTGTGTGTGTGTGTGTGTGTGTGTGTGTGTGTGTGTGTGTGTGTGTGTGTGTGTGTATGTATATATATACATATATACATGTATATGAAATGGCCTCTTTTTTTAAAATGGGCTATTTATGATACTGTTTCTAGTGCCGCCCTGAGGAATCCTTGAAGCTGTTTGTACCACATTGCTGCAATGTTATAACTCACCTCACAGTCAGTAAGTTTGAAAGATTTTTTTTTTTTTATTTGCTTTGTTTTGGGTTGACTTTTGTCAGCCATGAAAATAATATTTAAAACTTCAATGTGTTTTCTACAACTTTATTTCCAGCATGGAAAATAAATTCTGTCAGTTTTATCTAAAAAAACAAACCAACAGCTACTGATGTTTTATTTCAAGACAGAAATCCCTTAAGCTACAGGAGCATGCTTTTGTGAAAAGGTGGCTGCTATTTGGGTATGGGTGTGATATGAATTGAAAGGTTGCAACAGAAGGGCTGGGAGTAAACTTTTGGTTTATGACTTAGCTTGTTGGGAAAACTTGACTGCAGCATAGTTACAGCAGTGCTTATCACTTTTTCCTCTAGATGATGATGTGTTACATGATGAAGAACTAGATAAGGAGCTACTTTGGAATCTTCAGCTTTTGTCAGAGGTATTGCAAAAAATGTTGTCCCCATGCATGTATATCATTGAATCCTGTTTAATAGCTCTCAAAGAAATAACTTGTAAATGTTGTATTAATGATGTTGTATATCTTCTTATCCCATTTAAAATGGGACATAAGTGTCTGCTGTTTGAAGAAAATAAACATGTGGTGTGTATGTGGAAAAAGTTTAAATGTTTATTAAGAATTATTGAGGGGTAGAGAAAGAAGAGGGAAGCATAGAGGTGAAAACAGAAGATACTTTTGGTAAAGATAAATCTACTAAAATGAATCTCAAGGTGTATGAGTATTACTTGAAAACTTTGAATGCAGTTGAAAAGCAGTGTGTATCACAGTTCTTATGTGTTAAACTTCTCCAATAGCTGCAGAAGTGGTAGCTCATGCATGAATTAAGTCTTTGATTTTAATTCACTGTGGTGCAGAGAATGCAACCTGGTACCAGATTGGTTGGGCAGTGTAATAGTTTCTTTAGTCCTCTAGAATAAAACCACTTACCTTTGAAATGTTTGCCTTTTCTGTTAGATCACTCGAGTGGATGGAAAGAAGTTGCTACCGTACAGGGAGCAGCTTGGGAAGATACTGCAGCGAACCCTACATCTAACCTGTAAGCAGGGTTACATTCTGTCTTGTAACCTACTGCACCATCTTCTTCGTTCTGCTACACTTATCTACCCCACAGAGTACTGCAGTGTGCCAGGTGGCTTTGACAAGCCTCTTTCTGAATACTTTCCTATCAAGGCAAGGATTTTCATTTATTTAGGATTAGAGGATTTGACTTTCTTTTTTTTAAACAAACAATCATACACTATATTACTTGGTTTTGTTTGGAGATTTCTGAAAATAGATAGCGGCAATGGAGAGTGAGAGATGCTTTGGGCTTTGAAACATAAAGCAAATAACAAATTACTTGAAGTTTTACTGATAGCAAAAAAATGAATATTGACTGTTTTGCATATAGAACAACATGTTAGTGTTTTTTATGATGGAAGTTTTACGATGATTGCATAACTACAATAGGATAATACAAAGTGAGAGTGCCTGTTCATGTTTCCTAATCTTGTAATATGTAATGCAATTAATTAAGACCCAGCTATCATGAAATACAGTGGTATAAACAGTTCAATATTATCAGGAGAATTTTGCTGCTTGCTTTAGCTCAAATATTCAGTTATAGGAAGCGTGGTTGCACTGGGACAAACTGAGTCTTTCATCTGCCTTTGTGGATGAGAGCTGCAGCCTTTCCTTATTCCTATAAATGTGGTTGTCAGATATAACAAGGAGTGGCTCATGCATGGAAAAATGAGAACATAAGTGCAAAACAATTGCAAGAAAGGAGGTAGGGTAGTTTTACAGGTAGGCAGATACCAAATGAGCAATGATTCTACACTGATCTTGAGATAAATAAAGTGGAAGTGGCAATATTAAAATTGACTGAAACCATAAAAACTAATGAACTAGTCTGCTGTTGAGACTTTGCAGGCAGTTTACCAATATTACAGAGGAACAGTGAAGAGTTTTCAGAATATGAATACGAAGCTGCATTTTGCTGAAAAATGTTCTTATACACAACTGTCAAACTGGAGACAGTCTAATGCCTGTTACTGGCAGCCAATAGAAATGTCTAAACTAATGGGAAAGTTGAGGTGGACCAGATATTCATTTAACAAATAAAAAAATCTTAAATGCCACAATGCAAAGAAAATGATTTATTTTATTTAATTCTTTGTCTGAAACTGAAAAAAATCACAATTACTTCCATACATGAATGGCTACATTATAAAGTGTGCATTATATCAGCTCTTCATTGCCATTAACAGCTTGAGTTTCACTTACATGCTTCCTACCTCACCTCAGTGTAAAACTGCAATTCTGTCACTCTCAAATAATATTCCTGGAGGACTAGCCTGCTCTTCCAAGGAAGAAATGTAGTATCAGGCTATGTTGAGTAAGTGTTTTGCTATAGTTGCTTGTACTTTTTGTCCAGTCACATCAGTTAGGCATTTTACGAACAGGTGGTGAAATTTTGCAATGTTAAATTACCATGTCAGATTGGACAAAGACAGGAAAAGAAGTGAAGACTGCAGATTATTAATACAGTACTAATCATGTTTGATTATGTATTAGTAATAAATACAGACTTTTCCAAATAGTTGAGTAGTGTGAATTTTATAGCATGTCTGAGATCTTTATAAGCCAAAACATCCCATAAGAAAGACAAGTTTTTATGACTTAGTGTTGTATGGGAAGTCCAACTTAAAATGCAGATTGATTTATTTATCAATTTTTACTTTTAAAATGAAAGTTCTAAGTTTCCTAATTGTGGTTCAAAACTGAAAAGAATTATTACTGAATGTGTTAACTTTTTATGCTCTCTATAGGAGTATGAAAATCTGAGTTGCACTTAAGAATAGCTCTGAATTTTTGTACAGGCAAAGGAATAATAAAATTTGATTTTAACTAGACTAGTACAGTTTTTTCCCTTTTAGCCCTTTCAGATATGTATTGTTTTGCAGGTACACGTGAGATGTTATAGTAGCTTTAGAATTCATGTTTGATTTTATTATGTTCTTGGGTTTTGTTTGTTTTGTTTTTCTTGGAATTGCCAGGGTTACAGCTTTACAATAATAGCTAGTTCATGTGTTTGGTTCTGTTGGTTTTTTTTTTTAGTCGAAAAAAATGCAAATTTTTTAAAAAGACAATTTGCTTTATAGATTGATGAATAAGAAATGTCTTTATGTCCTCCAGGACTGGGGCAAACCAGGTGATCTGTGGAACTTGGACATTCAGTGGCATGTTCCTTCATCTGAGGAAATAGACTTCGCTTTTTATTTGCTGGATACTTTTCTTCAGCCTGAGCTCACCAGGCTAGAGCGCTATGCAACTGGAAACCTAGAAATGTCCAGGTTAGTTGTGATATGTAATAATGGGGATGGCATGGTTCTCCACTCGTCTGTTTTAAGTTATTATTGTCAGTCATACTGTTACTGTAAAAAAATCAGAGTAAAATTGAGTAACATCATAGTATTTTACTTCTTAGTCTTTGAAATTATTCCAGGATTTCCAGAATTTTTAATTCTTAAGAGTACATGTAATTTGGAGGTGCATTTTGTAAAATGGGTAAAATAATTTTGAGATGAAGCACTCTTTAAAACAATCTTAAGACATTTTGTGTTGGTGTAAAGACTTTTCTGCTGCATAATTTTTTAAAATTCATTCCACAAGTTATGTTTCCATTTAACGGTAGTCAGCAGGAAAAAAGCTTTTCCTCTAGATTCTTACCTTGTTATTTTGGTAGAACCATTTGTGTTCCTAAGCTGTTGAGTGGAACACAGAACTGATTTGGGCTTGGAAATCTGCCTTGCTCCACTTCCTATGAATAAGTGGATTCGGTACATAGTGTATCCCCATAAAAAGCATCAGTGTTGAAACTGAGGTGATGCAGAGTTGGTGGCATAACAAATAGGAGTGGAGGCAAGAATACAGTTGCCCAATCTTATTAAAACTCAGTGTGAAACTGTGGCTTTGTAAGTGTAGTTTCCTAAGCGCAAGATAATAACGAGTTCAGTAAGCATTTAAAGTATCAAATATCTAATGATGTTTACCAGCATTAAATCTCAAGCATACTTCATTGCTCATGTTAAACCTTTGTCCTTGAAGCTATATATACTTCAGTTAATGTCTAATATAACACAGAAAAAGTAAGTTGTTAACATTATTGTGTTATAATTTATGTAAAATATTCACACACACTACTCCCTCATCTTAATCATGGCTGGAAGGACTTTTCTTGGCCTTCAGGTGGAGAGTTATTTCATTGGTTTTATCTGAGATTTAGATAATTGTTAAAAAAAAATCTGGGGGTAAAGCAGTCTGGTTTGAGGTCAGTTTATCTCTCTACTGACATTTCATTCATCATTTTAGAATGTAGGTTTGGTCTAAAAATTACAGATTTCTGTAGTGTTTCCTCTTGTGTTTGGAAGTGATATGGCTAAGGAAAAGGTCATTTAAAAACAAATAAAAATGCTAAACTATATTTCCAAGCATTTAATGGATGAGTAATCAGGTTTTCTTTGTTTTTAAGAGATGATGTGCAGCAGTGTCTTGCTATAGTGCATAACTGCTTGATTGGTTCTGGAAACATTCTGCCACCTCTGAAAGGAGAAAGGGTAGCTCATCTGTAAGTAAAATTTATTTTTATATCACAGACATTCTTAGCAGTTACATTCATACTGTTTTTTTGTGCTTATTGCTATTATCAGACAACTGCTCTAGTGTCTATTTTTAAGGAACTCTCATAGTGGTATAAATATTCAGAAATTTGAAATAGTGGCTTACAGAAACACTTAATATTTAAACCATGAAAGAGTATTAAGTACTTCTGTTGGTTCAAGACTGAAAATGTTTTAAAAAGGCAGATGACTGTACTGTGTTGCAGATGCTACTTTGTGTAAAGGAAGTGAAAACTAGGCGTTTATTTGTATGTTTCTGTCTCCAAAAGAAGCCCTGAGACCACATTACACTGCCATCTGACTAATGTTTCTGTCACCCTGAATGAGTAAAGTCATAAACATTCTGAACTTAACTTCTTGCTCTCTGCCTTCTTATATTAAAATAGAAAATATGTCCTGTTTGAATATTCAAAGCCCTGTGGATAGTAGATGATACTGGTAGTAGTAGATAGTGGATGTAGAACCTGGCTCCTGGTGCCAGCGTACACTAGCAAAATTGCTTGAGTAAATGTGCGTTTTGGAAATAGTTTTCTGTTGCATTGCAGTAGCTCAGGCTTTAAAACAGACAATGGTTTAATAGATGGGATTGCTGCTTTAGCCTTGACTCCTATAGGAAGTTATGTCCAAATATTAATGTTAGCGGCAACTATGAGTTAGATCTCGGTATTCCTGAGAGACACTGGTGAAGCAGAATAATGAAGAGGTGATTGGGTATAATCGACACGGCTTCACCAAGGGCAAATCATGCCTGACAAACCTTGTGGCCTTCTATGAAAAGGTCACAGCATCAATAGACAAGGGCAGAGCAACAGACATCATTTACCGGGACCTGAGCAAAGCCTTTGACACTGTCCTACGTGACATCCTGGTATCCAAGCTGGTAAAACATGGATTTGACAGATGGACTACCCAGTGAATTAAGAACTGGATTGATGGCTGTACCCAAAGGGCGACTGTCAATGGGTCTGTGTCCAACTGGGAGGGCAGTGACAAGTGGAGTCCCTCAAGGATCAGTGTTGGGACTGGTCTTGTTTAACATCAGTGTCGGTGACATGGAGGGTGGCATTGAGTGCACCCTCAGCAAGTTTGCTGATGACCCCAAGCTGTGTGAGGTGGCTGACACACTGGAAGGAAGGGATGGAATCCAGAGGGACCTTGACAGGCTGGAGGAGTGAGCCCGTGACAACATCATAAAGTTCAACAAGACCAAGTGCAAGGTCCTGCATCTGGGTAGAGGCAATCCCAAGCACCAATATAGCCTAGGCAGTGACCGCCTTGAGAGCAGCCCTGAGGAAAAGGCCTTGGGGTGCTGGTGGATGAGAAGCTCAGCATGAACCATCAGTGTACACTTGCAGCCCAGAAAGCCAACCAGATCCTGGGCTGCATCAAGAGAAGTGTGGCCAGCATGTTGAGGGAGATAATTCTCCTGCTCTACTCTGCTCTCCTGAGACCCCACCTGGAGTACTGTGTCCATTTCTAGAGCTCCTACTGCAAGAAAGATGTGGATGTGCTGAAGTGTATTCAGAGAAGGGCCACAAGGATGATCAGAGTGCTGGAGCACCTCTACTATGAAGACAGACTGAGAGTTGGGGTTATTCAGTCTGGAGAGGAGAAGGCTCTGAGGAGACCTCATTGTAGCCTTCAAGTATCTGAATGGGGCCTACAAGAAAGCTGGTGAGGGACTGTTTAGGATGTCAGGTAGTGATAGGACCAGGGGAAATGGATTCAAACTAGAGGAGGGTAGATTTAGGTGAGATGTTAGAAAGAAGTTCTTCATCCAGTGGTGAGACTAGGTGATCTTTAAGGTCCCTTCCAACCCTGAAAATTCTGTGATTCCTGTTATATACCATCTTTGAAATCTGGAGAGTTTCGGTCAAGCTTATGGCTGCATTCTGTGTTTGACTGTAAAGTTGTTGTTGAGACAGCTAATAAGGGAGCACTGATAAAGTCTCTAGCAAATTACTTCATGTGCTTGGCTTATGTGAGCTTCTTGTACAGTGGGACAGGCTTCACTTGGGTGTATGTTACAACAGTTGTTAAGCCAGAGAGTCTTGTATAGGTCATCTTACCATTGACTATGCAAGAAATTCAGGGAAATATTCCTTTAGTTACAGAGATGGTGCAGGGCGTACAGGCTGATTATGGTTACAAGCCAAGAAAATAACAGACCTTTCAGGAGGCATCAACTGTCCTGTATCAGCAATGTGCTGCTGGTCCATATTGAGAAAATGTGGCAATGTGTTAACATGGCTTCTGGATTCACTTGCCCTCATTTAAAATGAATTAAATGTCAGTGAAACTCACATACTCAAGGATTCTCATTATGTGCAGTAATACTTGGTTTGTTTTCATGCAGGGTCCCAAGTCTGGTGTCTTTGGAAGAGACAAAATTGTACACTGGTGTGGAATATGGTAAGTAGATCCTAATTCTGTTCAGACAGGTAGTAAATGTTGTTTTTAGTTTTCTTTTCTGATGTAAAACCAGCCAGTTCTTTTAGAAAGCATATTTATGAATCTTCTCTTTATATTAAATGGGTTTTTTTGGCCAACATAAGTTTTTGTGTACACACCATTTCATGTTCAGTGATGGTGGTGTCCTTAGATATAACAAGGTAGTTGCTTTTGTGATCATCCATACTGCCACTTGTGAATAGTCTGCTCTGGATTTCCAGTGGCTTACTTATTTAGAAATTGCTTTTTATGCTGTTGTATAATTTAAAAAAAACCCAACAGAAAACCCTGCTTTTTTTTTTTTTTGTAGATTTATCACGAGAGAATTATCGTGAAACAATTGCAAGGGTTACAAGGAAATTGCTGCGTAAGTTTAACTGCTCTTTCTAAGAAAGCACTGTCTTATGCTTTTAAGTATAATTTTATAGATTAGAAACTTGTTTAGTTTACTTTGTTATAATTCTTAAATTCAAAATTTGTAGAAATGAAATAAGTTATTTTAAAGCTCTTCCCGCTGTCTAATTATTTTTCTTTCAATTGCAGGCTATATACTTGATCATTCAGAAGATGATACCAAGTCTTTATTTCTAGTAATAAAGGTATACTTATAACTTGCAATATTTAAGATAAGATGACTTGTTTTGCAAATAATAACTCTTGTCACTTTTTTGTTTCTACAGATTATTAGTGATGTTTTGCAGTTCCAAGGATCTCACAAGCATGAGTTTGATTCACGATGGAAAAGCTTTAATCTAGTGAAAAAATCAATGGAGAACAGGGTCAGTGATTTTCCTTTGTAACACTTAGGTGTGGGGTGGAAATAGTTCTTAATGTACAGAAAGCCTTTTTTTGTCTTTTCATTACTCTCCTAATCAGTTTTTATAAATTTGAAGTCTAATTGCTTTATTATTTTATGGTGCTTTTGTACCATTATTTGGAAATCTTATTAATAAATAGCTTAGTGCTTCTGAATTGTAGTAACCCTCAGTTTGCATATATCCTTGGACCAAAGACTGAGATTTGGCATTCTGGTCACTGCTCACCATGATATTTCTGTGACCAGAGCTTCCTTTTGCTAACAGACTAATAGGCAAATAAAGAATTTACCTGGGCAAAAAAAATCAAGGTTGTCTGCCAAGAAGAATTTGTGTGAGATATCTGTTTCTAGAAGAGTACATGGTGAAATCAATCAGTACAAATTGCTCATATGAATAGTGAAATCTAAACCAGATTATGTATTTGTTCACAGCTTCAAGGAAAGAAGCAGCATATCAGAGCTTTGCTGATAGACAGAGTTATGTTGCAGCATGAGGTAATATTTTTGCTGAAATCTTTACTAACTACTTAACTTGAAAGCTGATTTGTTGTTCTTTAGCAAAAGATGCAGTTATCCTGTACTAGTGATTCTCTTGTATGTGTGAAATATAAAAGCAATATGTTCTTTGTTTTCTATGCAATTTAGCTGAGAACACTAACGATGGAAGGCTGTGAATATAAAACTTCCCACCAGGAGATGATCAGAGACCTTCTGTGTTTGTCCACAAGTTCATATGGTCAGGTAACAAACAACCCCTTTTACACTGTGTAATACATGGAGTTTCTTGTTGATACTTTCAAGTTAAGTTTTAAGGATCTTTGTATTTCAGCATGAAATATTTACTTAGTTCACTTGCATTAGTTGCCAGTTTCAGCATAGTTTTTGCTTTAAGCCCCTTTTTCAAATAAGAGTTTAAATGGGTGGAGAGGTTGCCAACTTAGGTTAAAAATATAAAATTTTTTGAGGTACTTAACTCTATGCTTCTAAAAAGAATTCCATTTTTAAAAATGTAACAAAAATATACCAATTTGGTTTTTGATATGATGATACAATTAATGATGCTATTTGGAATGTTGAGTCTGCTTCTAGGAAGAAAATGCAATGGCATCCTGGTTCTTAAAAATACTTAAAGCAAGTGTAAGTGTACTAGTAATAGAATCCTGAACTTTTTGCCCAGTGGAAGCTTTCTGTTCAGATCCATCCACAATGTTTTCAGGCTCCTTAGAGTTCTGCCAGCTCATCTTTTGTTCTCACTGTTTGCTTCAAATTATTTTAAAACCACATTGACTCCTTCTGGCAACATAAAGAATTTTGTTTAACTTTGTAGCTGTTCTCAAGAACATGAGAACCGAAGAGGAGGTTTTTCTGAAAAACTGTGAGCAAGGATGAGGGAAAGCATTCTGTTTATGACCTGTAGCAAATAATTCTATTTCTGTGCACAAATACATCATGTAAACTCTGTGCATAGGTAACTGAAATGGCTAAGGATGTTATTTTTGTAAAGTATATTTTTGTTTTGGAAAGCTTTCTATTAATATCTTTCTCCACAGGTCAGAAGCAAAGCTCAGCAAGCATTCTTCACAGCTCTGGGAACATACAATTTTTGTTGCAGAGATATAATTCCCTTGGTTTTGGAGTTCCTCCGTCCAGACCGGCAAGATGTCACTCAAAAGCAATTTAAAGTAATTTTATGAGCTTTGTTTCATATGTCTTTTGAAAGTGTTTTTTATAGGAGAATTTTTAATGGTGCAAGTAGCATTTTCGTGTTTGACTGATACTTTCATGGCATTATACCTTTTGCATGACTAGTGTAAGCAATTAGGTCAGATGCCAAGAGAAATGTTGTGTTCAGTATGTTTATATAATCATGTGTCCAGGTATTACAGAAACATATGTTAACAACTGTCTCTATAGAATGGAAATTGAGAAAAAAGTTGATCACCCAAAAAAAAACCTACCTTAAATCCAGATGGGTTCTGTTATGAAGTGGTGGGTGAATGCTGATGCTGTCAGGCCTGGAAATCGTGCTGACACAGTGATGCCAGGATGCAATCTGTCCATCCAGGTTTTTGAAAGCATCATGCTGCCCTCTTCCTAAACTCTTCCTTAGCCCATTTGGCTACAGGGGCAAGTTGGACTCTTGTCATGTGGTCAGAACAGCAGCTGTGGCCTATTACTGTGTTCCAGCTGCATGCTAGATCCTATCAGACAGCATGTGATTGCATTGCTTGCATATCTTATCTCTTCTTGTTTCTTGATTATTATTTTTTTTTCTGCTATCCTTGTACCTCCCTTTCTCCATCCCTGTCTCATCTCAGATAAGCAACCATGTTTTTCCTGATCATTTCCAGTTTTGCTACACTTATAGCATCTGCTACAGTACCTGAGTTTGGTATTTTTGACTGCTACCAGGCAGTTGTAGCCTATATGATATCACTGATGTGCTCACCCAGGCACTGTTCTTCTTGTAAGACTCTGCTCCCAAAAAGGTCCCAAGACTTCATTCCAATTGCCTGTGAAGTTTGGCTGTTTCTCACATAACCCTCACTTAATTTTTTTTCTCTGTGTGTGCATGCTTATGTAGATAGGTATCACTTACATATGAACAATGCTTTAACTTGCTGAAATTACATCTTTTGTTTTACAGGGTGCCTTATATTGTCTTCTTGGAAATCACAGTGGAGTATGTTTGGCAAATCTTCATGACTGGGACTGTATTGCACAGACGTGGCCAGCAATTGTTTCTTCGGGGCTTAGCAAAGCTATGTCCTTGGAGAAACCATCCATAGTGAGACTATTTGATGACCTCGCAGAAAAAATCCATCGGCAGTATGAGACAATTGGATTGGACTTTGCAGTAAGTGACAGATTGCTTGGTGTTAATATCTTGGATTTTGAGAGCATTAGATTACATGAATGTTTGAGACTTGCGTGGTGTTTGAGTATTCTAATGTTTATCGTGCTCCAGTTTGCCACAGAGTATGTTGATGTGTGTTTTTGAGACTGAAGTAATAGATTTTACTGCAATACTATGGGAATTTGTGATTTTTATTAACCTCTTAGGAAGCCTGTTAGAGAAACAAAATTTAAGTTGGCTTTTTAGTGTTACATAGTGTAGGTCTTGTGAAGGTGTGTTTTAATAGGACACCTATAAATTAATGTTATCAGTATTTGTAGCATTGTGCTGCTGTTCTAGCACGCAGTACTTGGGACACAACTGCCTCTTGCCTTGACAGAAGGATGAATGGCATGGTACTCATTTTAAAGAATGAGTGCCAATAATAAAAGTATTTTATTATTAATTTTTTCTTCTTAAGGAAACATTAAAGTTTGTCTTTACCTTGATTTTAAAATACAATAAAACATGTACTTGGAGAAATAATTCTGCTGTGTGAGCACAAAAGCTGTCTTCCCCACTTCTTCATGGATTTGTTTTATGTAGATAGGAAATTTTGCACTATGCATATTTCGAAACAGAAACAAACATTAAAAACTTGAAAGCTGCTGCTCAGTCCCAAATCTTTGCATTCTCTATCAATAGGTTCCAGAGAAATGTATTGAGATAGCTGTTATGCTACAGAAATCAGAACACCCAAGTTCAAACTTCACAGGTCTTCCTTCAGAAGAAATTCAGTTAGGAATTCAGCGACAGAAAGAAAAGAATGCTGAGGCTCTGAGGTAAGTTAAACTTCCCTAAACACTAGTTTATACTACCCAATATTTACATAAAATATAATAATCCAAAATTATTAAATTAAATTCTAAAGTACTGCAGTCTTCAAGCATGCTAAATTTGTTGAGTTTATCTTCTCTGACTTGGCAGCCTCTGTCCTCTGCTCTCCCATTTCCTCCCTTCCTCCTCCTGTTTCCTGTCTTCCCCGTTGGTGCTGTGTTTACTTCATTGCCTTTTTTTTTAGGAACTTTAGTTCTATTTTTAAAGGGTTCTCCCCGTATCATTTGGTTGATGATTTCTTCTTTTTCCCTCAGAAACTATGAAAATTTGGTCAACATGCTGCTGGACTGTGTGGAGCAAAGAAATCTGTAAGTTTCCCTTTCTGTGCATGAGAAATTTTTGGGGGTGGGTAGCAGGTGGCCGCATGAATAAATCTCATTTGCATCAAGATCACATGACCAGAATTGAGTAATACTGCCTCACCCTTCAGGTAGTTGTCCAAAAGCAGTATTTTAGTAGCAGTCTTCCATGAAATGGATTGCAGCCAGTTCCTTGAAGAGCTTTTGCAAAGGTATCTGCTGAAACTGAGTTTCTGGAGGGCCTTGTGCATTGGTGTATGAATTCTCATTCCCAAACAGGAAGATAAAGGCCAGTTTAGGGGAGTCTTTAGCATTACTGTCTCCTATGTAAAGTAGTGAATGAATAATGAATTTATTTTGATTGGGAGCTTGATTTGTTAATTTAAGGCATCATCAAATCTTGAAGCTAAGCTTTGTTGGTAATTACTTTGACCTGTTATTTTCTTTAAATAATTTTTAAAAAATTTTTCTGGGGATAAATGTTGTGGTGCTGTCTGCATCATACTGGCATCCAAATAGATTTAAATATGAAACATAGTATTTGTGTATACAAACATCTGTACCGGTCTGTGTTTTACATTAAAATACCCAGATCCAAAAGGGATCATTAACTGAATATGGCTGATTGCACTTGCCTGTTCCCAGAGCTGTGGAATTTTCCTTAATTGACAGTTAAGCTCATTGACTATAGCAGTGACATAAAACATTACTTTGTTAGTCCAAACATTTTTACATAATCTTAATATGTAGAACCATTTCTGTGCAAAAGCAGTACATGCAACTATGCTACTTACTGTGTGCTTTGAATATTTTTTTTTTTCAGTCCCTGGAAGTTTGAGCACATCAGCATTGGTTTTCTGTCTCTGCTCCTGAGGGATGATAGGATACTGCCTGTCCGTGCCATAAAATTTTTTGTGGAGTGTCTCAACCATGATGCAATTGTAGTTCGGAAGGTAAAACCAACATAATTAAATTTCTTTGTTTTGCAGCTCATGGGATGGGGGTTTAGCTCAAATGTTGATAAAGACATGACAATACTGTGTAAAGTCTGTAAAGTGTGAAGATATGGAACATACTTGTTCATTTTTACTTAATTCAGAATTCTTTTGTGGAATTTCTTTTTAAGGTGTCTGGATTTTTCCCATCTGCAGCTTATTTTACTTGAAGGGAATCATCATAGATGTGCCTATATTTGTACCATATTTGTACCTTTAATTCTGCTTGAAATGATTGGTGGGGAGGATTTTCTGGGCTATAAAGGACATACTTCAGTCATGTCCTGTATCTCCTGAAATGGGTGTGATTGCTTCTTTATAGGAAGTATCAGCCACTGGGGTGACAGTGTTCACTATTATGCTCACTAACTTTTTAGTGTAGCAAGTAGCTGACTTAAAATATGTTTATGATGAGATGATTGCACACATCCTTCTGGAAGCAAATGTATGGAATGGATATAGTAATTCCTATTTCTTTCTTTTAGGTGGCCATCTCGGCTGTGGCTGGTATTCTTAAGCAGCTTAAGAGAACACACAAGAAAATGCCCATCTGCCCTTATGAAATAAGTAAGTTTTATTTAGTTTAAGGAATGTCTTTATGACACTTATCCTTAAATTCTTTTCATAAGCACATTTTTTTGGTTCAGTTAGACATAGAATCTCAAGCTTTTTATTTCTCTCTGTTAATATTCTAAGCAAAAAAAATTGGACAATATAATTGGTCATTTTTCAGGCTGTTTTTTTTTTTCAGTGTATTATGTGCAAGTATTAAGCTGTTTACTTACGTGAAGTGAATTCTCTGAAGTGTGTTAGAACTTCAGAGGTACAATTCTTTTCTTAAAAGGCTTTTCAAAGCTTGCAGAAAGCTGTGAAAAGAATTTGTATATTTCCTTTCTTTTAATATTTTCAAATGGCATATTTATATAAATTACTAAAAGCATTGTTTCTGTTACTGTTAAGGTTGCTTTTGGTCTCCTTGGGCAAATCTCAGTACAGATTTGATTGGGGTGAGGGAGACATATCCTCTCTTTAGCATCCTTTTATTAACAGTCCTATCAAACTTTTGAGTTACTCTTAATGAACAAATTTGACAGAGTATAAATTCCTATTCAACCAGGTGGGAGCACGAAGCCTTCCAGCATTCAGGCTGGTGACAGACCAGATAACCAGTGGCTGCACTATGACAGTCAGAGTTTACCAAAGACCAAGGAAGCTTGGGAGTCCTGTTGTTTTGTGGAGAAAACGCACTGGGGATATTATACCTGGCCTCGGTGAGTATCATTAAGCATGAAGATAGAATTGTGAGAGTCAGCAGAAAAAAACAAAACAGTGGGAAATGAAATAATATTTGTTCGGTATAATTTTTTAATTGAAACAAAAAAAGCCACTAATGGTTTACTTCACCTTTGTGTTCCTTTCTTGTCTTACCCTTTCTGGGTGTTTTTTGTGGGGCCTTTTTAGTTGTTTTAATGATTTGGTTTCTACCTGTTCATCTTTGGATTTTGCGAGTACTATAGGCACATACTTCATATGGCTATTTAACTGCTGGTTTTAAAATGAAGTATGTATGCTTGAAAGTTGTATAGTTGTGAAATATTCAGACTATCCTATCACTTATAATTCTGGATTTCTTGCTGTAGCAAAACCTTTATAACATTTTAATTTTTTTAAGTTTTTCACTTTTGGAGTTGATCATAAATCCTGTTTAGCATAGAGAATATAGAAACTAGGAATAAGCTTTATTTTACCTTGAAACATGTTGCTACATTTAGTTTCTTTGATATTCAGAACTATGACAGTTTATGCTCCAGTTGAACATCAACCAAAGCTTGGGCGAAGAAGAGATGAGCTGACAGAGGTAAGGGTCTAAGTGTGTTTCTGTTCCGTGGGTTTTTAAATTCTACTACTCTTTTTTTTTTTTTTAGTGTTGTCCACAGATAACTGTGGCAATCAAATTCCCTTCTGTCTTTTAACTGAAGTATTGCTTGCCATTTGAAGAGTGTTGCACAAAATGTATGGAAACAGGTTTGTTTTGCTTAATTTGAAGGCCCAATGGAGATTGAGCTCACCATGCAGTTTTATGGCTATGTGAATATAATAAATTTTAGCAAGCAAGACATTTTAAATTGTGGATTTTCTACTTAATTTTCACACTTAATGTGTTAGCATATGAGAAGAAATTATGACCTGAATGTATTGTAGATTCTCTGTCATCTATCATGGAATATCTGTATTAATGAGCACTTTTGTTCCTTTTCAAGTTTTTGTTAGAGTTGAGAAGGAAGTAATTATGACAGTGGGAGTTACTGCTTTGTAGGGGTTGTGCTAGTGAAAGGAAAGACAATCCAAAGTCATTACTGAAATTAAAAATCAGGAGTCTTGTAAAATATTACTGAATACTTCCTGTGAAATGAAGGAGGAGATGGATAACCAAGGCATGATTTTTGCCAAAAATAGAATTGAAATGAAAAATGAAAACTTGAAAAGATTGGGATATTGCTGTGGCAATCAAGCACCTCAGAACTAATCGGGTTTGTTTTGTTTTTTTGGTTTTTTTTTTTTTTGTTACAGGCAGAACAAATTATATATGATCACTTTTCTGATCCGAAGTTTGTTGAGCAGTTAATAAAATTTTTGTCTTTAGAAGACAGAAAAGGGAAGGATAAATTTAATCCTCGACGATTTTGCCTCTTCAAGGTAACTGGAGTTCAATACCATATTGCTTCCATTTTCTAGATAATTATCAAAGTGTGGAGAAGCCACATGCTACCTGGTTTATGGCCCACTGTTGCAAAATGTTAATTTTTAAAGGCATGCTGCTATGATTAATCCTATGAATCCCCTCTTCTGATTAACTGCTTAGGGAAACATTTAGAGTCATATAAAAGAACATAGGATATTTGCATGTAATTCTATTACGAAAACAAAGTAATTTCACTTTCTTTATATTCAAATATCAAGAGCTTGACAATTTTTTGTTCTTAGGAAGACAATGGCTTAGACAGTTACAGCAGACACTCTCACATCTTGTTTTCCAGGGCCTGTTCAGAAACTTTGACGATGCCTTCTTGCCAGTTCTTCAACCCCACTTAGAACGACTTGTGGCAGACTCCCATGAAAGCACCCAGAGATGTGTAGCTGAAATTATAGCAGGCTTAATAAGAGGTTCTAAACACTGGACGTTTGAGAAGGTGCTGAAGTAGTATTTTTGAGTAATTCATGGAAGTTAAGGAATAAATTTGAATTAACAAGAAAATAAAGCATATGAAGTTGAGGGCTTTTAATGTGTCACCAAGGACTGGAAAATGTTGGAACACATAGTGCTTCATTGTCAAACTTTGAAGCATAGCTTGATTTGGTACCCATTTAATACTAGGTGTTAACAAAATGCTTCAAGAGTAAAACTCAAAACAGTTTGCTGGGAAGGAGATACCAAAGCTGACATGGTTTGTAATTTCTGATTGGAGTAAGGGCTTCTATCCACCTTGGGTGATGACATCTTTATTTAGTCTAGATCTAGCTGTCTAGCTTATCTTCAAATTAATTTCTATGCTGAAAAATAATTCTGTGAGAATAAATTCCTTAATGAAAAAATAAAATGGGAGGAGAGGAAGTCCTTGAGGTGTACAAGACTGCTATCCTATCAAAAGCAAAGTATATGCAATATCTGTTACAATGTACTTTTAATTCACCATGAAAGTGGTGCATACTTAGTCCACAGTATTTCTAAACACATTTTAAACACGATGAAAATTATTCCTCAAATCTTACTTCAGGTAGTATTTTTTTGTTTAATAAATACTGTACAATAGTTCCTTCCAGAATCTTTATTCTTTTTCTATGATTTAAAAAGATAAAAGGATTTGGATTCACAGAAGTCAAATGGTCATTTTGCGCTTAAATAGACAAATCTTGCCTTTTGCCTTTTTGTTGAGCAGGTGGAAAAACTTTGGAAGATTCTCTGTCCATTGCTTCGAACAGCGTTATCCAACATTACAGTGGAAACATATAACGATTGGGGCACATGCATAGCAACCTCCTGTGTAAGTATCCCACTGTTTGTCTTGTAAAGCTGTATCCAAATGGCCAAGTTTTACAGACAATATGTAAATATGAACTTTATGAACAGAGGGATTTGGGTGTATTTTATCAGCTAAAACTGAGAACTGTAAGTAGAGTATAAAAATAACCATTTCAAAATTACGTCTATTTTCTTTATGTAACATTGTATTTGTCTGTAAAGGGCAGAAGGTAACAATTTCTGAAAAAGCTATGAAATTAAGTATTTTAGAGCTGTTCACTGTGATGGACTTGGGAGTTGGAGTGTCTGAGCAGCAGGGTAAATGGTAGGCTACAGATACCTTGGGTCAGTAATTCTTTGAAGTCACTTGAAAAAATTCAGTATAGTTTGACGGACAAAACCCTGGCAATTAATTACCAAAATTTGTCCATACTTTTAAGAAATGAAGCAAGTCCTTTTATTATGATCGTTGTATTTACCAAATAATTAAAACTGTGTAGCTTCACTGGATTTTACTCCTATTGAGGTTCATAGTGAAGTTTAACTTTGCACTTGCTTAATAGGATAATTACAAGGGATGCAAAGACCATCTCTGTCAAAACTTGGGTAGTTTATACATTATTTTTTTAAATCTTCAGTTTACTTATATTTCTCTCCATTTGTTTTCAGGAGAGCAGAGATCCTAGGAAACTACACTGGTTATTTGAGTTGCTGTTGGAATCTCCGTTGAGTGGTGAAGGAGGATCATTTGTAGATGCATGGTAAAATTAAACTGTTCTGTTGTGGCTGAATAAAGAAGGAAATATAGCATAGATAAAATGTATTGAAAGCATATTGTCCCAGGTGGCTTGTAGAAGCAGGGGGAAAAAAAGCACTCCTTTCCAATTATATTTCCCCCCACAATGGTAGTTTTTTCATTATTAGTTTTTAAAGGTAATAAATCTAGTTAGCAGAATGTGAGCTTTGGAACTGGCGTAACAGCAGTACAGTTGTTTTGTTCTGTATTCTTGATCCATCTTTGCATGCATTTCACACAAAGACAGTTTTATGCATTGACGCACACAAAACATGCCAAAAACAAGACTTGGAGGGGACTGGGAAAGGGAGGAACAATTTTCTATGACTAAAGATGAGCTGTTCTGATTTCTAGCCGACTTTATGTACTGCAAGGTGGCCTTGCACAGCAAGAGTGGAGAGTCCCAGAACTGTTGCACAGACTGCTGAAGTATTTGGAACCCAAACTCACACAGGTTTACAAAAACGTCCGAGAGAGGATAGGAAGGTGAGTGGTCTCTTTTGCAGTTCTTGAGGTTTTTCTTTTCTTGGTTTTATTTGGGTCATGGAATATCTAAATGTCTATATTGAAAGTGGTTACTCTGTGCATTAATGCTGGCAACAGAAATTAGATAAATTATTGTTGAGACTTGCTTCAGAAACTTCAGGTGACTTCTTCTTTTGATTTTTACTGTATATGGCCTGTTATGATTGTGTATGATCTCTCTCGCGAATCATGCTAACTGTATGGTTTTGCCTTCTTTGTTTGCTCTTTTTAGCGTTTTGACCTATATATTCATGATAGATGTCTCCTTGCCAAATACTGTTGCAACTAAGTCTCCTCGCGTCCATGAATTTACCACCCGGATACTTGAAAATCTTAAACCCCTTATGGAAGCAGATGAAGAAATTCAAAATCACGTTATGGAAGAAAATGGAGTTGGTGAACAAGATGAGCGAACTCAGGGCATTAAACTCTTGAAAACTAGTGAGTTACTTAATCAGGTTAAAAAATGGGGAGTATTTCAGGAGATGGTGACTGAGGTCTGCAATATGGTTGCAGGATACAGTCTCACAAATTCACCTCAAATGGTGGCTTCAGCAAAATATCTTGTTTCAGACTTTAGGTTTATAAAGTCACCTTTACTAGGTCAGAATACCAGTACAGGTCTGCTTTATGGTGTGAAAATTTCCCAGGCACTTCTTGTAATAAATTTGGTCTATGGTTTGTTTGGGGATCATGGCTTTTTTTAATCTTGATCAGTGATCATTTCTCTTCATAAAAACAGTTCTGAAGTGGCTGATGGCAAGTGCAGGACGGTCCTTTTCTACAGCTGTCACAGAGCAACTCCAGCTTTTACCCTTATTTTTCAAGGTATATGCTTTAATTGCTTCTCTATTAATTATGCTTGATTAAATGAGGACTTCTGTATATAAAGCAAAGTTATAAGGAACATTTTAAATGAAAACAAATAGTGATAATAAGAACATGCATGCAAGGAGGCCTGAATTATTTTTTTATGCTTATGTATGTCTAGAGCTGGTAATCTAGCCTCTTAAATAATTTCCTGACAATAATTATTTATAGGTCTGTGTTGTTTTTCTGATTCTTAAGTATGATTATACAATCCTTTCTAAATGACGATAGTCTCTTGTTTTTCCTGGTATCTGTATTTTTTCATGAAGCTGACTCATTCATAGCTACCTATCTGAAATAATATATTTAGCATGCTCTAAGCCTATGTCTTACTTTATATAAATACCTGTTAATGATCCAACAACAATGTACATGCGCACAAAATAAGGGTTTACTTATGTGAAAGAGAATTTGAAATACTGGTAAATCTCTCTGTTTTCGGCCTACATCTGAAATATTAATTGGACTTGATAGCAAAAGAACTGCAGTGGGGGGAACTGAAGTCTTAATAGTATCCATTTAATCCTCCATAATCTGCTTCAGACTAGCCATACTGTTTAGAGAAGTAATACATGTACAAGGAACCAGGGATCTCATGATTGCTGAGAATATTTTAACATTGTATCAATTGTTTTTTCTTTATATTTCAGCATTATATTAATTCTGGTTTTCCTGGGTAACTTTCCTTTCATGAGGTGAAATGAGAGTTTCTGTTACCAGTGCTTATTTACTAACACAAGCCTCCCCTGCCCTCTTTTTCTATAGATTGCACCAGTAGAAAATGACAACAGCTATGATGAGCTCAAGAGAGATGCAAAGATGTGTTTGTCATTAATGTCTCAGGGTTTGCTGTATCCTCAGCAAGTGCCTTCGGTACTTCAGGTGCTAAAACAAGTGAGTATGGTCTAAATAGCTTAAGTCTTACTGTTAACTGTTGCACTCTAAGAAATAGTAAATGTATTTTATTTTGTTTCCAACTTCAAAACATGAAAACCAACTAGTATCTTGATAAGCAAGTGAACAATATTTTAATAAATTAAAATTTAGTTGATCAGTAGACCACTTTAAGCCATGTTTCTCCATGAACATAATAATCGAACTCCAGTTTCAAATTACTATCACATAAAGAATTGCCCTTTAATCTCCTGTACAGCTTTCTGAAAAATAGCAACAGATACAAATGTCCTCTTGAATTAAATAGTTCATTCTCTTAGACAGCTTGTCATGTAAGAAACCTTTTTTTTCTTTTTTTTCCACGTCATTCAAGATGAGTCAACAGTAGTAAAATTACCTATCACAAAATGTTGGTGTGAGCTGAAGGCAGCTAAAACAGTAACTGCTGTGTTGCAAGCCAGGCTGCAGCCATGCCTGTTGCTTTCAATAAATTGGGCTTGCATAAATATGTGGAGTTGAAAGTAAAGGAACTTAAATTTTTTTTTTAACCATATCCACTGTATAGAATATATATATATGTACTCAAGCAGAATGGAATTTCTGGTTTAATTATGTCTGCCTTATGACTAATGTTGAAATTAATCAAAGGGAGAAACATGTCTACTTTGTCTTTTATGCTATTAGGTATCCATTAAATAACAGCATGCTTTGAAAGTTAAGCCTGTAATTATTATTTAGATAATAAGTGTGTGCTTTTGAAAATGAAGAGTGCATGAAAGAAAAAAATCTGAAGGGAAGTTATTTGTGACTATACCCAAAACCTTTTTTTTAAGTATTGTTAGCTTGCATTTCCTTCTCATTCTTCCACACTAATACTTGTTTTCACTTGCAGACGGCAAGAAGCAATTCTTGGCATGCTAGGTATACCATATTAACCTACCTCCAGACTATGGTGTTCTACAATCTCTTTATCTTTCTCAACAATGAAGAAGCAGTCAATGACATTAGATGGCTGGTTATAAAACTCCTGGAAGATGAACAGCTTGAGGCAAGTAATACCTTTTCTGAAATCCTTTGGTTTACGTGATTGGTTTCTTGCCCGTACCAAGTTTTATGAAAAAGCTACCAGTTGTAAATTAATACAGTAAGTATTTCTAGCTTAGCATTCTTGCTATTTTGAAAATAGGGATTTCATATTGCATTTTTCTTTTAATATTCTATTGCGTGAAAACAGATGCTTACAAAAAACTTAAGGATTTTCCTGCCTTTTCAACAGAATGGAACACTGCTTTGTTTCATTCTTAGATGAGGTACAGCAGAAATAGGGATTTTACTACAATTATTAGTATGGATGTTGGTAGAGAAGTCAACTTCCAACAAGGTAAAATGCCCTCCTATATAAAAAATGTATTAAGCTGCTATTTATTACTCTAAAGATCTGTTTCCCTTTAAGCATATCTTAGTAATGACAAAAATACTTTCTATACATCTAGCTCCCTAAGGAAGTATTTCTTTAGTTCTAGGTAGTTTTTTCCATAGTTTTTTGAAAGATGCATGTGTCATAAAATGGAATTTGTGTAGCAGATGCTGCTACTGATGGTGTTACATGACTCAAAAAGCTAATAGTTTGTAAACTTACTTGTTGGTGTGACAGGTTTTTGTATGCCTCAAGCTAATGATAGTTCAGTATATATGCAAATGGAAGGAGATAAAATCCAAAGTCTTGGCTGTGGTACATGGATGCTGTTGAAGATCCATGTGGGAAATTAGTGTGCTCTTAGAGATACTATCAGGGTCATAAGCTTGTTCTCGGGGAAGGGGGGGGGAATGAAGGTTCCCTATGTGAATCACTGAGTCTTGGTTTTCAGTCTCCCAAAAGCTGGGGAAAATCATGACAATATTTTATTCACTATTATGAAAAATTTCTTACTGTTTACGGAACTGAAGGCTTGTATCAAATTATGTGAATTTAAGTATGTTTGATCATCTTCAACCACAATGAAGAATATTTAGTGTTGACCTCCTGTCTGTTCGATTTGCCCTATCCCATCATTTTCACTGGTTTTTGTGCTCTGGAAATATCAATGAAGTCCCTGGTTTAGATGCATGCATAATTTTTATTATTTCTAGAAGAACTAGAATGTTCTGAAATGTGATACCCTTTGCCATAAATTATCCAGTTCTGAGTTTTCCTTGAAGCTACACTTGAAACAGCAGTTACACCTGAAATGTGAAGCTTGTTTTCAGGAACAGTGAATTGGAAAGCATTTGAATATACAAAGCAAAATTTCTGTCTTAATAGGCTTGAAGTGCCAAGCTCTATAAGTAATACTTAAAGAATAGCACTTAGACTGCTTGCCTGGCCTTGCTGATGTCAGTCAGCAGAGCAGCTCTCATGTCTTTCGTGCCATTATTTGCTGTGATGAGCTGGAAGGGAAAAGCTGGCAGTCCAAGCTTTTGTTTCCCACACCCATCAGAACCTCTTAGTCTTGTGTAATTTTGAAAAACACATTCACTTTAATACAATTTATCTTGCTATTTTAAATGTAAAAAAATTATTCTACAATTCTAAACTACAGAGACACAATTGAAAAAAGCTCATCTATGTTCATAACCACTTACGATCGTGTTGTTACCATGGAAGCATTTAACTTTTCTTTGAAAAGTAATCTTGTTCTTTCTTGATAATAATTGGCAAGATACGCAGTACCTTGCAGGGTAATTTTTTTTGTAATTTTTTTTTTTTTTAAGTGCTAGATTTTCAAGGTCAGTGCGCTTTCAATAAAATCCCTGGCCTTAACTAGCATTGGCTGTCTTTACCCAATGAATTGATATTTTGGACCTTGGATACTTTATTTTTTCTCCTGACAGAAAGGTGCCAGGCCAAATGATACTGCAGATTTGGGGTTTTGCTTTAATATACACTTTATGTATTGCTAGAATTCTCAACCTCCTGGTGATTTCATAATTTTTTATAAAATCATTGCAACAAACCTTGTCAAATGAGTGTCAGATGCCCTCACTGAATGTCAAATGGCAGTGTGACTGCAATGTGAAGTGAGTGGGTCAGAGAACAGTCTGTATTGTATCAAACACAGATTTCATGCATCCAAATTTCAGCATTGGTCTAGGTTGAAGAGTGCTGCACTTAACTAGAATTGTGAGAAGTTATCTTTCTGAAAGTCAGAGTAGTTAAGGTGTTGATGGAGTACTAAGAATGTGACTGTAGCTGAAAAATGGAAGTAATACACAGTTGTGAAAAATGTCTCTGTGCACAGCAGCATAACCACCATTGAATATCATGTCTAATTTTCATGTCTTACAGACAGTTGGAGAGAGCTGCAGTAATGATTTCAGTTTGGGAAAACATGTTTTGTCCTAAATATTTCTATTTGTGCAGTCACAGTAAAAGTGAAAATAACTTTATTCAGCTTGGAGTTATGGTTAAAGTGACAGCTTAGTTCATCTGAAAGCATATTTCTTCCAGCTTTCTCATCCATAATTTGATCTAGGAAGCTATCTGGGCACACGCTTCAAATGTTTATATTTTTATAAATCAGTGAACTGAACACATAGCACTTTTGTTTTGATTTTTTCATACTACACTGCAATATTACAGTAATGGGAATATTTTCTCATGTTTAAGTAGCCCCTTGCAAGTATTGCACTTAGATTTTGCTTGTGCTGTTGAATTTTTTTGTTCAGATACAGTTATGTAGAGCTTGGTCAGTCAATTCTGACAAAAAATATTTCCCAAACCATACTTAATTGGTAAGAGTATCAACTCTACTACTTCTCTGTAGGTTTTATGTTCTTTAGGTCCTAACATGAGCGTGATCTGTAAATTTAGTGTCAGATGTGATGAGTTACTGGCTTCTTAATGTATGGTTTTTTAAATTTTGCTTCTAGGTGCTTTTAGCAGAGCATTCCTTACAGTTAGAATATTAATTTTGAAACAAAAGTCACTTTAATACAGAAAAGTGTAAATGAGGACAGTTCACATCGGAGCTTGCTCACTTCATAGCCAAGCTTCTTTCTATTCTTGGTCTTGCATTAGCACATTGTGTTTCATTTAATAGATGAGTTCTTAAGAGACTCACAAATTGCTGATAAACAATACTGGCAGACTTTCACTTCATACTCTTTATGCTGCTAACAAAGTAGATCACGTTTGAATAGTACGTTACAGAAATTTAAATTGAATGAAGTCTCAAGATTATTGTTAACTTACTATGTTTAATTATTATGGCACTTGCTGCTATACTTATTGCTTTGTGGAGGTTCAGAACATTATGTTCAAGGATATGATTTATTGTAATGTGCTGCATTGGTTTCAAAGTGCTGGTAGGTGTTTGTACTCCAGAGAGACAAATGTTCTGGTTACAGTTACATGTAACAGTATGTACTTTACAAAAAAATCTGGCAGCTGCTGTCATTGTTTCAACAAGTTGCTTTGGTTTTCAGATTTGTAAACCGTGGGAGGTTTTCATCAGCCTGCAATTACTTCAAGTGGAGGCGAGTTTGAGAGACTCCAGTTTAAATATGTTCTTACAGTTCTATAACTTTACGGTTTTGGAAGATTTGAGTAGATAGGTTAGTAATAGTGTTGGGTTATACTTGCTTCTAAAAGCAAGTGACTGTGTTAGCCACTAACAATTGTTGTGGCAGTTTTAAAAGGAATATAAAATGAGAGATCTGTATTTTGAATGGTTTGGCAATTAGATGAAAACTTAGTCCTGTTCTTTTGGGTTTTTGTGTTACCAAAGAGAAGAATACTTTTCCAACCTGAAATGCTGTTTTTATTCATGTAGTGAAAAGGACTGGTACTCAGGGCAACAAAATTTTAATGCTGGAACACCATAGAACTGAATTGTGGTACATGAACTACTCAAGCCGTCATTCTATACACTTTCTATATTAAAATTGAACTTTATTAACTTTTTAAGAGCTGCAGAGTAAACTAATAGTAGTTTATCCTGCTACCTCATATCATAATATTGTCAAGATTTTTCTTGGTCAGAGTTTTGGTAACTTGGCCTAACTAAATATGCTTGAAAGGATATTAATAGCTTAAACACCTGTTTTTTGCGGTGCGTATGTGTTTAGTAACTGTGGTATGTACTGTCTCTGCTCATAGGTGAGAGAAATGGCTGCTACCACTCTAAGTGGTTTGCTACAGTGCAGTTTTCTCACTATGGATGGACCCATGCAGACCCATTTTGAACAGCTGTGCAAGATGAGGTTACCAAAAAAACGAAAGCGTGACCTGGGATCAGTGGTGGATACAATTCCTTCCGGTGGTAAGAAAATCGCTTCAGATACTAAAATGATGCACATCATCTGGCTGGCAGGCTGGCAAGAAAGAAATATTTATTTTGTGATACAGTCAAATGCTTATTTTGTAAGTGCTCCAGATGGAACAGGATTAATCTTGTGGCTAAGCAGTGTTTAGAAAATAAACATATAGCCAGAAAAAACATAAGGCCTGTTGCCCATGCAAATGTGTTTCCTTGCTAAGCATTCATAAACCATAATGGCAAATCACTTGTCCTTGTGTACCTTATTGCCTGATTATGTAGTGCAGATCCAAATCCCTGTTAAGTGCTTCAAGAATTTGATTTCCAGTATAAATGATGACTAAGAATACACTACTACTACAAAAAAGCAAATAATGTTTTTTATGATGTATTCCTACATTAAACTAAAGCAATTAATTTTCCAGAAATGGCACTAAATTGAGATTTCTCCATTTTCCATGTGCACTATTCAGATAGTTAAGTATGTGGATGATGAGAGCCATTTCCTCAGTCAATAAACTTCCTTATCTGCCACAATATGTATAATTCCACTCCCTACCCACCTTACCTTCTCTTTGTTAGCAGTGTGGTTCTTTGATTCTTAAAAAACGAATTTATTTGCCTAGATAGTCTAGAACAGTCTGGTTCTCCATAGAAGGTAGAGATCTCTGTAGTAGGGTTGTTAGTTTCTTTAATTCAGAGTCAAAACTAATTCAATAGTTTGTATTAGTAATAGTCAGTGTATTAGTCTACACCACCTCTGTTTAATATACAGGCTCCCTTAAGTCATTTCCAGCAGTTGAAAACAGCTTTATTTTCACTGATAAACACTTTTAAATTTGTGGGTGTCATTAAGGAAAGCCTTAGAGAAAATAGTTGCAAGTTGCCATATGTAAATTAATTTCCTGCAATTGCAGACCTGGTGAAGCGCCACGCTGGTGTGCTGGGACTTAGCGCCTGTATTTTGTCAAGTCCCTACGATGTACCCACCTGGATGCCACAGCTCCTTATGGATCTCAGTGCCCATCTTAATGATCCTCAGCCTATTGAGGTAAAATAATTTTTTTATCTAATATACCATGTAAAATACTCTTTACTCATTCTTGGTTCTCCTTTCCCGGAATTAAAAATAGGAAGCTGTTAAGAAACTTAATTTCTGCTGCTTTTTATTATATTATTCAAATACATTTCAAGTAATGGACTACTGTTACATATTTTTTGTGGTAGTTCTCTTGCTTTCAAATTTCAGGCATGAACTGAAAGCTGCAAGAGCTATATCTATAATGAGGAAAACCACTTAAATTTTAAAAAGTCCCTCTGTGCATACTTAAAAAGAATTGGCTAGAATTAGCATTCTAGAAAAAGTGGACCTGAACAAAAAATCACTGAAATTTTTAAAACAAAGTTTTATAAGCAGCTCTAGAAACATGTTTTTAATTAAATAATTACCTTTAATTTTTTTTTCTGTCTGTTCAGTTGTGTTTACTTTTGCTGTGTCAACCAGAGCAATGAGCTTATGGCTGAAGAATACCATAGATTTAACAAACTGCTATTGTGTGCTCTATTGAATCAAGAAACTTGAACTAACTGGACTTTTGTTTATTGAATAAGCTTATTTATTTTAATCACAAAAGATAGTTTTCCTGTGATTTATTTCCTCTATGCATCTTAAATGATTTAGCTATTTCTCCTGTTCTGAGACACAACCCATTGGTTTGAAATCCTCTAGGACAACGAAGAGGGAAAAAATATTTCACTTACACGTTTTAAGAATTTATTAATTTTCTTCAAAGTCAAAATTGTAGGTCAAATCACTTCTCGTAAGAATGTTGGGGTTGTGACAGTAGTCAAACGACTCTTACTGGAGCTGTAAAAATGAAAATACTGAGCTACTGGGCTGACTTCTCTGGAGCCCTCCTAGCCTTTAAAACTGCTCAAACCCTTTGCTTTACTCAGCAGCTACTTTCTGTTGTATTCAGTGTTTGTTTTGTCGTGGAGATTAAATCCATAATTGATACAGATCAATGCCAATTGTCTGCTATGTAGATGACTGTGAAAAAAACACTGTCGAATTTCCGAAGGACCCATCATGACAACTGGCAGGAACATAAACAGCAGTTCACAGATGACCAGCTACTAGTGCTTACTGACCTCTTGGTTTCACCATGCTATTATGCATAGAGAGGTAAGATTATTTGTCTTGACACAAATTGACAGAAATGGTCTTGAGAAACCTGCTTGAGCTCTCCAGTCTAGAATGCAGAAGGGAGGAATCCCTAAACCACAGGGAGAATCAAGTCCCTTGCACCTCTCGTGGTCTGTTCAAGATCAGATTCAGTGAAATATTGTCCATCTTTTTATTGTGTCCTCATATTACTAGCGTTTTACTAAGACTCACTTGTTTTCTTGAATATTGATGTTCCTTTTCTCCATTTCCTGCCAGTTGGCTGCCTTTTTAAAAGCCTGGCAGTTTCACTAAGGGCAAGGTACATGCTGCTCTGTACTTCTGATGCCTCTGAGGACTTTAGCCTACCACCCAGCCCAGTATGTCATCTGCAGCCCATGATGGGAGTGACTGCTACCAAACTGTCTCCTCTTCCACATATGGCTTTGCCATTGTGTCTCTTCACACAGGCATGTCCCCAAAGAGTGAACCCATTCCTGGAGTTTCTCTTTGTTATGCTAAAAGATTCTGATCTCTATTGTATTGTGATGTTTTGTGACAGTATTCCAAGAGAAGTTTTAATTTGTATTTTCATTTTCGTCTGTGGTAATAGCACGAGGCAGTAATCTTGCTATGAATTCCTGAATTTTTTCTTCTTTCTTTTCAGATTCCTTCTGGAAAAGTGAGAATTTAGGAACCTTGCTGCAAAATAAAGGAAACTCAAAGAAATCTATCATGTAGAAAATTTTGTGTTGGAAATCCTGATGCCTAATCAAAACCATTTTACATACAAACAAAAAGACCTGGTTCTATTCAAAAAGAATTTCACCTCCCCAGGGAGCAGCTGTGGAAGCCTTACAGTCTGCTCCTTGCTGCACTTGCAGAGCCTGATCATGAGTTTATTGCAAGACCCTTGTCATTGGCCTGCATAACACAACACCAGTCTTGTTTCTGCTTCCTGATACACAGTGACTTACACTGCACATTTCTTATCCTCTTTTTCTGACCCTTCTTCCCAGCTATTCCTGACATCAGAGAGTGCTGCAGACCGGAATATTCTCAGTCAAGCTCTCCGATTCTTTTGATGCAACTTCTTACCTAGTCAGCACACACCAGGAACCTATCTTTCTCAGAGTTTATTTTTCACTACTTGGATTTGAGTGCCCATCATGGGATGGGTTCCGTATCATTCAGTCCACCTCAGGGCAGGATTGCCTTTTTTTATCTTCCTTGTCAAAATGTAAATAGTTGATCTTCTTTGTGTAGTGTAGATAATGGCAGGAGAAACGATGGGGAGTGAAAACTCTTGCTGCTTGGCCAGGTCTTCATAGATTGCTTGACCGTGTGTGGAATACAAATCTATGGTTATCTGCATATTTTTAAGGGTGAAAGGCTGTAGGTGTTTCCACATAATTACAGCCCACAGATATGAAATCATGGACTATCAAGTGATGGTTGAATTCACAGAATTAAATGTACGCACAGTGTGGAAAGGCCCTGAATGGCTGACTATTTTTAACAGCGTATTCTCATGAAGATTGTCACTGTTTGGGCAAGCGTATCTTGTTCGAAGATTGTGGAAAGTTCTGTATTTTTTTGCCTGTGGCTTTGTTCAGAGACTGGTATCTATTGGCTATTTAACAACATGTTTAATATGTGTTACATAGTTGTAAAAGACTGTATAAATTGTAGAGGCATTGCATTGACAACATTGTACAGTTTGCAACCTTTTACATAACACCATTGTGAGATTAATTTGTAAAGATTCATACTTAGGTGTTAATACGGTAGTAGTTCTGGCTTTTGTATCAAATCAAATGCCATTATTAGTTTTTTAAATTATTTTCTTTAACAAAATCTCTCCGTGTCTGAAGGGCAGAGGTTTCGTTCTGGTTTTCTTGTATCCCATTATTACTATGTCACATTCAAATTTTAATGCAACACTTGTCATCTCTAAATGCTGACATCACGTGTTCTGGTGTGACAGGTTCATAGAATGTGAGGTGCGTTGAAATAATTCATAAACGTGTGTGTGTGTTGTTTCAACTTCCATGCAACCTTGCAGGAGCACTGATACGTTCTGAGTGATCTACCTGCTGCGTGTGTGACTCATTCCAAACTTCAAAGCACAGCAGTGTTCCTGGTGCATTTAATGAGTGTCAGCACACAGATGTAACCACTGTATAGCATAGTGCCAAAATTATTATTTCAATTGTGTATGTAGCTTAAGACCCAATAAATGGATTGTTTGTAACATCTGCATTTTTGATTATCTAAAGCTGAAATTTCTTACTTTAAGACTATAACTGAAGGTGATTTTCTGTGCTTTTGAGCTTTTTGTATAAGGCATGCGTTTATGGTGGGATTTGGCAGAGTTAAGGCAACATTAAGGATTAAAGATCTGATTGTTGGGAAACTAGCTTTTTTGTTTACATCAAAATATCTTGTACCTGGTGAGGCTTGCCAAAAAAATATCTTCTGAGAGGTACACTTAAAATTGGAGAAGCTAGTTGGAAGTGGAGGGTATTTTGCTGCTAGAATTAAAAAAGAAAAATACTTTGAAGGAAAGTGTTTGCTAGAAAGGATCATCTTTATGTGTTGGCTGATTAACTGATGGAGCAGCTACTGTATGTGCCATTTTATTTCCATTACGGGCAGCTGACTACAGGATCCAGCTCTGCTGCTTTTCACTGTAGTTGAGAGTTTCTTGCATATCTATCACCAAAGTATAGCTTGAGTGGGTTGCAGTGTTGATGATCCAGTGGTCTGTAGAGAATCCTTCTGCAGAGAGAGGTACGAAGGCACATAACTAGTTGGTATTAATAATAGCTGTTTATAAATAAGCAATAAATAACTTGATCCAAACAGATCACCCAGAAAATAGGGTACCTATTCTGTAGGATAAAATATAGCTATGGTAGTGTGAACAAACTTGTACTAATTGACTTGCTGTGGGTGAAAGATTATTAGTCTATTCTGAAAATGTAGGAGAAACTTTGAGTTCTTCATGAAATACCACAACTCCATTGCTACTTTTGTTCCCAAACTTTCCTTAAGCAATATGCACATGTAATGAGTTCTGATCTATCGCTGTTGTCTTAGGCTGTCTCTTTCCTAAAGCATTAGAGATGAAACAACACCTCAGTCTGGAGAAGGAGACATTTCCAGTGTGAGTTGAGAAAAATTTTTTCCCTGAACAATAAGGGAGATGAAAAAAGATCTTAGAGATGGTTTTCATAGCTTTAGTGACCACGTGTCAGTCTGCACGAATAATCTCTATGACCACTGCTGTTCGAAGCACCAAAGAATGGTAATAATGAAAGGCAGAATTAATTCGTTAGTGTTTTGGGGGTTTTTTTATGCTCAAAGTTGCAGTGCCTTACTGTTGAGTATCTGTCTTGCTAGAGTATTAAGAATGGAATGATCTCCAGTATTTCCATAACCCAGTGGGTATATTGTGAAAACCTGCTGATATTGCAGCAGACAGATTGACACTTTTTTCAATAAAAGCATATAAGAAAATTGGTTACGCAACTAAGAGTTGTGGTTTTGGGTGTCATTGCAGACTTGACACATGATTGTGCTATTATCAAGTTGACCTAATCTGCATATGGATTTTTTTTTTTTTTAAATATAAGAGGAAAAGTTATGAAGTTCATTATTTCTGAGGTGCGATGTTTTGAACGTATTTCTTTATGTCCAGGTATCTGACCTCTCATCCTTTTTAGCAGGCTGTCCCAGGCTTGGTACACAAAGCTCTCTCCTGTCAATTTTTCACAGTTAGTCATCCTGGTATCCTACACTCTTCTCAGTCTCGCATTCTTCCATGGCTTCAGAATACCTGGAATCCTATAGCAGAGGCTCCAGCTTCCTTTTCCCCTGTGGAAAACACAATCTGGTAAGATGTAAAAGGGAAAAAGACATCAACTTCCTCATCAGTAGAAAGTTTTGCTGGCTGTTGTCTTTTCAGGACTTTGACTTCAAACCTGCTGTGAATTATCAACTAACTTGTTTTACATTCTCAGTGGCATTGTGCAGTAACTGGAAGGCAACTTCTGGGGATTCCCTATCACAAAATACTTGCTGGACAGAGAAGGGGATTTTCAATAAGGGAGAAAATACAGCTGGACCTGATGTAGACTTCCTTGTTGTCTGCAGGCTAGAGGTAACCAAGCTCCAGAGAGGGGTTTTAGTGGTTAATCCAGTGAAGTACCCAGGGAATTAGGGCAGTGGTCATTCTTCAGTCCACTGCAAGGAATTGGGAGGTTTGATGGCAGAAGAGAATTAAACTGGGGAAGATGTAGAATATTGTTAAGCTGGTACGAGGTTGGTATTCTCTTCAAGAGAATGACTCTTGGTAAGCAGTCTTGAGTCAAGAGTTCTCAGTACAGATCAGAGCTTCAACTAGAATTTGCTGCATCCTACAAAGGCAGACTGGAAAAAGGAGAAGGGTTGTTTTTCCTTCTGTATTCCAACATTTTTGTCCTACAGCTGTTTTGTTAAAAGCCTAAGGAAGTGCTCTTATGCTGAGATGGGGACAGGTTTCCATAATAAAAAATAATGTCCAGTTTCTGGTGCTTTAATGTCTGCAAAACTTGACCCTGCTGTAGAAATTGTCTTGAACATAATTTCTCCTTATTCAGCTGGAACTCCAAGGCTGAAAAGTATTTGAGAAGCTTGATAATACTAGAGCATGAGACTTTCCTTTAATTAATAAAAAAAAGCAGCAATAGTGCTGCAAAGGAAGAGTGTGAGTACCTTGTGCAAGGTGCTGCAAAAGTTTAATGTGGCTGTGATTTCTGCCTTGCAAAAGAGGTCTCTTCCACTGAGCTTTTCCTTTACCCCAAACTTTGAAAGTTCTTTTAATAAGGGGCAGGCCAGCAAGATGCTTCACTGTGCCGAAGGGACTGTGCAGTGCTTCATGTTCCCATGGAGATAATTTTTGCCTCGCCTCATGCCCTGGCTGCCTGAGTACAAGCCCTGTGTTCAGCAACCTTCTCTTGTGGCATTCTCAGGCTCTCTGCTGAATGACAGTTTTTCTCACCCAGTCTCATCAGCTTGTGCCTTTCTGCTGAAATGTTTAAGGCTCACAGGCTATAACAAGGTATATTTTTTCCTTAATTTCCAACTACAGTAACTCAAGAGGGATAAACCATCTTAAAACAAAACAAAAAGCAAACAAAACAACCCTACCCCACACCCTTGCACCTGATTAATTGCGTTGCATCGACAGAATGAGTGATACTCTGAACCTACTGGTAATGGAAAAAATTTCTTTTTCTACTTTTTTGCACATAACTAGTTCTAAAATAGTTAACTTTCTTACAGTTTTGACTCCTAAATGAATTTTTCAGCATTTCAGGTAGGGGTTCAAAAGCACATAAGGGGTCAGAGTCTTTCTAACACCTCTAAGTTTGATACAAACAGCCCTAGTAGACATGTGTACCCTAGTTCTGTATATTCTACCTGCTAGTCTCATAACCACAGGGCATTAAGAAGTCCGACTGCAGTCATCCAGGTTTGAGCATTGGCCAAATAACACTGGGAATTGCATGGACCTTCCCAACATTTTAAAGGACTCGTTTGGCAAAATGTATTACTACTCCTATGTTACTCCTATGTTTTTCCTAAGTGACATCACAGAAACCATTGAAGCCTGATGTGGACTTGGATTAGACACTCTGGAACTAAAGTTTTTTTATGCAGTGTCTTGCTTGCATCTGAAGTTGCCTGCTCTGAAAGGATATGGATGTTGTGTGTTCACAGCACAGCAATCATCACTGTTTCCTTGACATTAATTACTTAAAAGTAATTCACTCTTGGATTAGGCTGATATCTTGTAATTTGTATATAAATAAGAAAATTCAAGTAGATCTCAGCTTGTCAGCGAAAAAACTTTTACTCAGTAGGGCCAGGATTCATCCACAGAATTCAAATTCACCATGGCTGAAGAACGAACATGTAAGTAACAGTGAAAATAAAAGTGATGGCCAATCAGTGAGAGAGCACAGCTTAAAGGAAAACTGTGAACATTATGTTTTGGGTTTTGGACCTTCTCCTTCCTGTATGTAAGTAAGTAGTTTAGGAACAAAAACATGGCCAAGCGCACATGACCCGGGTGCCCAGGTTGCAGGGTGCTGTTGGCATTCCCCTGCCACAGATCCTGGTAACAAATCTGGACTGAGTTTTAGCTGGAAGTACCTTTAGCATGCAAGGCTCATAGGCTGGGCTGTGGTTGCAACTCCTTAGTTTACTGGGAAAATTGGTCTTAGTTTTAAAAAGTGTTGAAAAAATAAAGGAGCAGGTAACACTGACAAGCTCTCAGATACCGAGCTAGTGCTGTTGTCAGTGGATCCTCCTACAGAGCCCCGCTATGCTTCTGTCTGACTGCTGGGAGCAGGGGAAGATTAAGACAATATACAGATCTAAATATATATTTGTATATGTATAGATATAAAATAAGTATATGTAGAAATGTATAGTGTAAGACAAGTGCCTGTACCTGTCAGAAGTCTTCTGTGGCACTTCTGTGCCTTGCCTGGCTGCACTTTTTGTCTCTTTCACCTACATTTCCATTGTCTGATACTGATCTCCCGTGGTGCTTAGGTGACAGCCTGTGATGGCTTGGAGAACCTGTGCTGAGTGCCCATGTAAGTATTACGAAATCTCTTTAAGTGATCAGACATCCAGCGCTCGACATCACTTTAAAGGGCAAGTATAGTATTTCTGATAGTAGTAGAAACTATCAAGAAATAATACTGTTTGGTTTTTTTCCTCTCCCCCTGCTGTGGGAATACACAACTTTACCTCAACTCGCGCTAATGGACACAGACCAGCAAACAGAAAGGGCATCCCTACCCCTCCTTGACTTTGCTCAGGGAACAAATGCAGAAGTTCAAGCAGAGAAAGATGCAGTACGCAAAACTGCAAAAAAATGTTAACAGGTTTTGGTTCAGTGCAGGTGTTATGGTGGTGTGTTACGTCAACACGGAGAAACCTAAAACCTTGAGTGCCCTGCTGTTAACCTGAGATCCTGGTAAAAGCATGGCTGTGATGGGGCTTGTCGCAAAACCTCTCAGTTCTCTGCTTCGTGAGGGGAACATGTCCTGTGGTGACGCTGCCAGCTCCCTCTGGGGGGAGCTTTTCGAGAGCGAGTGGAACACTCTGTACACTAAGGCCGAGAGACATGGGGAATACAAACATATTAAAAAAACAAAGTCTACGCTGCTACGGCGCTTCGCATCAACGCAGCTGGTTGCTGCAACCGTGTGCAACTGCAAGTCGGGGTGCTGGTGCAGCTCCTGCTTGCCAAGCTGGCACACGCAGCCCCGCAGTTCGGGAAGCGCGGTGGGTGCCTGCGTGCTTCGCGCAACCCGCCCGCTCCCGCCCGCACCGGTGCCGAAGCCGCCTGGAGACGGGCAGGGAGGAGGGTGTCTGCGGCTCTGTCCCTGCCAAGTCCCCCATTGCCCCCCAGGCCCCACTCTCCGCAGACGCGGCGACAAAAAGGTAGCTGGGCGGGTGGTGTCGAGTGAGGAAGGGGCCGGGCCCAACCGCAGCGGGGGGCGGTGGCGGCGGCCTCCATGGCGGGGTGGGCGGTGCCATCTCGGGGTCAGCCCTGAGGGAGGGAGGGGTAGTAACGTAGGGGGGGGGGCGGTGCCATGTCGGGGTCAGCCCTAAGGGAGCGGCGGTAGCGAGGCGGGTAGGGCCATGACAGAGGCAGCCCTGAGGGAGTGGCGGCGGTAACGCAGCGGGCCCGCCTGGGCCGCAGCCAAGGTGGGACGGCGGGAGGAGATGAACGCGTCAGGGCGGCTGCCGGCGGGGGGCCAGGAGGAGCCCCCCGGGGCCTCGCTGCTGCCGCTGGGCCGGAACGGCAGCGCCACGGACCCGCGGGAGGGGACCCACGCCATCACCTTGGCGGCCTGCGCCTCCCTGCTGGCTCTGGTCTTCTGCCTGGGTTCCTACGGCAACCTCATCGTCCTCCTGTCCTTCTTCGACCCGGCCCTCAGGAAATTCAGGACCAACTTCGACTTCATGATCCTCAACCTCTCCTTCTGTGACCTCTTCATCTGCGGGGTGGCCGCCCCCATGTTCGCCTTCGTCCTCTTCTTCGACTCGGGCCGAGGTGTCCCGGGTGCCTTCTGCTTCACCTTCCACCTCACCAGCTCTGGGTTCATCATCATGTCACTCAAGACGGTGGCGGTCATTGCCCTGCACCGGCTGCGCATGGTGCTGGGGAAGCAGCCGCACCGCACCACCTCTTTCCCCTGCACCTTCCTCCTCACCCTGCTCCTCTGGGCCACCAGCTTCACCCTGGCCACCTTGGCCACCCTGAAGACCCGCAGCTCCCGGCTCTGCCTGCCCATGTCTAGCTTCGCCAGTGGTGAGGGGAAGATCATCCTCTACCTCTATGTCACTGATTTCATCTGCTGCGTGGCTGTGGTCTCCGTCTCCTATGTCATGATCGCCCAGGCCCTGCGGAGGAATGCCCAGGTGAGGAAGTGCCCGCCTGCGTCGGCTGTGAATGCCTCCAGACCGCAGCCCTTTGCGGGGCCACCAGCCACCGGGGAGGGGGGCTGTGTCCAGACTGCCGTGCCTGCCTTGTACAGGAACCAGGGCTACAGCAAGCCGCAGCACCTCCAGACACATGGCTACACCAAGCACCTCAGCCAGCCACCAGCCACCTCTGCTGGCCGGCTCCAGCTGGTGTCGGCGGTCAACCTGTCAGCGGCCAAGGACTCCAAAGCAGTGGTGACCTGTGTTGTCATCGTGCTCTCTGTTCTGGTTTGCTGCTTGCCTCTGGGCATTTCTTTGATGCAGGACATGCTGTCCAGCAGCAGTGGCTTTGTTCTCTACCAGTTTGAGCTCTGTGGATTTACCCTCATTTTTTTCAAATCTGGATTAAATCCTTTTATATATTCCCGCAACAGTGCTGGACTTAGGAGACGAGTCCTCTGGTGCCTGCAGTACATAGCTGTTGTCTTTTTCTGCTGCAAGCAGAAGACAAGGCTTCAGGCCATGGGCAAGGGCAGCCTGGAAGTCAACAGGAACAAGTCATCCCACCACGAGACCAATTCAGCATACGTGTTGTCTCCAAAACCTCAGAAAAAGCTTATGGACCAAACCTGTGGTCCTAACCACTCCAAGGAAAGCGTGCTGAGTCCCAAGGCTTCTGTCAGGCATCAGCACTACGCACAGAGCAGCTCAACCCCCATGAACACCCGAATTGAACCCTATTACAGTATCTATAACAGCAGTCCTTCCCAGGAAGGGAGCACCCCCAACAGTGTACAGCCGGTGAGCTCAGCTTTCGGGTTTGCCAAGTCCTACGTTGCCATGCATTATCATGCTACCAGCGACCTGCGGCGGGACTGCCACAGCGCTTCAACGAAGCAGATCCCGGTGCCCTCAGTGTAACCTGAGGAAAGGGTTCTGAGCTAGCTGATGGGCTGGGCTCCCTTCTTTCCTTTTCTTAATGGTTAATTTGAACTCCAAGATACAGTGCTGCTCTACTACTGCCAGTTAAAAAAAATGCCACAATATCCAGCTATTTGCTTTTGAAGTGAATGCTGGGGTATCACTTTCTCAGCTCTTTCTTGAATTTCTGTGGCTAGTCTTTTAGATTTGTATGTGTCATTGTTACCTGAGGGTGGTTTTGTTACTCAGTTTTACTGCTGAACAAGTAAAAATAAGTAAGCGTTGTAAGTATGTGATTTGCTACATCATAAGGCAGAATACCTCGGAGAATGATCCGAGGCTGCGACCTGTTAAATTGCATACTTGCTGTTATTTTCAAGAAGGAAGAATTAGGAAGATGCTTGGTGTTATGACAGTGAAGTTTAAGCTCTTCCTGTTGCAGCAGGTTGAAAGGATCAGTAGTATTTTGTTGTAGCAAGTGTCTGTAATCATGAAGGTCCTTTCTGTTCACAGGGTGAAATCCTGATTCCGTTGAGGTAAATGGCAGAAGGTCCATGAACTTCAACCAAAGTTGACGATTGCAGCTCCGGCTTCCTCAAGCAGGACAAAACATTTGACAAACAGTGTTACATTGCCCGTGGGGAAGGACTTTGGGGAAGTGCTGTGGCACTGTAGTAAAGTTTACAAGGTTCTCAAGTTTATATGTATTAATTTCTGCTGTACGTTTATTTTAAGGATCGGTGGTGTTACATATTCCAAAATAATATATTTGAAGAAGTATTTTACATCTAATAGCATCAACTGTGCAATACCCAATTACAGGTTTTACTCGAGGATCAAGATAAATATTGAAATATTATAGAACTGATACCCTGTTAGTAATGCAGTTCCCTCTGTGGTTTTCTAATTGGTAAACAGTTATTACAAACGAGTATTACCGGTTGCTTTCTTGTCTGGGACTTTGTATAAAAGTGGGGATTGGGAGGTTGAGCTGTGGTATTTCTGACAGGTAGAACTGCCAGCTGTTACAATTTTTAAAAACAGAATGACCATGTAACAAGAGGACTACAAGTTTCGAAGTTTTCTTAAGAAGTCTAACGTGAGTTTTAGAGATTAATAATCTGTCTACTTATAAACTTTATATGTTGGTCTACACAGTGAGCAAATAACAGAAGTTAAATATTTCCTTGTGAAATGGAATCATTTGGAGGTATTTAAATTCCTGACAATTATGACTTTAAGTGGCTGGATCTTCTCAAAACAAGCAATTACCTTTCAACTTCTGCGGACTTCAGCAGAGCCTTAGTGTCTGAAATAATCGTGCCACAGACTTTTGGTGCCTCATTATAGGAAAATGCCACATCTTTAGCAAAATTACAGTGCTGGGAAGGTGATTAGATTTAGAAACAAAAAACATTCACATCACTATTGTCTGTGAGTTGTTGGTTTAGGCAGTTAACTAAACTATTTCCAAGATTTTCCTGGAAGACTTTTACATTATGAACACTCTTATTTGCTTAGCTCTGGATTTTAATTCATTTTGAAGAATTCCAGACAGCATTCTCACAATAAAGTGGATAAAAACAACTTTCTAATATGAATGTAAAATTGAAACTTCTGTCTTTTCCCTCTGCCCAGCTACTTTTCTCTAAAAGTGAACAACACTGTTCTTTCTAAAGTAATTATAACAGATAACTGAAAGATCTGCCTTGTTTGCTTTTTCTGTCTTTGCATTTCTTTTTAGTACAAGATGTACTAACTTGGAGAAAAAAAAAATCTGTGGGATCCTGTTATTTTGTTTCAAACTACATTTTTGTAGCAATACTTTCACACTGTAAGGAGTACGGGGGTGGGACCTCAAAAGAGGTTGCAGGATGGGGTCCTGCATGTACCCTAAAGTAAGCTGAATATTTTCATAAGACTGGGTTTAAGAAAGTAGTTTTGGGATTTGTTGCATGTACATATAACTCCTACTGTTCATTTGGTTGGATCACAGGAGCTTCAACACATGATAAAAGGTAAAATCCCTTGCACCTTATTTATAAAAGTAATTTGAATCCAGTATTCATGTGAAAGTAAAGCAAGAAGGGGACAGCTCGAGGACAGAAGGAGGTTTTGTTGCCTTTATGTGATGTGTTACTAAGACAAAATAACTGAAATCCCTTCAAAGCACTATGTAATTTTCCTCTTTCTGTCACATCCTTGTGCCAGATGTGTTCTTACTACAACCAATGTGTTAACATGTTTACAGTGTCAGATGGTAAAGTGCAACACCTTTCAATCTGCAGTAGCACCAAAATCTGATTTAAGTTGCCATTTGTACTAAATAACTGCTCTGGGGCTTTTCAGCTGCTTTTCAAGTTGCTAGTGGTGGCCGCTGTTATGATATTTGGCTTGAGGACTGTGTATGCTTTATTACTGAAAATCTGCCTTTGTGGTCTTGGATGTACTGCTACCAATTTTACCAGGGTATCTCATGAAATAAGGAGTGGCCTCAAAGAAAGCATAAAGAAGCTTATTAGAAAACCAGTTGATTAATTACCTGAGGCTGAGCTCATGAACAAGTGACTTCTGGTTGTTTAAATGAACAAAAGTTACTGAAAGATTTAATAATTTACAGTCTTTTTAATTCCTAGATCTTGCTTTATAGAAGAGTGACTATTTCAGCGGTTGGCCTGCAATATGGTATTTTTCATCCTAAAAGCTACTAGTGCCAAATAATTTTAAACAACATGTACGCAACCTCAAAAAGTTGCTAAAGAATGTCCAGCTGTTGGGCACCACCTCAGAACCTTTTAGACTAGAGATTTTAGAGGTTTCTATGAGGTGGTATACAATTTTTTTCTGTCACAGAGCCAGCCTGCCTTAGCAGTACGGCTTCACAAGCTGAGGAGAGAATCACACGAAAATTGGATAGATGAGAGTGAAGAAGGCCTAATAATTTTGTAGTATCTTGTTTTATGGCATGTATGGCTTAGGTACATAATTTGTCACTTGTTAGGAAAGGTGTGAGAATTATTCCACATATAATCTTCAGTACCCTTGGATCTGCTGCACAGGAAATGAAAAATAAAGAGACCTGTGAACTATGAGGGTTGTGTTTCCTACACCATTATCTCTTTACCTTCTCCCACAAGGCGGCGAAGCACGGCAGTGGAGAGCCACTGCTGTGCCTTGTGGATATACCAAGTACAGTATCCATAAGTTGAATCAATACTGGCAAATTGACTTTAAAATGTCATTTATTATGTGCTAATAAATGCTGACAACAGGTTGTTGTTAATTTCTGTATAAAATGGGTTTATATTTAGTATTTTTGTTCCCTACAAAAGCCATCCCTGAGCCTTGCTACAATGTGGAGTTTTCCCTTTTTGCCAGGAAGCAGCACGGGGAGAGGGGTAACCACATCCTGCTCCAGCAGGATCTTTCCCCTTTTAGAATGCATTGCAGAAACATTGCTGTATTTGCTGATACATCTTTATGTTTATCTCATGCTTCTGCTTTTGGCATCGAATCGGATGAGACTGGTCCTATTTTGTCACAGCAGAGTGAGTTTGTGTTTCAAACACACTGACCCATGTGTTGTACGTGGACATTCCACCTTCCTGTGTCTGTGGTCTTCTGCTGGGAACTCATTTGGGTGTGCTCATCTTACGAGCAAGTCTGGATTGGGCTACACTAAATAATTTGTTCTCACCTGGTGTTTATTTTACCTCACAGTCTGCTGATTTTGCTCGAATGTGAAAATCACATCAGCTGATTTTTTTAATTTTTCAAATACAATAAAATAATTATTAAGTGGCCTAAGTTATCTCAAGGGCTATGCAGAGGTAGTTAAAGAGACCAGGGTGATTGTGTCAAATGAAGTATTCCTAAGTTTAAATAATAATATACATAACTTGACTCCTTATTCTTCTGAAGTTGGTAACAGCATTTAACTGAAGCTCACATTTGTTACTTAACAGTAGAGACTGACACACTCAGCTGTTTGGTTTGTGGTTTTCTTTTTTAATTGTGTGGTTGTATGTGTTAATTTTAATTGTAATAGAATTTAAAGTCTTATCTCTTCCACCAATTACTTAAAGTTAGTGCTGAAGCAGTGTGGATTTGTAATTGCATCTCTCACATGGCTGCGTTAAGTAAATCTTTTTATCTTTCCTTGCTAAACCACAGAAAGAAGCTGTTACCCATGTACTGTCATGGCTTGTGGGCTTTTTAATGTGTCTAAGGTGTTCCCATCCCATCCCAGGTTCTAGTAGAACAGAGAATCTGGGCTACAGCTTTATTTTTCAGTGACATCACTTTTTCCTGCAACAACCTCAAAAAAAGTTAGGACATGCAGTGTGACTCAAGTTCTTCTTCCTTTCAGGTGACATCTGCAGCATTTTAAGAAATGCTAGAAATAGCTGAAGAAAATCAAGCACTTGGGAAGGAAAGGGTGTCATCAGCGCTCGGGTTTCGAGTTTTATCAGATGGAATAACGTGCGTGCTACAAGCCCATTAGTAACTGATCCCAGACAGCCCCTGTTCCAGCATAGCAGCCTTTGCAGCAGGTAAACATCACCATGATTTTATTTGACCACAGACTTTCCAGGCACAATTTTGACACATTCTTGTGTCTCATTCCATCTCGTACCTTTCCTGAGTGCCTCCATTTTCTGCTTTCACAAGGGGTTCATTTGTTGTTCTTAAGACAGCTGCCAGCTGATGCCAGAACATTTTCTGTTTGTGTTCCTCAGGGCTCCACTTTAAGTAGGTTTTCCTTTTCAGTAGTTTCCTGAGCTTGCTGAACTTCTGTGGTACACTGTCAGGTGGGAGGTCTTCCAGCACAATCATGATGAGGGAGTCTTGGTTTTCATTCAGAACCCGATGTTCAGCAAAATACAGTTCATACTGACACCAGCAGCTGTTTACAAAACTGGGAGAGAGAACAAAAAGGACTTTATGGCTGTTCTCTATGCAGTAAAAAATGTTACCAAGTATGGGATGCCCTGGTTTGAAATCCCTCTCATGGTAACAGATCTTGAATCCATCATTTTCCAGTTTTGCCAACAGATTATCTTTTGTCCAGTTTGCATCTTGTTCACTGTATGAAATGAAGGCATCAAAGGGCTTGTTTTCTGGCCTCTTCTCATACTGCTTCCTCTTGGCCATACACCAGTACCACCCCATCCGCACATACCACAGCCCATCAAACTTCCAGCACAAGCCTGTTAACACCAAGACGATCAGGATGGCAACACAGGCTGTAATGGCCATCTGGATGCCCAGGGAGCATTGTAGCAGCGTGAGGTTGCTGCTCTCCACCAGCCAGCCCCTTCTGTCTGGTGGGAAGCTGCACCTGAGATGCCCTCTGCCATTTATCTGCAAATGGGGGTTGTGCATATATACGTTCACAAACCAGTACAAGTCGCAGTTACAAAAGAAATGTTTACCTTGAACGTTCAAAATGCTCAGACTCATTAACTGGCCAAAAGTGTCCTCCACTATGGTGGTAATGGCGTTGTCACTGATGTCTAACTCAATCAGAGAGGCTGGGAGGGAGCCACGCTGCAGGAAGGAGATCTTATTTCCTGATAAATTAAAGTATTTCAGCCCTGGAAGAGATTTCCCAAAGTAGTCAGGGAGTTCTGAAATGAGGTTGTGACTGCTGTCCAGGTTAGTGAGTGCAGAGAGTTGGCTGGTGGGTTCCAGTCTGGTGATCAGGTTTCCGGAAACATTCAGATACTCGAGTTTCTCCAGAGCATCGGTTAATGACAGCAGGTTCAACCTATTTTTACTGATATCACATTTTGTTAAAGTCAATGGGAAGTTCTCAGGATGCATATCCGTAATTTTATTATTCTGAATAATAAATACTGTTAAGTTGGAGACAGATTTAAACCTGGGGGGAATTACTTTAATATCGCTGTTACTTATGTCGAGGTGCTGCAAGGAGGAAGGTAATTCAGGAAGCACAGAAATCCGGTTGCTGCTGAGATCCAGAAATAATAATTCTTCCATTGTGTCAGCAAACCACTCTGGCAGTTCTACAATGGAGCAGTTAGACATTTTAAGGTGATTCACTTTCTTCGGGAGGCTTTTAACGGGTGTACCCATCTCATTCCTGACAAAGGAAATGGCATTAATATGTACAGTTCCAGGGGGGTAGGTTGGAACTGCGCCAGCGATTGTTGGATATGCTGTATATATGAAGTGATTTCCCTGAATGTACATGTGTTCTAAGTTAATCATTTTTTTAGCAAAATTTTGGGGTATTTGACTTATGTTGGTGAAGGACAAATCAATGACCTTGATGGTTGGAGGGAGACACAGTGTATCCAAGCTGTTTATGGGATTGTTGCTAATATTTAAAACCAGAAGCTTGCTGAAGGGGAACTGGCAGATCTTCCCAACATCTAGGATGTTAATTGTTATCTTGTTGTAACTGGCATCAGCAGACTGCACGTTTTTCATGTGAAAAAACAGGACAGACAGTGACAGAAGATCCATTTCCAGGCCATTGTGACTAATATCAAGCTCCAAAATACTGTCCAGCTGAGCCTGGCAAAGGTCCTCATCCAATTTCACCATCAGCTCATCCTCAGACAGTTCGCTGTGGGACAGATTGAGTATCCCATTTATTGGTGCTGCGCAGGAATCAAGCCTTGGTGTGGTCATGGGAGGAGAGACTGTTACATTTTTCTCTCCTCTTCGAAGAAGATTCTCTGTGCTTCGCCTGAGCCTCGGATTACCGTTTTGCAGAACAGGTGGACCTCTCAGATGCAGCAGCTTCTCGATGGGTGCAGAGGGCGCCAGAGCAGCCTCTGAGGCTTTGTCAAAATACTCATAGAGCTCTGAAGACCCTGAGGTTTTGCTTGTGGGCAAGGGCTCCAGGTGAGGTGGAAGACTTGATACAAGAAGTGTCTTATCATTAAATGACAAATTCACAGAAACGAGGCTGAGGAGACTCTCAAACACACCAGGTTCAACATCCTTAATCAGATTGTAGGAAAGGTCTAATACTTCCAGGGAGTCAAAACCTTCCAAATCTCTCTTGGTTATTTTTCTAATTATGTTATGAGAGAAATTGAGAGCTCTTGCTGTTTTTGGAGCTTGTGCTTCTGTTAATGAAGAGAGGTTTAAATAGGAGTAGTTGTAAAACAGGGGGGCATTTACTGTAGATGTCCTCAGAGTTATGAAGCCATTTGCTCTACTGAATGAGAAACAAATGAAGTAGAAATGAAGGCTTCCAATAAGGATCTTCATCCTGAAGAGAAGAAATGTAAAATCCATCATTATAAGATGCTGTATGGTAGTGTGTATACCCTTTAACAAAAGATCCTAGTTTAATTGCAAGTGCAGAAACTGTTTCATTAGTCATATCTATGAATCTCTTTTTCTCCACATTTAAAATACTTTTTGCTTCATTATTATTTTCAAGAGGCAATGCTGAAAGATGGTGTCTCAGATCAATTTGAAGGAGACTGCTATTCATTTTGGATCATTGTAGATAAAGTTTGAATGATTTTTCTATTTTCTTATTCCTTCTCCCCCTGGCCCCAGGCAGTTAGTGAGCAGCCTTTGCTATAGCACGTTGTGTAATCTGAAATGTGCTTTGGTAACAGCTGCTATTACATCTCTCATCCTGAGGCACAATACCCAGGTAAGTCTGACCTGTCTGAGACCTGGCTGAACCCACTCAAGTAGTGTATTCAAAAATATCATGGGGGGGAGCCCCATATAACTGCATAACCACGTACTTTCTTGTGAGCCTATCCCCGTGGTGTAGAGAGAACCACAAGTCCTCAGGTGTTGCCGATAATGAACTGGGAGCTTAGGCCCAGCTGTGCCCAATAATTAGGGCCTGCCCCAGCCGGAAATGGGTGGGGCTGAAGGGCAAAATAAAAGGCATGCTCCCAGAAGCAGAAGGAGACAAGAGATGAAGATGCCTGAGGAGAGGGACAGCAAGAGAGCTCCGGAGAAGAGCCGTGTCCCTGAGAGAAAGCCCGCCGCAACACGTGGTGCTTTGCTCTCTTCCAAGAATTTACCAGTGGCAATATATTTAATACTGAGTAAAGAAAAGAGTAAGCTTTGAAGTAGGTTATCAGGTTTGTATGATGCAGCCTGTACCAGGAGAGGTCACTACCTGTGCATCGTTCACGTCTGGAGACTTCCCATTGCCTGGTATCATCCCTGCCCAGCTCCCCTCTTGCCCCAGCTCTGTTGCTAGTTTCCTGACACCTCTGGTCCATGCTGTGTATTTATTACCTGGTTTTACCCTTTGCTGCCCACCAGACTCAGACCATCAAGTTGAACTGAGAAGAAAGGACCCCAGTGACTTCCCAGCTCTGTCCTCTGGACCCTCCACTGCCAAAAGGACCCCAACACCAGACCACCCTCCCTCCCTCCTTGCACCTAGAAAGAACTGCCTGCAGCCCAGAGCTGCTGCCACCACAGGGGTAAGCAAGACCATGAAAAGCACTGCACACTTAGGAGACATGATAGCTCACAACTCCCCAGCGACCCTCCCCATCCCTTTTACCTGTGAGAGCTGCACTGCTTCCCAGCCAGTACCTCCTGCTGCTGCCTTTTGTAGCACAAGGTTTTCCTGTCAGTCTTGCGTGGCAGAAGTGCTCCTGCAGGAGTGAGCAGCCATACGTTTTGCGCACTTTGACAAGGGTGAAAAAGGTAACAGGAGATTTTATCTCTGTTTGTAGTGCTGCCTTGAATGAGGCACTCCTTGTTTGCAGCTAGTTTGATTCAGGATGCCAACAGAAGGGAAGTCAGCAGGTTGCACAAGGCGTAGAGCTCTGCCACTTTTTCTGCTAGTGATGTTTTTTTTTATACTCTTTTGAAACTCCCACTGACTGGAAACTATTGCAGCAGCCCAGAAGCTCCCCTGTCCAGTCCTAGGGGAATGGAAAACCCCAAGGTTTTTTGTGCTCCTTGTCTAGTCTGACTAGGCACTTTCCTGCCCCTGCAGGTTCTGGGAATTGCCCCGGTGTCATCCCTTCTGCAGATCCTGACTTGCTTTGGTAGAAGAGCCAGGAAATGAAGAGCATTTTTGACATGTCAGGAGAGATTCTTGGTCCTGCTTTCAATTTTGGGTGACGCCCCATAGACAGCTATTTCTCTCCAACAAATCTTCCTTCCTTCAGCTAAATACAGCTGTGTTGCTCTTGAAAACCACCCTGGAAGCCCTCTTTAGGAAGATGGAGCAGCTGTATCCCAGTACGGGGCCTATCAAACCCCATCTCTTCAGCTGGCTGTGAAAGTAAATCACAGTGGGGAGTGACAAAGTCAAAAAGAATATTTTTCCAGTACAAAAATGGTTAAGCTACCAACATGCTGTGCTGGCATCATTCTGACATTTGTTTCATGCAGCACACGTTTTGTGTATTAATTTGTTCACATGTTGTTGGGTTTTGTTTTGTTTTGTTTTTTCTGGGGATTGTGAAGGAAGAACAGCACACGAGAAAAAAATCTAGGCAGAGAAACATGAATACCTGCAACCCTCTGGCTCGGCTTCCTGCTTTCTGTATACCAGAAGAGGTTTATTTTTCCCCATTTTTTAGTATGATGGGTTCCTGCATCCCCAGGCTTGTCTGGGAGAGGGTTGAAGCAGCAAGTGACTCCAAGTTGCACATATCTTTCAGATTCGAATGTATTAGAACATAAAATTCTGCTGCATTTATTTATTTCCAGCAATGTCACCTCACAGTCTATTGTGCCTCCTGGATTTTTGCTTGCATCACTGCTGCCTCAGTGGTCCTCTCCCAAATCAGCTGTTGGTCAGAGAGAGATGGGAGAGGGCAGAGGAAAAGTGTTGTCTTTATCTCTGTTGATTTGCATGCTTGCAGGTAGTTTGGGCAAGAGGTAGGAATGTCTGTGAGGGTGTTGCTTCCTGTGCTAGAGGCTGGCAATAGGGAGGATTGAGTCCAGATTTTGTGGTTTTGGCAGTGTGGTTTGCTCACAAAATGGCTAAAGCTGGCATTGGTGGCACAGTCAGGTGTTGCAGCTGCTTAGTCAAAGCATTTGTGCTTTCCCATTGCACTGGGGGACTTCCCTCCTCTATGGGGAAGTGGAACTCTACCTTCTGCAAAGTAACTGTTCTCACCTTTTCCTCTGATCTAATCACCACAATTGAGGGGTTTAGCATGTTGAGGTTTCTCTTCCCTTGAGCATGACCCAGCCTGATAGAGGCTGAAAAAGTCTGACTCCATCCCCACCCAGGCAGTATCTGTGTTCTGCTTGGGGAGGGGACTGGAGGCACCCTGGCACATGGCCTCAGCAAGGCTGGGGCTTGGGTGCTCAGGCCAGCACCAAGACAGCCTCTGTGCTGCCTTTCCTAAGCAGCCTTGATTCAAAATAGAACTATCACGAGGGATTGCACCATCCCATCAGGAATTAAGGATATGACCAGGAACTATGACTCTGAATTTAAATGCTGTATCATTTTGATGCTGCTGTTTTGGTTTTCCACCCACTGAGACAATGAAATGGGTTCTGTTGCACCAGTCTAGCAGTTTAGGTTAGTATTTTGGGTGGCATTCAACTAGTCATATGCCAAATGGTTGGCGGATTTCCGTCTGACATCAGTTACAAAATTTCTGCACTTTGCACAACAGTTTCAGAAAAGAGGAAACGTAGTGGGCTTACCTACATCACTTCACCATAACCCACTGCTGCAGACAGAAACGTGGCCTGGCTTGTGCCCTGCCTGGCACACACATTGTCACAGACCTTACCTGGAGTTCTTGAGTGTCCTATGGTGGGTGACACAGCTCCGAATGATCAGGCTTGAGGTAATGTTTGTCTTGGGACAAAGCAAGTTACAGCAGCAGAACCGCTATGAGTGTTGCAGTGGCAGCTGAAGGCTCTGGAGCAAGAAGCGTTGGTTCATTTTCTCATTCTGTTGGCAGCTGAACTCACTTGAAGCTGGGCCTTGTTTATTTTGCTTTTTTAGAGCTGGTAATTTGGACTTTAATGGTGACGATGGTGACTGCAGAATACGTCATACACAAGTCAACCAGGAAATGCAAGACAAGATTTTAATCGTTTAAAAGTTTATCGATAACCTCTTATATACACATAGTTATACACAAAGTGGTTCATGAGTCCCTCATCTTACAGAATTCCGCTGGTGAGGCTGCTTGGCTGGAAGATTTTCTTTGCCTTTGTCCCTTCACGGCTGGGTTGCAAGTGTGGCAGAGGCCAGCGGGGCTGCTGATGGGTATGGCTTGTGTCATGGGCTGTGCTGGGCTTTAGCTGGGCACAGAGAGGAGCCCATGTTCATCTGCTGTGTCCAAAATTTTGCAGATGACTGGAGACTCCACCTGCAACACCACAGAGCAGAAGATTAAAGATGAGGAAGTCACTGATAAGTTTTTACTAGAGATCACAACAGAGACCTTAGGATTAGTAAAACAGACTGCAAGAGGCACAGTACTCAAGTGGCACTTTGTAACTTTACAAAGTGCTTTCTCCTTTGCCTACAACCTCTGTAGCAAATTAACAGTGTAAGTAGTCTAATTATTAACAATCCACCATTCTCTAAGCAAACATAATCAAACAAAAAGCTGTACTTGGTGAGCAGCCCCGTGTTTGAGCTAAATCCATTGTGAAGAGTGAATGGATGGAAGGGTCTTTTTCAAACATGTACCCAGAGACTTCCTCTACAAGGTGGCACCTGATCTGAGGGGATTGGAGCACATCTTTACATACCCCAAGGATGTATTGGCAAGAGTGAGGTTCTAACATGTATATGGTCACAGCATGGGGGGAATCCGATTCTTTACATCTGGAAACAGAAATGCTGCAGTGTTGAGCATGTCATAAGCACACGAAAAAATATCTTTCATGAGCATCTACAGCATTTTTACTGAACAGTCATTGCTTCCCGGGCTTTCTGAAGGCAACAGAGCCTTTCCCCTCTGACAGAAGAAGCAGATTCATAAAACACCAGTTCACTGAAAAAGTTCACTTACTTCAATTTCACAGTCACCTGCCTTGGCTTGTCTGTTAGGTCACAAACATCTCCGTTTCCATAGAAATGAGACACCATCCTGCCACAAATGATTGGAATGAAAAAGTTTGGAAACATTAAACAATTTTTAAGCAGGCAGCTAACTTGTGTGACACAGTATCTCAACATTCTGCAAATACTGAACTCCAAGACAGAAAACGAAGTAGTCACATGCTGTATTTCAGTTACTGCAAATAGTTGTTCACTATTGGAAGAAGTTGCTCTGCATCCTCTCCCAAGTGCTCAGTTACCTTTTCTGATGTTGTCTGTTGATTGGGGGGGGAGGAGGGAGAATAAATCTACACACCTTGCCCTTGGCAGTTTATTGTATCTGTTTGTAAACTGCATATTCAGGCACTGCAGGAGCAGGCCTGGCATTTATTCCTCACCATCTCAAGTATGAGACCAATTCAGGAGCAGACAACCAGAGTAGCACTTGGAAAAGAACCGGGGCCGCAGACCCGGTGGCCATGCCCATACCGAACGGTCTGTGTGCCGTCTTCTCGAAGGTAGAAGGTCCTTGCAGCATTCTTCCTGGACCATTCAATGTGCTCCTCCCTGCTCCAGGTACCCACAACCACAGAAGTCTTGCCACTTTCCTTATCCTAAAAAAACGAAAAGCTGTTAATTACACCTTGCATTATACGATTAACAGTGAGGATATTTTCATGATGAGTAGAACGTCATTTCTAGAGGAAGCCTGCTGCTGTCAGAGTAACATCTTTCTGAATTTGGGACAAATTGTGACTGACCTCATATCCCAGTCTCTGCAGAATGGCCACTCAGGCTATGTAAGCTGATGGAAGTGCTTCAGTGTGCATTTGTTCAGCCTTGATTATCACTGTGCTCTACCTGACATGGTCCCTATACCCCTGGGGCATTAAGTTAAAACAGCACAGGGAGGATTTATTTTCTAAAATCAAAACGCTTACCCCCACAATGTTGATCAGCCAAGAATCAGCTGGGTTTTTTTGTTTGTTTGTTTTCTTCAAATCAGAGATAGATTATCTAACCCTTTTTCCCCTGCAGCCATCTAGTGGCAGAATCTAAAACTATTTAAACATACCTCGTGATACTGATGAACATATTTGCCGTAGCAGAATTCGTACTTCCACCAACCGACACCCTAGGGGGAGGTGTAATCTCAGAGTTAAAGCAAAAGAAAACCCCCAAAGCAAACAAACCACCCCCAAACGACCCTCCAGCCCCTCAGCTATTGACTGGTTTAGCTGTATGACTCCATACCTATTAGTCAAGTACGTCAAGTCAAGGTTGGCACTGGGAGAGAACCTCTTGTTAGACTAAGAGATATAGACAAGGGAATTTCATCTGTTCCAAGATGAGTTTAAGCAGAGAGAATCTAATTTTTAATGTATACTCTGTGAAGGACTACTTTTCTTGCCCTAATTGTACACCCCCTATTAATCTTAAAAAAAACCCAAAACATTCCTATTGCAAAGGCAATAAAAACCTGAGCTTTCTTTTCTCTGCTGGCTGTTCTCTCAGTCAGTCTTATCAGATTATTTTGTTGTTCTTAATAACAAAATTAGTACTGAACAATTCTCATTATCTACTCTCATTTCACTGTCTGCTCAAATCGATTGAATTTCAACAGAAAGGTTAAGTATCTCTTTCTGGCACAGACTTTGGTATATGAGCATTCCCTATACTAATGCAGGAGTTAGAAGAATCCTGCTATCAAACTTAACGGAAAAACTAAAAAAATACAGAAACCAGGACATCCAAATAAGAATTAGCTTTTTTATTATGCAGTTGTTTCTCACCCCATGGAAGCAGTAGGAGCCACTAAGAAATTCCTTTATAAGCTGGTCATCAGTCAGTTTGGAGATGTGAGTTGTTCCCACCGTTAATAGCTGATGGTTTCCAACAGCAACAGGCTTATGAATGGAAGAGAATTTCTCTTCCTTTGTTGAATGCATTTCTTCCTGAAATTCAAGTTTATGCAAATATACCCATTTAGACTTTATGTCCCATGCAAGGTTTTATGAGTTATATAAAGTTAACTAAGTGACATAGGCTGTGGGAAGTATAAAAATGCGTTGTCAGTGTTTTCACCGTATTCACCATAGCTGAAAAAACCAAAACATCAAAACCCACAAACTTAACATATTAGTAAATGTGAGCTAAAAACACCACAAAAATTTAAACTGGTAGCCCAAACTCACTTGCTTTGCTTTCCTTCCAAAGAAGGTAAGTTACTGATTATTTCAACAAGTGTAAAGACCATCTGAAAGACTAACATGGTCGTACAAAGTTGGGTAAGAGAACTTATTCCACAGAACTGAAAGTTGTCTGTGTTACACAATGAAAATAAGTATTTTTTTCTATTTAAAATAGAACAAATCCTACCTCCTTAACCCTTCTAAAAGGCACCTTCATCATTTCTTGCTGTTTCTCCAGCTGTTCCAGATTATGGGGTTTAAGTGGGGATCCTGGCAGAGACTGGCAGAAGATGTCATTCACAGGGGAAGCCCTGAACCTGCCCAAATAAGTCAGCAATACATCATTTTTTATGCAATAGAGTAAAGACATCTTTACTGCTGTGCATTTCTGACTGAGTGGGGCTGAGGTGTGTATTTTTTTTCTCTTGTACTTGCCCCATTTCACCCTGTTCTCACAAGTGATGTAAATATGCTTTTTACCCAGTGTAGTCTCACTCCTAATGCTGCCAGGCAACTGGCAATGCAATCTAACCCCTCCTCACCAAAAGGGAAAAATTGCCTATTGAAAAAGCAAACTGCATTGGATGTGCATTGTGAATGTCACATGGCACCCAAACAAGAACAATGAGAACTAACAGATACACTGCTCCTGAGTTAATACAGGTGCATTACTGGGTTAAGATAATGTGTGTAGAGGAGGAGCCCTGGCAGCTGAACTACTTCTGGAAGTACTGCTCAGTGCTGTTTCAGGAACACAGGGCAGGAAAATTGCACTCAACTTAAAACGAGTTTTGTTTGTCCTTACCTCTGCTGACACTGAGCAGCGTTTCCATCTGCTGTCTCCACCTAACTTTATTTGCAAAGATGATGTAAGTGGGAGAATAAAGATATTGTGTGTTTAAGTATTTCCTGCTAGTGGCCATGAAGCTTCCATGCCTTCCCTTCAGAAGGTGGTAGCAGCTCAAGATTTTATTCTTATCAAATCATGGAACAATTTGCCTGAGCTCTTTCTCTTTTTCTACTGATAAAGAAGCTTAAAGACTCCTATAGTAAACAGATAATGGTGCAATAGGCAAGTGCAACAGATAACATAGCACAACCAAACCTATCTACATGAGAAAATTTATAATTGATACTGAACCAGGACAGCTTATTTACTTCAATTGGCACAACTGAGGATTTTGTCCTTTACACTTTGTTGCCTGTTTCAGGACAGAGATTTAGTACTCATTTGTTCTGACATCTGAATACAAAGAGTATTCAGAACTCCTGTCCACTATGTCCCCCTTCAATTTTATGGTCATGTTCACCTGGCAGTTCTGTTTACACCCCTTGAGAGGTCAAAAATCTGTGCTACTGAGACTATAGGTATCTTTAGTTGTGTGGTAAAATTCAGGAAGAAGGGAAAAAACCCTGAACCAACCAATCCTAAACTTGATGTTTTGAATATAATAATGAAACTGTGAACCCTCATATGAAGATAACTTATGAAAAAGAAGGCAATAATGCAGGACAGAGACAGATAGGAATTTCTTAGGTTGGGAGTAATGCTAAAGGAACTGTTAAGGTTATGGCTGAAGATCACACTTTTGTTTTCTGAAATCAGAGAAACTAAGTCCATGTGCACACACAAGGCAAATGTGCAGTCTTTGAATACTGTGAGGATGATCCCCCAAGAGCTTGAAATCATAAACTAAGACTGGGTGTTCTTACTCTGCCTGCTGCCTTAATGCCTTCATTAGTGTTGTACTTCTCACCTGCTCCTCCTATGGGATCAATCACTAGAGACTTAAAAAATGCAAATCTTGTGTACTTAGCAGGGAAGCTTAGGACTTGGCAAAATTGCACTTGCCAAGGTGACACACAAGTGTCACAGTTCTGTACCAGCAACTCCAGCTGGATACAGGACTTGGAGAAACACACCCCTGCATGGGAACTGAAGACAATTTGAAGTGGTAATGTTAGCCAGCCTTTGAGTACTTTACCTGTACTTAGGATGGCTGCACAACAGAGGTGTCAGGATAACCACTTCGTATTCACAGGTTGTAACTTCTGCTACTGAAAGGATCTCGTGTTTAGCTTCTGGATGGCAGATGTACATCACTGTACTTGACCTGGGGAGGTTTTGTCTCAAGCTACAAGGTGTGCCATTGCCCATTTCTACAGGATAGTATGGAGTCATCTGCCCTTCTATATTTTTTGTAGGTATCTAGGTGAAAAAAAAGGAAAAGTTAAGAATCACAGTAAAGATCATTCAACTGTTCTGGAACAAAAAGTATTATTACACCTTGCAGAGCCAGCACTACTGGATTTAAACCAGCCTCTGGGTAGTTACTTGGTGCTTCTGCAGCATCCAAACATGTTCCAGTTTACAGCCTTCAGCACAGCACTGTGCAAATGCACTGAGCCACATAAGCTGTGACTGCAAAAGAGGTGGTTTCCCTGCACAGGCTGCCTGATGCTTGGGCTCTAAGGAAGCCTGGCAGCTGAGTGCTGGGGGTTAGAAGAACACTGAGCCAGCTGTGTTCACCCTGTAGTCTGGGAGACAAGGAGATGTGAATAGCTCAGCCAAACTCAGCTCAGTTCTTCTCTTTTCAGGCACCCTACATCAGTGCCAGGCCATGAAAAATCTAAAAATGCCCCTGCAAAGTCATCCCAATCCCTGCACTACACCTCTCCACATTCCCAGCCTGGGATGCTCCTTAGCCAGAGTATCTCCCACCATCTGTCACTTACAAAGTTAATGATATATACAAAGTAAACTCCACTTTTGCACACACTTTAAGTAAGCTCTCTTCAGATTTGCTCCTTCTTGTATTTTATCCAGCTTCCAGTTCAAGAAATTAATTTCCCAGAGTGGTAAAATTCCTTCTGGCTCCCATCTTGGAAGCAACTCAAGTTTCTGGGTACCAGAAGTTCTGTTTGTAAAAAAAGTCTTGCTGGAACCAATAAACCAGACTTTTTTCTACCTCTGTTGCTTGAGCTAATGAAGTTTTTCGGTGTACAGCAAACCAGGCTCTGTACCAAAAGGCGAGGGTCCCACCTAGACACTAACCTGGGAAGCTGGGACTCTTTCTTACCTCCCCTACTTCAGTTTTCAAACCATGTTACTCTGTCACAGGCCACCAACTCTCTCCTGAAAACTCATTCATCACCAATGAAGCAATGAAACATTCGGGAGGTTAAAGAATGAACAAGCCAGCAGCTTAATTGCTCAGGCACTTCTTAGCTTCCTGTCACATAGCTATTCTATATGTCAATACTCAATAAAAATAAGTGGGTTTCCATGCAAACTGCAAGCCTAAATTCTTTATGGGCTGAAACATTTACAGTGTATGTACATGATAAATGCTGCCATAAGGGGTCAGTATATGCCTTACTGCCGCCTGAAAATAAAATATATTTTAAAAGTTACACTACAAAGAACCTAATTTTCTGTAATTTGCAAGAGGCATAACTCCCATTAGGATGGGCCCCATTCTCACTTGGGTCTGCTGCCCAAACTACCTCCAAAACACTTCTCAGGCATGTGTATTTCCTGAGATCTGCTGCAGAAGAACCATTCTGTGCAATGGAAATCAGCATGACAAAGAACATGCAGACAAAAAAATTCATTTTAGAATTAAAATGAAGAATAAATGGAAATAAGTGTGCATCTGTCCACAAGCCAAATTTGCTATTGCTAATTCCAATGTGCTTCAGGGACTTTCACTCTTTTGCTGTAAAGCCAGTAACTCAGAATTGAGTTTTGGGGCCTAAACAAATGGAAAAGTTCTCTAATGGAAAAGGGAAGCACCAAGTTTTATGAGCTGTGTCATAGAGTCAGATGAGAAACCTTGGTGGGATTTTGCGCTGCAGGATTTGGTTAAGCATTTCTCTCTGCCCAAAATGGATGCAAGTGGTGCTAAGGGAACTGGGATCTCTGTTGCAGCTGGACACATAACTGCCACTGACCATAGCGTGACTTTGTGGTCATGTATGTTGTCTTCATAAAAGAAGAGTATATAATTAAATTAATTTAAGTTTAAGATTATTGTAACGTTAATATAAATGAGGAGAAGGGCAAGAAACGTGCTAGCTAGGCTAAATAAGTTTTCTGAGCTGGCACTGATATTAAAAGCAAGAAGAGTGCATCTTGCATTCAGAGTTTTATTTCTTGATGCTCATTTTGGTAGGGAACTAATTACATCATCTCATCATATATCAATTGCCTCCACTACTGATGGCAAAAGTTAAAAATAGATGTTTTTCACTTGCCTCTTTTGCACTCTCTTTTGGATTTTCCTTCTCTTCTTGATCTAGGGAATAATTAAGAATGAGATAAGCATAAAGTCTGTGAACTTGAAATAATATTATATACAGAGAAGTTTGTATATTTTGTTTATTTACTAGTACTTTATGTACACAGTGCCAAGAGTCAAACTAATGAACTTGCAGGTGCAAAAGAGGAAAGAAAGGAAATCAACAGTGATCTGTTGAGCAAATAGAATAAAATAGGAGTTAGCATCATCTTAAAAATTTTGAATTTGTAGGACAGGCCAAACCAAACCCCATCACCAGAAGAAGGTGGCAGAAGAACATGTCACTGCTGCTGTTCTTCCAGGGGTGGCTGACTACTAGTTTCAGAGTGAATTAAACACTGGGACAATAAACAGACACGTCCTTTAGCCCACCCACTAGCCTCTCTCAGAGGGGCTCAAGGCCAGGCTGCTTGCCACATCACAGGGCAGGGCTTGCAGGTTGTCAGGGCTGAGAGCTATCCCCTACTTTCTGAACTGCTTCAGGAGATTGTCCAGACTCCCTTCAGCATTAGGTGAGCAAAAGGCCACCCTCCTTCAGCTCACAACGGTCTGAGAAGCCATCTATGTGTTTTCTTTAAGAGAAGTAGTGTGAACTGCTATATATATATATAGGAAGCATAAAAAGAATACAGTCTACCACCTAAACAGAAAGCACAGAGGGTCAGCACCCTAAAAAAACTCAGATATGATGACTTTAAGTATCATCATATATTAACTTCAGCATCTAGCCCCACAAAAGAATAGGTAACTCCAATTAAAAAACTTTGTTTCCTGTACAGTAGCATCTCAGGATGCTGAGCACTTCTGCACAGGATTAATGACAGCACAAACTCCAAAAAAGGCAGGTTCTGAAGCCATGTCCCTTTTTAGGATTAAGATACTTAAGTGAAGGCAGGAATTCAAAGGAAAGGGATTAACAGCACTACATGCCCTCCAAGACTGAGGTGTTCAAGTTAATCACTTCTTGAAAGAGAAAAAATGGTGGTGACCATCTTTTATATACTAGCCTAAAACCAAACAAAAACCCCAAACAACCCAACTATATTATGTTTTCTATTGTTTCTGTCATCTCTGATGAATGAATTCCTTGTGGATTTTTTTATTTCTTTCAATACACTGCCAAAATGCACACCCAGGGAAGCAGATTTTGGTAGGTACAATGACAGAATTTCCAGCATCTACAATAATTTATGGGCAAAAAATTGAACTGCTCAGAAAATTAGTTATTCTAGGTTGCAGCTTGAATTTGGGGCTCAGCTACCTAATTTCCAAGGTCTTGCTTCAGGCAGTTGAGAATTTCTGAAGACCTGATGCCAGGATGCCTAAAGACGACTCAAACATTTCCAAGGATCCAATCTACCTGCAAAGGCTGTAAGTGTTTGGGTTTGCAGACTATATTTTATTACAGAATAGCAGAGTTGAAGATGTGCTATGCAGTCTGCCCTCTGCTCGCAGTCTGAAAGATGCTTCTTCCCACCCAGAGAGTGGCAACAGGCTACATTACAAAGCTCTGGTTAGGCACAAATTGGCTCTTTTTCTTATACTCTGTATTTTCTTCTGTTGACACTAATTAATTTTGGTAGATTAATCACTCTACTCAGTTAGACAGCATGGCAAAATTGGCAGGATGGGTATAATGTATGGTGCTGATAAGGGATTGTTTAAAAACAATATATCTCAAAAACAATAACCTAGAAAATTATGTTCTATCACACTGAGAATCAGTTTTCTACAGCCTACTTCTCAGATAGTAAGAAATAAAAAGCAAAGAATTAAATTAGTATGAGCAAAATAAAGTAGTCTAAAACAAACCTGGTTCTGATAATGGGTTCTTTATCATCATATTCCCCAGATAGTATTCTTGGATGTTAATTTTCTACAATCAAGAGAAGTTAAAACAAATTTCAGTTACAATTTTTGCATACTTTTTTAAGTGCGCAGGAATTCAAGTCTTCTGGGAGAGTGAAGCACATATGAAGCCTACCTGTCCTGTTTCCTTCTCCTCATGATATTGACGGATGTGTTTTCCATGGCAGACCTCATAAGTCCAGTAAGATTCAATCTTAAAAAAAAAATAATATAGAACATATTAAAAAAATATATAAGAATAAGTTTAGATACATTCTCCTTCCCACCCTCCATAAAAAAAAAAAAAAAAAAAAATCTCCCCAATTCCCAAATTTTGTTTTTTGGAAGCAATGAAATGCAGCATCTTGGGCACCCTCAAAAACAATAGCATAGTCCCACTGTTCCCTAAGCATTTTGATGATGTTCCAAATAACTACAACAGGGAAAGTGTCCTTACTTTTCATACAGATAAAACAAAGGAGAAAAAATGAAGATCTAAAGACCAAACTTGCCCCCAAATAGCTGGGGTTGAGCTGTAGTGACTCAGCACAGTCCAGTTTGGCACCTGCCACAGACAGGGGCTGTTTACCAACTGTGCTTGACTCACTTTGCCTTCCTGAAGGACTTGTGTGGGCTATTGTGTAGGTACAACACTTGGCCACTTTTGCTCTCTGTAGTGCTCAAGTAGCAACTGGTTGGGTATTAAGCCTGTTCTTCTAATGTACAAAAGAGGAGAGTCTTTGAATTAGGGTGACAGCTGAAAAATTGGAAAACTTTCAGAGTATCTAGCAGTGTGTTTTGGTCTTCTAATGCTTTCTGAGAAATGCTTTTCATTAGACAACCAAACATTATGGCTTACTCCTGGAAGTAAGTATTTTAAAACCACATTTTAAAATTCTTCTGTAGCAACCCAATTTATTTGAGTCATGAGATGTTCGATTACACAGAATTTTATCAAATATTAAGATATAATTGTAAGGTTGAAATAACTTATTTTGGATTGAACTAGAACCTGAAGTCTGAGACATACTTATCCAAACATTCTACTACACTAAACCTTGAAATGGACAAGACTCTAAATTTTTATTAGCATTCGAATTATCAGCACAGAAGTAACATACTCTATATGAACAGCTACTTTGCTTAAAAAGAGGTTCCAGCAATTCTCCTGGAGTAGGACCTTTATAGTCCTTTTCTTCTTCCTAGAATAGAAGGATATTTTGTTATATTAAAAAAAAAAAAAGTTTAGTTGGTTAATATTAATTTGCAATACTTTAAAAATATATCTTATAGAAAATTAAAAGATACAAAATCTCATTAATGCCTGCCCTGAAGGAACTGTGTGGTAATTAGAAGGAAAAAAAAAAAAAAAAGTGTAATAAGAAGGGGCAAATAAAAGTCACAAATAAATTAGTCAAAATAGAAAAGTTTTTGCTGTTTAAAAAACACACATGTAGCAAAAGAGCAGGATGTCCAGATGTTCATGTTCACAGTGGCAGCTTAGGGTGTGAACAGAAAAACAGGATCAATGATCTTTTCATTTGTTAGTTGATGATGCTGTACTGTTGCAGTATAATTGAAACATGATACAGCTTTCATGTAATACTTTTTCTAAAAAAGCATATGTAATACTGTGGAAGTTACTTCTGCATAATTTTTGCACATTCAGATTTATTATTTACTTAAGGAACAGACATCAGAGAATACAGCTTATATTTAGTGGTATTAGAAGCACTACTGTGAGAGTATTTTCAGATACAGTGGTTACAACAGCATTGTTAACAATCTTTACAGTTGTTTACTGGCCTAGAATTTGACAGCATTACTTAAAATACAGGAATTTCCCACTCAGTGATAGACCTAGCAACAAACAGAATGTTATAGTGATTTTTTGTTGCCAAATAAGACTTAAAAAATCGTTCAGACTGGCCCCACTTAATACAGAGCTAGTATGTACTACCAAGTGAAGATATCTCCTATAAACTGTGAAACTGAGATGTTCTACAAATGATTTTCCTTTCACAGGGAAAAAAAAAACAAATTGAAAATATGCTGTAAATACTCTTCTACAGTTTAAAATTACAAAAAAGACTGAACTCACCTCATTGCCACTGGCTATCAGTGGAAGTATACATTTATATTTTTCTTTATCCACAGTGGTCATAATAATGTAGTTATCCTCTTTGTACAGGACACCAGTTGTAGGCTAAAAAAAAAAAACCCAGACAACCTATGGATTAGTGGGTGTTTTCAATGCCGCTTGTTAATAGATATTCCTGAATTTTTAAGTGCTACAGTTAATTCATAGGTCAGCATATTTCCTGGGTCTTAATTATATCACAAGACTGGATTTTGGTGTTTAAGCTTGCTTAAGTTTTGCTTAAGCTTGCTTGCATGTGTTTAAGTTTTCTTGCTTTCTCCTCTGCTTTGCTCCTTCTACCTCCAGCCACATTCCTGCTCTCCTCCACACTTCTGTTTACATATTTCCAGTTCTCACGGAGAAACTTTATTAAAGAAATATCCCCTCTCCCCCCCCCCCCTCCCCCAACCACTGCATTTTGCAGCTAGCCATTCCCATGCTTACTTTCAAGACATATTCCCCTGGGATTTTCCCAGCTGCCAGACTCAAGCCATGGCCTAAACTCACCCTCTGCTCCGCTGCACATGCTCCCGCTTACTGCCAAGACACAGGGGGACGGTTTCAGGCCAGGCTGTGCTGGGAACACCCCAAACTGAACAGACCCTTTCTGTGGCACGGGGGCTTCCAAAAACACCACTAAGCCATGAGGGGCCTCCAGCCCTTGAACCTAAATAATCCTGCTGCCGGAGTTTGTAGAATCACAGAATGGTTTGGGGTGGAAGGGACCGTAAAGATCATCCAGCTCCAACCCCCTGACATGGGCAGGGACGCCTCCAACTAGACCAGGTTGCTCCAAGCCGCATCCAACCTGGCCTTGACAACTTCAGGGAGAGGGCAGCCACAGCTTCCCTGGGCAACCCGGGCCACTTCCAGTCTAAACGCTGCAGCTCCGCGAGTGAGGGAGACTCCGAAGGAGTAAGAGACCCTTGACGCACACATCCCACAGACACTCCGCACACCTCCAGCCCGCAGCCCCCTCCCCTCACACACACACATACACAATCCCCCTCCCTTACACACATACATCCCCCTCTCCCCACACACAGACCCTCACACACACACACACAGACCCTCACACCCCTCCTTCCTTCTCACACACACGGCTCCCCCTCCTCCTCCCATGATCCACATACACATCTACCACACACACCCCCCCGCCCTCCACCCCTCTCTCTCCCCTCCCAACCCTCACGCCCCCCGCCCCGGTCCCCACCAGGCTGAACTCGGTGCCGGGCCAGTTCACCCTGAAGGGGATGTCGTCGCTGAGCTGAGGCAGAGTGCGGCCGCCCTCCGCCACCTCCACCACCACCGCCGCCAGCAGCCCACAAAGCAGCGCCCGCGGCGGGCCCGGGCTGGGCGCCCGGGGCCGGCAGCCCCTCATACCGGCCGGCGGCTCCGGGGCAGGGCGGGCAGCGGCAGGCAGTGCCGCCGCCACGTCTCCTTCCGCCGGGGCGGGGCGGCCATCGACATCCGGGGCATCGGTGAGTGAACGAGCGGGGCGGGGAGTTGCCGGTTTTGTGTGGGAACCCCTCATTTCTGTGTGGAAACTGCCGGTTTTGCGTGGAAACTTCCCGTCGTCCTGCCTCACAAATTGCATGTGTGTGTGGTTGGGGGAGGGGTGAGGTGTTCGGGAGCCCTGCGAGACCCCCTGTCCTGCGGATGCTGCCCTTTGGCGCCCAGCTGGCTGGGGAGGGAGGGGGGGAGGGGGGGAGGGAGGGAGGGAGGGAGGGAGGGAGGGAGGGAGGGAGGGCGGGGGGGAAGACTCCCGGGGTGGTGGTGGTAAGTTCGCCATCGTCCCGGTTACTGATTCAAAACAGCCGTAGTTTGGCTTTTCGGCAAACTACCAGTGTCGGGTTTTGTAGTTCCTCTTTTATGAACATCGTCCGTCTGGCGGTAACGAGGACCAGCTCCTCGGTAGCTCCCGCTTCTGCCGCAGCTCCTCTGGACCTAAGCCCGAGGAAGTCATCCCAAAAAAGTGCGCTGTTGAAGCAGCAGGGCCAGCACCGCACCCGTGTGGTTTTCACATCAACAGGGCGTGCAGCAGGAGTGCTGAGGTACCTCTGTGGCTAGGCCGTGTTGTGTTTACTATTTTTCCCTCCAAGTTTCTACTGATAAGAGCAGCGCCGGTGAGATAGCTATGGTATTGAATAAGACTGGGAGACCAAAAAAACCCAAAAACAAAACCAAAAGGGAACACTATTTAATTTTGCAGTAAATAAAATCAGGCCCTTTTGTCTTCAAGTAGAAGTTGAGACGCAGGTGGAATGGCGACTAGAGGAAGAGAGGGGCAGCTTGCTTTGCAATTAGCGATGGGGTGATATACAGGGATAGTGGTCACAGCAGCGTGTATTGATTCCTATTAAACCCTAATGGACACTAATTTAAGTGGGCACTGAAATGTCTAGTGGGAGAATTCTATAAAGTCAAACTTAGCAGGTGGTATTGGGAAAAAATCCCAGTGGTGATAGAGAAAAGTGACACTGGATGGTGGTTTGTTTTTAAGACATTTCTTTTCAGACGGTTCTTTATCACTGGTTTGCCAGCAGAGTGGTGTCTGTATTTGCACTTCTGCATTGACATTGGGCAAAACTGGCTGAGTCTGTTGAAAACTGGCTGAAACTGTTTGAATAAATGATTTACAGTAATATAGATGTGATATCTTAAAACTTAAGTAAATAGTGCGTCAGATCTAGTCAATACTTTGGAGCTTTGCTACTGTAGTTTTCTTGTTTAAGATTGTAGGGTTTTTTCCATTTAAAGTGATGTCAAAGCAGATACAGCTTTGCTGAGAGAATTATTTTTCCAGTTTTACATGCACAATGAGAGGGAAGTGCCAGGAGAAGAAAAACCAGAAGAGCAGAGACTTTAGTTGCGAGAGGGCAGAAAGATGCAGGCTCTCTTTTGTTTGAGATAAAGGAGGGGAACAATTGAAGGGCAGCTGCCTGAATCGAAAGGTGGAGGAGCAAGGAAATGGCTTGACTGTAAGAACAGTGAGGGAGTTCAGAGCTGGGGTAATTGGGGCTGTGCTGTAGCTGGTAATCAAAGTGAATGTATACTCGCTGTCCAGCTTTTGCAGAAGACTGTTAGAGAAGAGTAGCTGTTGGGAAAACAGTCTTTCTAATCTTGTGACAATGCCTTCCTACCTTTCATGGTAGGAAGCCAAGATACAGGGCCCTGCCTGGGGGTATGCTAACCTGATGTGTGTTTGCATCCCCTCTGCCAGTCAGCTTGTATGAACAGAGTAGAAAATCGCTTAGAAGGAACTAGTTTTGCTACACGGGACTTACAGAAATACATCTGATGGGGGAGCTGTAGTATTGTGGTTTTCCAATATCCTCAGCTTGAGTAAAGCAATGCATCAGAAAGCACACCAGAAAGAAGGGAGGGGAAGAGATACTAACCATAATTAAGCTGGAGACATGGCAAACTTCAGAAAACAATGAAGTAACACACTGATAAAATACTTATGCGGGGTGCTGCAATCAAATTTATAACTGTATTGCTTTAGTTTTTAAGGGTAAATGGTGTTCAAAATGTTTGGGTTTTTTTTTTTTTTTTCATGTGTGGGGTAAGCTCTCCATGGTATTTTGAGCAAACAAGTACATTTTTTTCCTAATGCTTCTTAGGAAAATTGCCTGAAATGTTCAGACTTGTAGTGCTTCTTTTAGACTATGTGTTTTCCTTTTGTTATTCTTGCATTTGTGGTGAAAATTGTTTTACCAAATGTGTTAAAACTGATTTCAAGAATTACCAAACATTTCATTCTTCTGGGCAACTAAGCTGCACTTTACTTACCTTTGTGAATGATTTTCACAGTATCTTACTTGCTAGAAAGCATACTAGCCTAGAAAAGGTTTGGTCTTTATGTACCATTGTGAAAAAAATTGAAAGCATGCAAGTGGGAATAAAAAATGTATTGGTACAAAAGTAAGGAAATAATGAGCAATTCCTAAATAGTCCAGCATAGTTTCTGAATTAAAACAAGTGAGGTCAGTTCCTTCTGATTTTTCTTGTTTGCTCACCTGTGGAAAATTCAGAGCACATAAATGGTTGAAAAAGGGGACTGGGAATCCTACAAAGAATGGTTATTATAGAATGTTTGAAGTGCCTTATCCATAAGTCTTCTTGTGTGAAGAAATGCAAATCTGTTTACAGAAGTGTAATGATTGAGTCAGACGACACATAAATTTTGTCAGTGGCGGTCAAAATGAGTTTGAAGTGTGCTTATTATCAAAAACTAGACAAAAATTAAAATACTGCATATTCCAGTTATGGGTTCTCTGTTCACAGAAGATTGCATATTTAATGACTTGCTATCAGACTGATCATACAAAGGAATATCAAGTATTACATGAACTACTTTTTAGTCTCTGCTTTTTTATTTTAATTCACATCATAGCATAATCAAAACTGTCTTATTGCACTCTGCAAACCTTGTGTTTTTTCCCCCTGTAGCTTACATTACTTTAGGACTTTTGTTTGAGAGATTCCAAAATAATTTCTGGATAGCTCAGCTTATGTACTGCTCAAAGATAATCCTTTTCAGCATCATAGGAAGAGAAACTTGACCAACTGTAGGGTGTGTTTCTTTTCCTGCAAAAGGCCCTAGAAATTTTACTGTGCAGTCACACCAGGAAAGATTGTTAGAGACGACTATATAATACTTCCTTAATGTGTGGAAGGAGAAAGGTGTGTGCTGACTGCTGGATGATTTGAGTCTGTAGATACTAGGGTGTGAAATCTGACAACATGGATGACTATTGTTTCCTCACCTGCTCTTTGGAAACAAGTTGAGTTATCTTTGTGTGTGGCTGGTTGTGTAATGAAACTGTATTTACAATCTCTGTAATTTGTCACAATTTCAGATTTAGCTCTAACAAGTAGAAAAAAGAATGAAGCCTCTATGGCATATAAAAAGTCTGTGTTACTATTTTTGTGTTTAGCAACACCTCTGAAAACATACTGGGCTTTTGTTGGTAGTTGAAGCTGTAGGTGGAGTGGTGGCTCAAATCCCTTACAGCAAGAACAAATGTGCATTTCCAGTACTTTATTAATTCCTAATTAAAAATTCCTAATGTCAGCACAGTTTAAGACTGTAATAGTAGTGAGATCTCATATATTGTTTTTCGTCATTAGATATAACAGCAGTATATAACAAGATGGAATTAAGACACACAATGTCTTAATTATTAATACACTTAAAATATACATAACTTTTCTGGAAACGACCTCCTCCGACACCATTAATAAATGTCATGCATTTTTATTGTACTGGTTATATGCACAAACTGGAATGTATCCTTACAGATATTATTGCAAGTTCTTTGAATCTGGAAAGCAAATGAACCAACAATGTCCTGAACAGAATTAAAGATACAAAATATTGAGCCATACATCATCAAATCACAATACCCCAACACTGCTTAAATAAGTATTTTAAAGAGGGAATAATGACTAATTTCTATCATTTAGTGAGTGTGAATACCTTGTTTTAAGGAACAAAGGTAAGTCTTCAAGGAAAGAATTTATAAAAATACAGAGTGGATGTGCCATTGAACATATTTTAACTTTACTACAGCTTGCTTGAATATGAAGTAAGCACAAGAAAGGAAGTACTGTCATTGTTTTAGGTGTTTTCTTGAGGAAATTATTCCTTTCAACACTTAATTATTCCTGAAATAAATCATACATGACTCTTTAAAGTATCCAGTAACAGTTACGTCTTACTCTTTGCGCCAAGGTGAATAAATGCATGTGTAACAGAGCATGCTTATTAATGGTGATTTGGGTGACAGTTATCACTGTCCAGCTTTGGCATGTGAAGTCACTCAAACAGCCACATACAGACACTTGGAAGTTCAGATCCATCTCTCCCACTGTGCAGCTGAATTAGCTGGGACTGCTTGCCACTTGGTTATGTCAGTCTTAAATGTACACAGTGTGGTAGAGAATCAAGAGTTTGGAAGGATAGTCATAGATAACTTGTGTACTAATGGAAAAACAGGGCCTTAGTACATATGATTATTTTGCTTCTGCAGTTTACAGTAGTTCATCAAGTGATGTCCTATCATACACTCTTAAAATAGTGGCATTCAATTATTAATAAACAGTAGATTCTAAAATCTGACTTTTTTTCCCCCTCAATGAATCAAAGCTTGAGAGATGCCAGAGGCACACTGTTATGATCTGGTTTGTAAAAAAACCACAGCTTTCTTGCTTAAATATTTTAAGTGGTCTTAATTATCTAAAATTTAGCTTTGTATTTATTATCCTGTTTTCTGGTCATCTAGCTGCCTTTCTCAAGTGTTTCCTATTAACATTCATTTATGTCCTTGTTAGCTTTTGTAGGTAGCCAAGTAAAATAATAGCAGCTTGTTATTTTGATAACCCTGATACTATATCAAGCAATTAGAAATCTAAAACAGGAAAATATCAAGAAGAAAAAGGGACAAACTATATTGTAGAAATATATTGGTTTTGTAATTACTGATGCTCTCACACTACTACTAAGCATACGTTCTCTGTCTGAGAAAATGTGACATTACATGGTGTTTGAAATAGGACGTTTCCTATATTAACATACAAAAATATACTTTGTTAAAATTTAACAAAAATAACTGAGATTTTTGAGAAGCAAGACAAGTTCTTTTGGGACGGAAACTGGTTGCTTATGTTTTGCATAAAGTAAACCTACTAGCCTAGACTGGTGGCTTCTGTTGTTCTTTGGATATTCATACAACATAGTTCAGGTTATTGAAAAGAGGGTTCCTTTCTTTATTGCCTTTTGTCCATGAATACTCTTGAAAATGCCTTTTGTCTAGGAATGTCCATCCCTAGGATAGTGGTTGAAAAAGTTTAGTGGCTTAAAATCTATCCTTAGAGACTGATGAATATTTTAAGAGATGGGGTTAGAACAGCATTTAAAGTCAAATAACAAAGATGAGAATTTCTGAACATTCTGGCTGAATTGTGGCTTCAAGTCAAACGCTCGATTAATTTTAATGCTTTGGCTTCGTTCTTTATATTAATCTTAAGAAGTAAAATGAGGCACTGATACATTATGGCTTGTTTTTTCAAAGTACCCTATACCTTAGGGTTTTTGGGTGGGTTTGACCTAATGAACTAAGGGAAAGATTTCCTTGACATGAAGTGGTTTATCCTCTGCTTTTAAAGGCAAAATAATATATAGAGGGTAAGATGACTGATTTAGTGGAGTAACTTCACTGAAATTAAATTGAATGATAAATGTTCTACTATGCAATTTACTACCTAACATTTATCTCTTTACCTGCATTAAGCACCATGCCTGTTGTCTCAAATCAGAAAGTACTAAGAACTATCACTTAAATCAATGTGAGTTGTATTTGAATGCAGATTTTGATCTTTAAAATATTCTAGTATTTTATTTTAAACCTGAAATAATAATAATAATTAAAAAAAAATCCTCAAGCAAAGAGAAGCAGAAGTGGTTCACCTGAGATTTTCATAATGACATAATCTTTGGATAAAAACCCAAATATACCAAATACTAAAATGCTTCCCCCACTCCCCTTTCTACAAATGCCTAAAATAATTATTTATGTAACAGCACATTTTAACGACCAACTGCTATTTCAAGTGCAGTATTAATAAGATAGCATTGTACAGAGAAGACTGTCTCCAAGTCATATACCCACTGTGCAATGAAAGCCTTCCTCTGAAGTTGGAGCAAGATCATTAAAAGTTCTTTTATAGACAATTTAGGTTTTGATGCTTTTCCAGGAGTTCCTTTACAAGTTTCTCTAAGGAGAAGAGATGCTCGTCTGCATCTTCTGGTACAAGGTTCCTAATAGAATTAGCGAGTTCAAAGAGATACTCTGTGTTTCTTCCACTAGGACCAACAGCATTATAAATCTGCTGAGCAATTTCTTCTAGAGGTGCTGGACCAAGGTAGTTTGGGTTATCGCAAGTTCCGATGTATAACAAGACATCAAATGGGTTTACTGACAAGTCTTTGGGATAGAAGATGACAGTTGTAGTTCTGTAGCCTCCTTTCTCTCTGAAGTCCAGGTATTCCTTTACTTCACATTCTTGTCCAGCTGGCAATCTGTAGGCAACACCCCATACACACCCCTGTTGAAGGACACAGGGAAAGAAAATCCATGCAGTGATTGAAAGGCTACTCCAAAATTGATCTATTTCTATTGTATTTAAGTAAAATAAATTTGAAAGACATAAGGAAATAAAATCCATGCAGTGATTAAAAGGCTGTTAAAAATAATAAAAAAATAATTAAAAATTAAATCTATTTCTGTTGTATTTAAGTAAAACTCTGTTTAAGTAGATTAATTTTCTTCTGTTTTCAGTCTTCTTATAGCTACTTCTCACAGTTTGTAGAAAGAGTCCCAAAATAAAAGGGCTGATTTATTAAGAGAATTTTCAAAGTGGTAGTTAATGTTGATTGATTATCCACTTTCTTGCTAATGCTGAGGCCTTTCTTGCAAAACAATTTCTTGTTAGAATTAAGGCAGTAAATAGCCTTGGCAAGTCCTACTAAGGAACTGGCAAAAGGATACAAAGTATCTTCATGCACAAAATTTGTATCTGAAAATTAAAATCCTGAATAGTGCCAAATTCAAAGGAATTTTGATCAGGTCCTTTCTCTGTTTAGTTGCAGCTTCATTTCTAAGGACCTGAGTGTCACCTCCATCCACTGGATGTACTTGGACCTGTGTTGGAGCATGCTAATGTTACAGCACCTAAAATGAATTGGAGAATAAGAAGCTGAGGGTTTGTTTTTTGGTTTTTTTTCTTTTTTCTTTTTGCACAATTAAATGTGGCAAATCCAGCATCTCAGAAGACACTATTTGGACAAATTTAATTACCATATTTAAGAATCTGAATATTTATTCTTTCTGTTCACAGACAACATCTCTAACAAAGTATTTAACTGTGCTGGTGTGAACTAATTATATTCTCCTACAAAGTTTTAAATAAACAGATCAGTGGGATCTGCATAGGAACAGATGTGCACGTTTTTGTTTGAAGTAGCATAGAAAAAGGATGATGGTTTGGTATCCACTAGAGGTGACAAAGTGTTTCTTACAAGTGCTGTTTTTAAATAAACTGTAGCCTGTTCTGTCTAATGATTCTTCCTCCAGTTAAGTTGGTGCATGCTTAGCTGCTGCAATGATGATGATAAAGCAATTAAGGTTTTTGTTGGTTTGGGTTTTTTCTTCCCTAAAACTGGTTCTTAATATTTTAGTCATGACATCAGATGATGCTGGGGCAGTGACGCTAAGTCATGAGCGATGAATTTTGCAGTCACAGAATCACAGAATGGTTTGGGTTGGAAGAGACCTCCAAGATCATCCAGTCCAACCTTTGACCAACACCATAAACTAACGACTAAACCATATCCTTAAGGACCAGGTCCAAATGCCTTTTAAATACCTCCAGGTATGGTGACTCCACCACTGTCCTGGGCAGGACATTCCAATGTCAGACCATAGGCTGGCCAAAGGCATTTTTTAAGAAAAAAAACCAAAACAGGAGTAATTTTTAATCTCATCCTGTGTAGATGGTTACAGTATTTGATGTGCTGAGGCCAGGAACAATACTAAAGAGTACAGAAAGGGGTTCCTTGCTTTCCCTTGGCCATCGGGGATGCAGGTTCACTGCAGCTATCAGCAGGAAATCTGTTAGTTTAAAACCCAGCCTCTTTGCACAGGGTACTCTCTTGAGTTAATTCTGCCATCCAGACCTGCTTTGGGCATGACAGGAAAATGCAGATGAGTGTGGTGGGGATGGGGATTTAAAGCAGACACTTTGAAGTGTTACTGCTAGTTCATTCATTTAGGTTTCAGTACAAGGAATTCCTATTCCATAAAATTATCATCCAGAAATCTGAGAAAGTGTGTGATGTCTTGGTTTTTTTTTGTTTTTTTTTTTTGTGTGTTTTTTTTTTTTTGTGTGTGTGTCATTTCCTCTTAACTGGCAAAGAAATTCAGATGGAGAAATTAAAAATAACTCAGGTGGAGAAATTAAAAATAACTCTAAACTAGATGTTTCCAAGCTGTGATCTCTAGTGAAAGAGGATACATAGGCTAGCTGAGAGCTGGCACTGTCACTGAAAGTGCCACTGCTGTTGTCAACATAGTATTTGGGGTGTGTGTGTGTGTGTGCATGCAGGGCAATAATTGCTGTAGTCTGCTAAGATACTTTCAAAATAATTTACCTTGTTAAACTGCCAAATGGGTAACTGAAATTAAAGCACATGTCTTGCCATATGATGTAATGTTTATGTTTAAAGGGTCATTATCTGGTCACACCAGATTCTGGAGGAAAGGGAAAAAAACAACCAACCAAAAGTGGTTTGCTAAGGGGAAAAAAGTTTCCATGGTAACAAATAAGTTACCTTAACAATACCAAGCGAGTGACAACATACATAAGCATTCTTTGTCTATATAGGCGTCTGTGTAACATAATGGTTCCCAGCAGTAATGTGAAAAAACCCCTTACTAGAAAAGTACAGAAAATCACAATGAGAGAGAGTGCAGTGCATTTTGCTGGTTTTGCTAACTGCAAAAAACAGATGAAGTTTTCAATTACTGCTGAACTTACCTATGTGGCTGCTATTGCAGGGAAATAGACTGGTAAGACAGCAATGCCATCACTGTCTAGAGACACAGCTGTAAATAAAAACTACTACCAAAATACCCATCCTCCACATCTTATGGCCTGATGTTGTGTCACCTTCCTCTCCGATTGCTTCCTGGCTATCCTTCTGCCCCTCTGGAGGCACTACGACCTGCAGGGATTTCTTCTTGTGGAGCAGTGTGAAGCTGGATGTACAGGATTGTCCCCAGCAAGATGCCAGAACAGAGCATACTGCTGGCTGTGGAGGGTCCACAGGGTCAGCAGGGAGTGGGAAAGCAATGGCACACAAGGTGTGTCCTGCAGTAGCCTCCCTCAACTTTCCTAACCTAGCTCAGTGCATTGATCCTAGCTGGTGAGCATCCAGCTGAGAGCTCTCTGTGGGGCTAAGAGCTATAAAAAAACTGCAGGTAGTTGTAAAGATAGCTTCTTTACTATAGAACAGAATTTAGAAACTGGTAAAATTTAAGTGTAGGTACTTCTATAAGGAGAAAAACTTTGATTTGCCTACACGACTGTAAGCCTATGGCTGCTTTCATCTTCCCTCCCTCTCCAGCCCTCTCCTTGCCTTACACTTTCTAAGTGAGACACTGGGAAAAGGCTGTAAGATAAGTGAAACTAGCAAACTTCAGCCAATGAGCCTTTTCTAAACAGAAGCTAATTTTCCAATATTATAGAGAAACCCAAAGCACTGTTGTGGCATTTAATTCCTTAAGCACTTTATCTCTGTAGCAAAAAAATAAAGCCAGGCTATCTCCTTTTTTATCTCTGCAATGTAATCACTGTTTCAGTCTTTATTTTGGGAGGGCAAGATTAGAGTTCTGACACAACATCTGGGGTCTGCTGTTGGGGTATTGTCAGCACTACACATATGCTGAAAGTAAAATTATGCATCATAAACAGGATAGCTGAAGTGACTCTTTCATAAAATACTTCAAAATATACCTTTGGTAATAACAGACCCAAACTACTTCCATTTTCTTAGTTTAGATTGATTTATTTAAAACAATCAAAGTCATTGGTGTAACTACAGGAAATTTTGAGAGGACTTTTAATTGCACTAAAGATAACTCAATTATTTGCTTGAAGAGAAGCAAAAATTAATACAGACTTACTACGTAGGTTGGGAATGCAATGTAACATTTTGATCATACAGAGACAGGAGTACTATACCTCAGGATCTTCAACCAGAGTCACAACTCTTCCAGGCTAAAATAAAAATAAAAGTAATCTGTTACAGGCTTTTACCCTGAATCATAAAACAAAAGCCCCCCCCCCCCGCCACTTTAAATAAATAAATAAATAAATACAGGGTCAGAGAACTCATGAGAACTCATCCAGGACAATTTCAGCAAGGTCTGTTTCTTCAAGTTTCAGTATAAATATTTTCTGAGAAGAGCTTTTGATCTGCATTAGGTAAAACAAATGTTAAAATCTGAGTTGGAAAATCTTTGCAAGGTAGACATGAAATTAAAGGCAGAAATAAACATGGAGATTTTGAAAGTCCTTGCTTTGTATGTGCTGGTCAGACTCAATTCTGTTCTTGTTTAACATGGTGATAATAATTCAGTAATGTAAAACTATTCTCAGTGCACCTTCCTCATGTTGCTTCTCCACAGTACTATGCCATTTTTTTCTCTATGCAGTGACAGTGAGGTGAACCTTTTTGCTTGCATTCATAAAGTTTATACACAGGTATGGGAAGTAACGTAGCACTGAAATCTACCTTGCATAGAACTAGGCAAGATATTGCCAAACCATCTGGCTTGGTTTCTGCACTAGCTGGATTTTAGAAAATGTTAGTTATGTGCTGTGACACATGGAAACTCCTAGGTTTAAAAGCTCCTAGCTACTTAGGTGGTTTTGAAAACAAAGAAATCTGTTAGTCATTTTTAGTAAGCACCATACTATTCAAAGTTAAGAAAAAATAAAAATAAAAAAAAAATTAAAAAAATAAAAATAAAAAAAAATCTGTTGTCCAGAAGACCCTTTCCCTTCTTTTTACCCTTACAGGTCATTCTCCCTTACTAGGCAGAGGGAGGATACCTTAGTAATAGCTTCTTTTTCCAGTAAGTTGCTTCTTGCAGGAAGACTGAGATGCCCATTTTTAAGCACTGAAAATAGTTGAACTTTGTTGTGTAACCTGGAGAATAAAATTTTAAAACATAAAACCCTGCCGAGAGCTACAGCTGTTGTTTAAAATAGCTACTTTGGCATTTAATTAGTATAGAAATGTTTTTTGAGAGGTACAATAAAGCAGAAGTACTAGTATTCATTCAGTTCTAGTGTTGGATAGAAATTCATTTTAGGAATTGCAAAGATAATCTTAACTTGATGTACTTGGATACATATCTGCATTGGGTGTTGGCTAACTTTCAGTCATGGGGTACTACGTTTCAGTCTCTTTGTGACCCCTCACTGACAGCTCCATTGCTATGCCCCTGCTTTTCTGTTTGCTTAGGATGTCCCAGTGTTTGTCTCTCTCACACAGAGTCACTGGCAAGCCACGCGTTCTTTTGGTAACAAGCCAAATATGAAATCTTGTTTTTGCAGAGCACTTCACAGATACAATCTAGGGCAGATATTATTTATTTAGTGACAGATCTTTTATAATCTCAAAGGCTATTTCTAAGCTCTGAGTTGCTGTGCTATTTCATTTTTTTATGCCAGTTCTCTCAGCGTCAGCCATCTATTCGTGTTTAATACTAAATGATTACTACTTGAGTACCCAGAAGAAACTGGTCTGTTACAATGATTAACTGAGATATCTTAAGTGAGGTGTTCCTTTTGGGAAGCTTTTTCTGTAGCCATTAATACTTGCCTGACTTGAGTACTCAATACTGGTCACTAGGATTTTGAAATCATGTATTAAAGAGACGTTCTGTAGTGGGAAACAACTTCTTTATTACCAGGTATCTCAGATATTAAATGGAAGTACTGAAGAGTACATAATCTTCAAATTGGTTGTGGGGTGAAAGAACATTCTCTTTGTCTAGGGAAGAACAGGATATTAATTGTGTTGGTTTGCAGAGCCCTTGTCTTGCATGGAACTACCTAAAACAAACACTGTTAAGGAACCACAGGTACTTCCTCTGCTAGTGAAGTAAAGAAAATAACACATCTATAAATGACAAGCTATATAGTGTAAACTAAACCATTTCTGTCATGTGCAAGTACTGGCAAGGACAAACCCCAGTGATCTCCTAAATCAGATGCCGTGGAGGGATTTGTGTCAGTTCTGTGCAGCCTACTGACAGGAAGGGTGCCAGAGGTAACCCTGCATTGGATCATGCTGGAGCAGCAGTGAGGTCGACATCTTATGAGTGTACATGACAGGAGATTCTTCTAGGTTTTACCTACACTGGACTCAGTAAAAAGAAGAAAATAGCATTAGCGTGGTGCAGAGCCTGTAGTAGTCTGTGGTGTTCTCCTGGAATGGGGACTTCATCTGTCTGTGTGGAGATAAAGCTCCTGAGGACAGTCCTGAGGTCTAGCTGATGTGTGGTGTGAAACTGGGGTAACCTGAAATAAGTTATTTCATTGTTAGATTTTTGTCACTGGTGCCCAAACAGCTACTAAAATTACTAAATATTTACTGATTGAGGAATCAATTTTTGCAAAAAAAGCAAGATAGAATAAAATGAAATATGACCTTACAAATAATTGTTGCCTATCACTTTTTTTTTTTCAGAAAGGCAGTGTTAGTTTGCTAGTTAGTAGGAATGTAATAATTTTAAATTCTTAAGTTTGTTTAAACTAAGCATTGCCTTCTCCACTTCCTGTGGCTCATTATGGTGTAATAGCAGCCTTTCTCTCCATCCTCTCCCCACAGGCCCCTGATGACAGCCATCCAAAGGGAAGAAACAGCCAGGGTAAATCAGGGAACTGCAGATGTGGGTGGGCACCTCAGGAGATCCTGTAGTCCAGCCTTCTTTCTTCTCCATTTCACTTGTAACAAACTAAGCCCTTTAATACCTTAAGAAGATTCAACCTTAAGCTGACCCAGTAATTCTGTGCATGCAGAAACTCAAGAGTTTTCTCCTTGGGCACTGTTTGGAAAGTGGCAGCAGACACCTGGAGCTTGATTAATCATGTCATTAAGTTTCCACAAGATTTTGCCAAGCACGTTGAAGGGTTAGGAATAAAGACAGTCTCCAGCAGATCCAGAACTGATATTCCCCAAGTGTCAGGGCTGCTGGTGTGCTGTGCAGTCAAGTGACAGTGCTGGATCAGGGAGAGCAGCTAAAACAAGGTGTCTGGAGCTGGGAGCAAGGAGGATTGTGAGGAGAGGAAGCCAGACTTCCCTGTTTGGGCAGGAAAATGCTATTGGTTTGGTTTAAACCATATTGTGATAATAATGGCTTGGACTCGTGAATGCTGTGGTGGGTTCTGTGCAAAACCAACTCCCCCCCCTAAATTTTAACATTTCAGTAGGTTTATGTGTATTGCTCAGGTTTGCATTTCTGGTGCCATTTTTTTTCCTGAAGTTTGCACTAAGAAGTTTGAAATCTCCACTTATGAAAACATTTTTGTTACTTATTCAGGTCTATCTAAGCCAGTAGCACATTTTTCAGGGAACACTGTTAGTGGTAAAATTCATGCTACTTTAATGTATTATTCAAAATAATTCACTGAAAAATCTAATTTTTAAAAACAGCTAATTGCTGTTTAATTAATTAACAGTGTAAATTGCTGTATATATTTCAAGTAATGATTATTCCTTTTTTAAAATCTTAACCTAAATAAATCTTTTTTCCAATTTAGTGCCATGTAAACTAAAAAATATGGCCTCATGATTAAAGATCAATTTATGACTAGTTAGCAGTCTTACTGCATCAGGAACTGAGCAGTTCAACGTGCAAGTTCAAGGTCAACTGAGTGTTGTAGTAAATGCAGCTATTGTAACTCAAAGTGCTCTGTATGGTTGTTTTTTGTGTGCTGATTGTGGAATGTGGGAGCAAGAAGTGTTTTCAGGAGAGGTTTCTTTTTAATTTGCTGGCTTCTGTTTTATTGCTTCTCTTCAAAATGTGTTAGTAGTACTGAAGGACCAGTTTCACTTGTAGCTCACCCAGAAGAGATGCAGTGAATCTATGATGCCAAGGATTGTGAAAATTTTATAGCAGGGAGTTTTTGGTCTGGTGAAACAGGAGGTCCCAGATGTGTTTTTTCTCAGTGTACACTAAGGGAGCCTTTCTGCCCTGCAGGTAAGAGGACTGCAGGACTACCAAAAGTCAGTACCTTGTTGATGCTGAGAAAAAGTGTATAATGTTAAGTGTTTCATATAAAACATAAAATGCATTAGCCAGTTTACATAAATAAACTGGCATCTTCAGTCTGTCCAAACAAGCACAGAAACAGAACAAAGCACGAGCCTGTGTGTTTGTGAGGTTTTGTTGTTGCTTGAAGCCTCTGTGTGCCTGCAGATGGTGATTCTAGGTATAATCTTGACCAGGGCAGAAATACAAATGTCTCAGCTTCCTGGAACTGACTATCTGCTAGTGGGCAGTGACCTAGCATGGCTGATTTGGAAGACTTCCAGTATCTGCACAAAGACACTCGCTCTGAGCATTCCCCTGAATTTCAGCTAGTGCAGTTCAATGGGGTCACAAGGATACTTTAAAAAAAAGGAAATAAAACTAACCAGTGCCCCAGGAGTAAGACTTTCTCTGTTGACCAATTAGGTTTTCAGAACAACTTTAGCACGTTTTTCAATTCATCCAAGTTCAAAAGAAGAACAGAAATTTCCTAATGTAATCTTTGAAGAAGGATGACTGTAGATGACAAATTAATGGCAAATTAATGTTCCCACCAAGGAAGTGGAGGATGGCTGTCCAGCCTGCAGACCTTACTGAGGCAGCAACAGAGCAGTTCCATCTCTCCAGGCAGGTGAGGCAGCAGCTGAGAATTGGGGCAGGCTTGAGGATAGGAACTGTGTGTATGACAGGAGGTAAGCTGGGTACCAAAGCCAGGCTTTTGACTCAGTTTTAAAAGCAACATGGCAAAGCATTCTGGGGCTCAGGTTCAGGACTGGGGCAGGTGTATTTGCCCAGCACTTGTCCAGCCCTGAAAACATGCCTGCCCTGCCCACCTCTTGAGCATAAGTTGTTTCTTTGCAGTAAAATTTAATAAATAAATAGAAAATATTAGATGCCTGACTTCTGCTAGTGCCTGAAGCATGGTGATTTGCCTTGCAGGAAGCTGAATTCAAGGGTGTTTAGTATTTAAGTACTGTTCAGGTTACTTGATGGTATTTGAGGTTCTAACTGGTGCTACTTAGAACTTAAGTATTTTTTCATTTGTTTAGAATTATACATGGGGAGAGTGGTACAGGCTTTCAAAGCAGAGGAAGACTAGTATTCTTGCTCTTGTGGCTTCAAAATATGTATGTTCACATGAAATTGGGAATGCTCACTTCTGGAAGTTTGGATTAGTTGTCCTGGTGGCTTTTGTTTTGTTTATATCCAAGTAGTAAATATTTTCTTCTCTATAAGTTTTCATTCGAAAGTTAAAAAAGCTGAAAAGCAGTGAGGTAGGTGCTCAGGTCACGGCTTCTGGTCTTTATTTATTAACTAGCTGTAAAAGCCTGACACCTACACTAAGGTATTCTCCCTTAGTTATTTAGATTAATGTCCATAATAACCACGTCAGTTGTTTTTCCAGCTATCTAAATAGAGTGGTGGTTATTTTTGTTAAACTTCCTCTCCTCTTTGAAGTTAATTTTGCTGTTGGTGGGGATTTTTGAATTTTTATTTTAATTGATAGCACGGAAGAAAATGAATTCTTGAACTTTAGGAAGTACTTCTTGCCACCATGACAGAAAATTGAAGTGGAAAGGTTGCACCTCAGGACTTGGCTGAAATAACTGTCACCACCTAGCACCAGGTTACTTTTTAAGTTAAAAAACAAAACAAAAAACTAAAAAGAACAAACAAATCATGAACAAAACGAAAGTGCGGTGGCGAGGGTTTGAGGGACGTGGAGGGGGCAGCCCCTGCGCTGGGAAGCGCCCTTGGCGGTTCCCTGCCGGGGCGGGGGCCGGGGCAAGGCCGGTTCCCTTCAGCCCCGGTGGAGGCCTCGGCGGCGAGGAGCTGAGGCCCGGAGGGAGACCCGCCCCGCCGCCGCGGTGAGGGGCCGACGTCCGCCCGCCCCGCCGCCGCCGTGCCCCCCTTCCCTTTCCTCCCCCGGCCTCACCTTGCCCGGCACGCCGCGGTGGTCGGTGCTGCCCTGCCAGAAGCGGCGGCTATAGCCTTGGATGCGCCCCACCATTTTCTCCTCGTAAGGGAAATCCACCTTCCAGATGAGGGAGCCGTAGCCGAACACCCACATGGCTGACTGATTGACCGACCGACCGACCGACAGACAGACCGACCGCCGCCCGGGCCGGGCCTGCGCACTACCGGCGGGGCGGAACGGCCGCGGGCTTCCCCCTGTCCGGTTCTTGCGGTGGGCAGCGGGGCTGCCCCTCGGGTGCCGCCGGCTGTCTGGAGGGGCTGGTTCTGCCCCAGGCCACGGCCGTGTGGTGGCAGAGGCGCTCTGCGAGGTGTCTGTGCGAGCCCGTCCGCACAGGCTGTGCCACTTGGCCCAGGAAAAAAAGATCCCTTGCCCTCGGGAACTGCTGCCCTGGGAGCTGGTGGGCAGCAGCAGGGGACTTGTTATCCCCCAAACTCCACAAAGGAACTCACGCCCTCTCCCCCCCCAAACCCAACCCAAGCTCGTCTGCAGGAAACTAAAACAGTGCTCCCCCCACCTCACATTCTGTATTAACAGGCGTTTCTTTTTTCCTCTTTCTCCCCTTTCTCCCTTTCCCTCCGTCACAGTTTGACAGACACAAGGATGGATTTCACAGAGGCCTATTCCGATCGATGCTCTGCCGTGGGGCTTGCGGCCAGAGAAGGAAATGCTAAAATGCTGAGGAAACTAATAAAGCAGGGGTACAGCATCGATGTTGCGGATAACAGGGGGTGGATGCCGATCCATGAAGCAGCAGCTCGCAATTCGAGTGAATGTCTGAGGCTGCTAATCCATGCAGGTAAGGAAATCTTGATGTGAAACAGTGTGATTTTTTTCTGCTAAATCCCCCCGTGATATAAAATATGGCAAATATTCTTCTTTTGTGAATTTCTATGTGGTTTCATTGCTAGTGCCTCACTATGATGAAGATAAATTGGCACGTTGTAGGTTGTGAATGACACTTGATTTTACTTTGCCTTCCTCTGTCCAAGTCAGTTGTCTGTAGAAGACCAGCAATAACTGGAACTGCTGTTTGAAAGAGCTGATAACATTATGTTCGTGGATACACTGCAGGCAGCACATCTCAAATAACTCCGTTATTTTAAGAAAATTAACTGTGTTTTGTAATTCATTGTTGAATGTACCTTTTTTCTTTCCTATTTAATTCTCATTTGTAGCTCCATCTGATGACTACATCAATTCAAAGACATTTGAAGGGAACTCTGCACTGCACCTGTCAGCATGCCATGGGTCTTTTGAAAGTGTTTGTATTCTTTTGGAAGCTGGAGCTGACCCCAATAAAGTTACCAACGAAGCAACTACTGCACTGTTCCTAGGTGACACCAGCTTTCTTGAAATCCCAGGACAACTGATGAATGGAGAAAAGCTTATTTGCTGAGTTTAAACTCACCAGAGTTCATTCATTGCCTACCATGTTTCGTATTTTTGTAGTCTAAACACTAGGCTAATAATCTGCTGCAGACTGTGTTTTAACAACAACAAAATTGTACAAACAAATTTTTACAATGAAGTTGTAAACCCAAACTTCTTCCTATCACTTATTGCTTCTTTCTAGCACAGAAAGGTCTAGGAGGTATAGGTTTACAGCTGTATGTGGCGTTTAAAGTCTTTTTGCAATTCTTAGTTTATCAATTCAGGTCCACTCTTTTATTGATTTTTCTATTATTTGTGTTTGACATAATTGCTATAGTGAACCCTAAAATCTTCTGCTAAAATGAATCCTCAGAGTTTAGATCACTGGTTATAGATATGGTTATTGTTTTACCCATCTCCATACACACGAAAACATAACAGCTGCCACATTAGCTTTGTTTATAAGTCTCTTCATGCTTTATTTTTAGACAACTAAATAGTTTATTTGAGTAGAATACTTGGTGACAGGCAGCACTTGTGGGGAGATTATGTGGGTGATGGTAATTAACACTGTGTATAAATGCTTATACAGCTTAGGCTGGACCAAGGAGCAGTCTTGGGGCTGTGTATTTTTAAAAAGGAAAAAGTTAATGCTCAAGTTAGTCCAGACTATGCCATGTGTTCAGGGCACAGCTCTGTGTTGGACATTGAGTACTACAAGCCAGAGGCACTGATGTGGCCAGCTCCTGTACTAATACCCTAAAAATTATTCACTCAGTAGCAACTATTGATAGGTTGTCATCATAGGAAATGTGCTGTGGTAGAATTGTCAGTGATGAAAACTTGGGGATGAATCAGCATGCTAAATAGACTTTGTCAATTTAAGTGTTAGCATAAATTAATCCAATATAGGTGTTTAAAACAGTTTTGGGGGAAATTTTTAGTAAGACAGGGTTATGCAAATTTGGGGAGCCATTGTGACTGTCGTAGGTAGGTGACATGTAGGTAGGTGCCTGCTGCAGAATTGTCTCCCTGTTTCACAGGAAAGGAGGAACTTTTGTTATCTGTGTTAGCACAGTATAGGTAGAATTTTAACAAGTGTTACTAAAATTTTTGTGGATAAATTTCTATTCTCCAACTCTGTTTTGGGGATACAAGTATATAAGGCAATTATGCATATATAAAGCAAGTTTTTAAGAATTACAGTTACTGGGTCAGGAAGTTAGTGGTGAGACAGTTTTAGTTTTTCAGTTATTTAAATTCAGTTAATAAGAATTATTTTCTTCTACTTATTTTTTTTTTTTTAATGTTCTATTTGAAGCTGTTCAAAATGGACATGAAGACATTGTAAGGTTTCTGCTCCAACACGGAGCAAATGTAAAAGGACCTCATTCTTTCTCTGGATGGAATTCTTTGCACCAAGCTTCCTTTCAGGTAACCTGTAAGTGGTGTATAATATAATTTCTCTGTAATTGCTGTATTCCGAAAATTCATCTATTTATTTGCCTTTGAGTAATTTTGATAGAGTAATTTTTTAATTGAGTAATTTTTCCTAACCTACCCTAGAGTCAAACAGTTATTTAAATGCTGAAGAGCCTGAAATGCCCTGAAGTGTGTATCTAAAACTACATGAGAGCATTGTGTTGGGAAGCAGTAATTAAGTATTACAAATATTGTGTCTACTTACAAGCTCATGTATTGTACAGGGTTTTTTGAGAAAAAATTCTGTTTAGTATCTCATCACCAGTGGGACGTATGACCTAGTTACAGAATAGAAATACATTAGCTGAATGGCACTAATAAACTAATTGAATTTTCATTTATATCTTTAATGTAAACGAGCAACTGTGAAAAATTAATTAAACTTGTATAATTTTTTCTGCAATTATTTTTTTCATTATATCTTTAGAATATTGACTATATTGCTTTTTTCCTTATTTCTGTTTGGAATGTCTGGGAAAAACAAATTATGTCAGTTGTCCAGGGATTTTTGTTGTTGTTTTCAGTTAAGTATAAAAACATTTATTTCAGGGTTGCACTGAGATAATGAAAATACTCCTGGAGAAAGGGGCAAGCAAAGAATGTAAGGATGACTTCGGAATTACGCCTTTGTTTGTTGCTGCTCAGTATGGAAAGCTGGAGAGTTTAAGACTGCTTGTGTCCTATGGTAATAGTGATTGTTCTTTTAGCTTCATTGTTTTTCAACTTGCATCAGCCTGTCACCAGATATCCTTTTAGTTCTACTTTTGCACTTCATAACTTCAAAGTTTTAGTATTTTCAATCAATTTTAGTTGCAGATTGATACACAAAACCATCCTAATTGCTTAAATCTTGTTTAGGTAATTTGACGTAGTTTTGTGATGGTAGGAACTGATAAATCAAAAAAAAAATTATTGAAAAGATTAAGGATTGTCAGCGTCTTTTAGAACCCCTCAGTAGCACTGCATTAGTGGGCTGATTTTGATGACCTTGCTCTTTTAATAGGATATTGTTGCATTTTTTTGTCAGGTGCAGAAATAAACTCTCAAGCCAAGGACAAAGCCACTCCCTTGCTGATTGCCTCTCAGGAGGGACACACTGAGTGTGTGGAACTGCTGCTGGCGAAAGGGGCAGATCCAAATCTCTACTGCAACGAGGAAAATTGGCAGTTACCTATTCATGCAGCAGCTGAAATGGGCCATAAAAGGTAGGTGATTAAATAGATTTGGACAGAAGATTCTGGTAATAAAAACCTTATGACAAAGTCGAAGTTCTGCACAAAAAGAAAAAAAAAGTTATCAGGCTGATTTGTAGTTTAGAATTCCTGATTATTTTCATATTTTAAATGCCTGATAATAGTCCCAGTAAAGTGACCAGCCATTTTTAGTTTAATTCTTATGAGCTTAGAGGGTTTCCCACAGAGCTGCTGAACCAGGTATCAGTTCCCTTAACAACCATCTTACATTTAAAATATAAATAACAATTACGTGCTTTGTACATGACTTGGATAGTTGCTAATTAGATTATATTCCTAGCTATTAAGTAGCAGAAATACTAATTTTGGAAATAATGAATTAGCTGAACCAGCCAGAAAATCAAAGCCACAAAACAGTTCCTTTCATCCTTCTGAAAATCCGTTTGTAGCTGTGCCCAGACCTTGATGATCCAGGACACTTTTGGAGCAGAAAATCAAGAGAGGAAGGAGGTTCCCAGAGTGATAGAAGCAGAGAAGTGTCTCTGAGGAACCCCATGATTTGCACATGTATGACAGCACTTAAAATCAAATATATTAATGATGATAAAAACTCAAAAATTATTAGTAGATGCTTGATCTTAAGTCCTAGCAAAAGGAGAAAATCAATTGAGCTGTCATTAAAGTTTGTCTATCAAATCTTCTCAAACTGATGAGGGGGGCTGACTTTAGTAGATCCTGAGGAAGCTGGTTTTAGTTCATTTTCTCAGAAACAGAAGATGGGTCAGCAAAGTCATCAGAACTAGAAATGTCTTTAAGTCAAATGCTGCCTTCAGAGCAGTATGTAACTGGTGACCTTCAAGCAGCACCAGTAAGTCCCAGTAGCAAAGGAATTGGTGTTTGTCACTGAGCCTTGTTACCTGGAAAGGATGTTAAGTGGAGTTATGAGCTATGAAATTTTTTGTTTCAGAATCTTTGCGAGTGTTAAACAGAAATATTTGTTTTATTTGCACTTCGTGGTTTCAGTTTATTTAATGTGCAGTGGTACTCTATTGCTGTGAAAAGGAGTGTTGGATGATAGGAAATACCTGTCTCTGGTTTGGATTAAAGTATTTGTTGCCGGACTAAATCCATGCCAAAGCACAATGTTGGTTGTAGGTCTGTGTATGAAATGATAAAGGTTGTTCTTTTGTGCAGTTGTGAAAAAGTAGGTAGGATTTTCTTCCTATGTTATAATCGCACATGAAAAATGACAATACACTTAACGTTAATTATTGCATAAAATCACAAAATAAATAGTATTTAAAAATATTTGCAGGATACTGGAGTTGCTAATACCAGTTACTGATCGGATTTGTGACAAAGGCAAAGGCAAAGTGAGCCCTGTGTATTCAGCAGTATATGGTGGTAATAAAGAATGTCTGGAAATGTTACTCAGAGAAGGCTACAGTCCGGATGCTCAGGAGTGCCTTAATTTTGACTGTAGATCACCCATGTGTATGGTTTTCCAAAAGGAGTAAGTACACCTCTTATATTTTGAAGCTATTCATAGTTATGTTGGCCTTTATTGAACTTCTTTTAAATGTGCAGTTTTCATGCCCTCCTTCCTCAGTTCTTGAGCTGCTGAAATTAAGCTGTAAGTAACCAAATGGTGCATGGAATTTGTATTGCATGCATGAGCTGAAGAAGCTCACTGAAACCTCTGAGGGGAAGCTGAGCTCTTTGAAGAGTCTTGTAGAACATAATCGCAGTTTTCATGCTTTCAGAAGGCCCTGTCAACACATTTCTCTTCTCTGGGAATGTAACTTAATGCTGTAATCAGATCAAAAGGGCTCTTAAGTAGACAGTTACTTTTTAGTAAGGATGAGTTATTGGAAAATGGTGTTTTCCTTTTCTGTATGCCAGTCTCATGTGTGAGACAAGCAGAATTAATCAGCTGTAAGGAGGACTGGGAAACCAAGTGATAGAATCTTTTAAATCATGACACATTTCTTTTTATGCCTGGTATTTAACAGGAAATAAAACAATGTTTACTTCATATGGCAAGGGCTCTAATTTTGGAGAAAAAATAAGGTATAAAAGCCTTACTCCTGAGTACTTATATACGATATGTCAGTGGTATGGTCATAGGGTATATATGAGCGGTTCTTCATATCCTTATTGTTGATTGGTTTTATTTTTATTTTCCTTTAATACAGACGTTTCTTCTTCCTTTTTCTGTGGGAAGTTAATCCGTGTAGGAGTTGGGCTATTACTGTGACAAATACAGATGTTGCTGTCCCCAGACTCATTTTATGCTCTTCCCAAACCAATATATAAAATAACATTCAAGTGATTGAATACTGGCACAGCTGAACTCAAGATAGAAAATCAAATCTCGGTCACCTCCTGGCAGTGCTGAGCTTTGTATGGAGTTGTAATGTTATTTTGATTTACATTTTAACTGAGACTTCACAGCAATTACCTGTTACTGGGTTGTGTTTCAGAACAAGAGATGCAGTTTGTGTGGTAGAGAATACATTTGATTTTTTTTTTTCCTTCATCTGATTCCAGTCTATCACTTAATATTTTGCCAAAATTCTAGTTAGTTCACCCTTTATGGACATTCCTTTTCATGAATATTAATACAAAGTAATGTTATGTGGCTCCTGTGCTCTGCATTAAGGCATGTACCTCCAATGAAAGCATTTATATCTTACTAAAGCTTGGATTCTAATAGAATATTTCATGTACATGGATCAAAATTTATTGCTTAAATGCTGCTGTTTAATGAATGAGGTCTTGGTAGAAGTGAATTTAGTTCACCCCCATTAAAAAAGATTTTATCCAGCAGAGGCAAAACCACAGCCCACAGTTTTTGGCTTAGAGGTGGGAATCAAGAATTCAGTTTCTCATTCTTGCCTCTTGTCTTCCATATGGGACCTGTTCTGATTTTCTTTTATTTAAGGAAGAAAAACAGTTAGACTCTGTCAGTTGGTCACGTGGAAACATTTTTAGCTGAAATACTAATATTTAGAGTATGTACCTCAGTGTTCTGAATCCTATAAACAATTCGGTTGGGTAGAGGCTATTTGAAAAATTATTTTTTAATGAGAAAGGTTGTTACAATTAAAAATGGTGGTCTTGAGGGGATGTACTGTTGTTGGTTTGGATTTTTTTGTTGTTTTTTTGTTTTGTTATTTTTGTTTGGTTTTGTTTTGCTTGGTTTGGGTTTTTTTCACCTGGATAAAGCTGTAAAAAGAATTAACTTTGCTTGAGTATTCTTTGCCGATTATGTTTGATTACATGTGTAAAGCATATACTAGTTGCATGCAATGAAATGATAGATTGCACAGTCTTACAGTTGGATTAGGAACATTTTTAAACACTTTAACAAATATATCAACATCAACCCACAGTGTTGTAACAGCACCTAGGGTCTGTTATTGCTGACTTTCATTGTGAACTTCTAAAAGTGCTCAAAAAATCCTTGGATGTTGTTTTTCCACATCTATCCTATTCTTACTATATAGTAAATAATTTAGGAAGGGATAGTAACTACTAAATTGTGCTGTAATGAGGCAGATAACATAAATATGTCGCTGCTTCAAAGTCATGTCTGTGAAGTTATGTGCAATCTAATCACTAACTAAAAAGCAGCACGCTAATTATCAGTCACAATATTATTCATTATCATAATACAATACTGTAATGGATAATGATAACATTATTTTAGGCAAATAATTTTAAAATGTTTATAATAGCTCAGTGGGTTGCAGGACTTTCTGAAAATAACAGCTGGGGGGATTTTTTGGTAGAAGATATTTCCTTTCTTGGAGGTAAGAAGTGAAATGATAGCTGCTTTCTGGGAAAAGACTAACAGGATGTCCTGTTCCTTGTGTGCTGTTCCTAGGTTTTTTAATTTCATTGATATTTTCCTGAAATACGGGATCACCTTACTTGGGATTAATCTGGGATACTGCCTGTTCCATGAAAAGTTTGCTTTGTTTCAACGCTTCTTGAAGCTGGGCTGTTTACTGCCTGCTGGGGACCAGTTGTCAGAGTTCCTAAGTTACACAGTGAAAGCACAGGAAAAGTACAAGGAATGGCTGCCATACCTGCTCCTGGCTGGTTTTAATCCAGTGAATTTCATGCGCAGAGTCTGGTAAGCAGATAATGTTACCCTGTTTACTTCAATATTGTCTGCTAATCTCCACAGCTGTTGCCAGGGTTATTTAATGTCTGTTTTCAGAGGACAGTACCTGGGAATCCAGTGCCATGGTCAGGAATGGCAAAGGTCACAGAATGGCTGAAATAAAAGTGATGGGGGATTTTTCACAAAGAAAGCCAGAAGGGAGGTTGTTTTAGCTCTGTCCTGGAGAAAAGAATCATTTCACAATTTTAAAATCAAGCATCTCTTATTAGCCCCCAAATTTAGTTGCAAATTGTATATGTATGTGTAATACAGTAAGATGAATGTCAAATGCCAAGAAGGAGATCAGGAGGGGTGGGAAACAAATGTAAGGTGCAGCTGGGCCAAGGCTAGGAGGAGAGGAAATGGATGCAAATAGAGATTGTGTTTAACAAAACAATGTGGCAAAAATTCCAGTCTCGGTTCTTGTTTTTTTTAATTTTTTTTTTTTTTTTTTTAATTCTTCCACATATAAATTACTGCTTGGTGATGTTTTATACTTAATTAGGCACACAGAATTAAACTTGTATTCAAAATTAGGAAGTATTTCTGTTTTCTTCTGGGCTTTTTTGCTTGTCCTTGTAACAGAGACTTAGCATTTATTACCATATATTTCGGCTGTGAACTTTACATGAGATGTATAAACTCATTACGTGTATTATTTCACTGTATGAAAGGAGTAGTATTTTAAGGTTTAAAAAGGAGGAGCATATATAAAGCATGGTGTATCTGTGCTTCTGTAGATAATATTTATTCATAGAAGACTTAGTAACTGCGAGAATAACACAGAATAAGATTGCAGTTCAGTGAGTGAGCAAATCTCACTGTCCATGTATATCATATGTGATGCTTTTTTGATAGTTTGTTACCTTATGCACAAATGCTTTTTTACCAAATACTTTGTTTAAATATCCACTTTTCTGAATCATGCTTATCACATTGTAATCTACAAAACTATAGTTTTTTATAAATTGAACTTCAATATTAACTATTCCGTTCTGGTAGAAAACAGGAGAGTAGATAGCAGTTATAGATAGCAAATGACATTTATGCATATGTTTCATTAATGATCTGACTTCTTGTGCAAAACAGTTGTATAATCATAAACTGGTCGGTCTAGAGCACTGGCAATTTTAATTATCAGTGGGAGATGTAAAATCTCCAATGTCTTAAACCAGGCAATCAGATCTCTATCCTGCATGGTTTTCAGTGAACATGTCAAAGTTTAGTCAGATGTTAAAAAAAAACCAAAAAACAAAAAAAAACCAGACGACATAAAATAACTTTTCACACGAACCTCTGTAAAAATCAAGTGTATTAAATTTTTTTTAGGCTGATATTTTTGTGTCTTTAGAGCATTTAGATTCCCATTCAGATGAAAATTCAGGATTGTACACATCTGGCCAAGAAGCTGTTCTTAAACATCCTTGTATGCTTTATTCAATTAGGCTGTTGTTAAAAGTTCTTTACACACACTAAAGATTTGAAATATAAAGCATACTGATTTCTGAATATATACAAATGTGGTCTCTGCTAGAAGGAGAAACACTTGCAAATTTTGAGAATTGATTTTTGTTTTAGTAAATAAATAGCTGAATAAATGTGTGGGATTTTTTCTGTAAAGCGATAGTAATGCTCTGGTGTCTTGACCCCTTATTAAAACTTAGGTGAAAATGGAATAACAATTTAGTGTAGAGGATAATTCTGCTTGTTACTGAGGCATTCAAATTTCAGAGCAGATATTATCCTCTTGCACAGAATTACAGAATGTTAGGCATTGGAAGGGACCTCTGGAGATCATCTAGTCCAACCCCCCTGCCAGAGGAGGTTCACCTAGAGTAGGTTGCACAGGATGGCCTGCAGGTAGGTTTTCAATGTCTCTGGGCAGCCTGTTCCAGTGCTCTGTTAATCTTACAGTAAAGAAGTTCTTCCTTATGTTTTGGTTGGACCTCCTGTGTTCCAGTTTGTGACCACTGCCCCTTGCCCTGTCACTGCCGTTTAACCTTTTAAAAGAAAGGAAGAAGAGGAAGATAAAATTACGGCTTGTGCCATCAAAATTACTTTGGACTTCTCTTTACTGGTTTTCTGTTTCTGTGCTTGAGTATAGGTTGTCAAAGACTTGTTAGAAAATAGTTAAGCATTCTATGCATTGTTTCCATTATTCTATTTATGTTCTTGTGTAAAATGATATTTTATGGGAGTTTTTGTTACACAGGATTTTCTCTGTGAGCGAGAATGTCCTCAATTTCATCCTGGAGTTCACAAACTGGAAAAGACTTCCTCCAGCTGTAGAGCAAGACCTTACAGATTACAAAGAGAAGTTCTCTTGGACTCCCAAGAGCCATTTTGGTAAGCAGTACAATTAGGGGAAAAGCATCCCTGTGTATGCCAGCTTCCAGGTGATAAGTGGGAACCAGTTCTGTGTACCTATGGTTCAATGGTCGACAGACATAGCTTCTCCAGAAAATGGAGGGCAGAAGTAGCAGTTGCCCTAACTAACCACTCAAACAAATCATATTTGAATTAATTTGACTCCTTACATTGTTCAGTTCAAAGTGAGTGTGTTTCAAGTAAGTATTCTCAGTTTAGGATGGCTTGTCCACTTCCAATTAATGCATGTGCTACATAATACAGGTATTGACTATAAATAAGTACTGTGCCTTTCTGAAATGATTTGTGCAGCCTTTTGAATGACTTAAGGGAAGATGACTGATACCACTTGGTTATGTTTTGTAGACAAAATCTCACTGATGTTATTTTTTTGAATTCTATTTGTATTTCCAATTAAGTGTCTATCCTGTTCTGAAAGCATGTGACAGTAATGAAATACAAACTATATAAATCATCATATTAAATACCTACAAATCTAGCTGTTCATTGTCACTCTTGTCATTAAAATGCAGTCAGCCAAAGAGATTCAATAATTGATTGTCTAGGAAAACACTAGGTGCTCGCTATGTCTCCCCAGCAGAAAAGCAGCTTTACCATACAGATCATTTCCAGTGACCTATGCATGATGTTACTTAAAAGTTGCACTCAGATGTCTTTGTTAGCAGCTAATTTCAAAGCAAATTCGTCTTTAAAAAGGTCTGTAATAATTTTTAAAATGCCCAAGTGATAATGTTATTAAATAATACTTCCTTTGGAACATTTGAAGCTAATTAGGATATCTTTGGAGTTTTTTAAAAAAGGGGTTATTTGGGGAAATTTACCTCAAGTTCTTTCTTTGTTTCCTTTGCTATTAGTAAATATATGTGTGCTGTCATAGCATCCAGTAACAAAAGCCAAAGAGAAAAAGCAGAGGAAAAAGTAGGTGGGGGAAGTTTGAAAGTTTTCACCTTTTTCAGATTCCTTGTGAAAAAAGTCAATGGAGAAGCCACTCTAGGAGAGTTTGGAGGCATCAGAGTGCTGTGTCAGGATATGATCTGTAGTGTGAATGTTTGTGTTAGGGACACGTCTGTGTATCTTTTGGCACAGTGGTTGCCCTAAGTAAAGTTATGTAGGAACGTATTGGAACATTTAGCATTGTATGCCAACTGAGTCATGCTGTCATGTAATACTTTCCTAAAAGAGTTTTCCTGTGTGTCATTTTGTTGCTGATCTACTTCTAGATTTAATTTTTCATGTCTTGTAAGGTGGTATGAGCCTCTCTCTCAAAGAAGGTAGGTATTCTTGGCTGGTTAGATGAAATTTTCTGACTAAGGATAAAATGATGTTTTGACACTTTGTTTCTGGAAGTGTAAGGTAACTTTTTTGGCTCCTACAGCGAAATTCCAAAAATTCTGATTCTAGCAGGCAATAGCCCTTCACTAATGAGAGCTCTGACTTGTTACCTGACAGAGACTGGAGGATTCAGATTGCATTCAGCTAAAACAGGTAACAATAGGCAAAGTATGTGTCCTATAGTGTCCTGTTGATCATTTTGCTTGTTTTTTCACTTTTTCAGCCTTCATTCCTTCCCTGTCTCATCTTTGTCGTCTTGCGATCCGGTCCATTTTATCGAGTGAACGCCTGCGATCGGACCGGTTTATCCGGGAATTGCCATTGCCAGCTTGTCTCCAGGACTACCTCCTCTACTTAGATGTCCTTCGAGTCAGTGGTGTCCCAGAAGCAGAGGATTACCTGGAGCAGAGAGAGGAGAGAACTTCCTCTCCCAATCACTCCAACTCTGAAGATGCTGACAGGAGGGATGCTGGTAACATTGGTTCGAGGTGATGGCACCGCCAAGGACTGGACATTGCAGCTCCAGGTTTTGTAATGGTGATTAGCAGACACTCAGAGAAGAAATGCTGTAAATAGTTGTACTAATAAGTCTTTTCATGCTGTAGTTTTATACTATATTTAGAAGTTCATTTGAACAAGTAAATCATAGAACTTCTGAAAGTCTGTTGTAGCTAAGTCTGCAAACATTGTCTGTTTTTTGAAGGGAAATTTTTAACTCTTACGGAGTAAAATCAGTGTGTTCAATGAACAGAGCTTATATGCTGGTCAAAATCTATTTGGTCAGACACTGTTACTGGATACTTTATTCTGAGTTCTGCATATACCAAATGAAATAATTTAAAAGTCAAGGAACAAAATATTGTATTATTGTCATGAATTTGTATGTCGGGGGGTGATCTAGCTGCATGAAAGATGGGGAAATAATACAACAAAGGAAATAGTTTACTGAAGGAACAGTAATTTTCTTTTTTTTTTTTTTTTTTCCCCCCCCTTTCCTTGGTTATCTGTATTTGATGGAAAGTTGGAGTGGGAGGCTGGCTCGGAGCCTGCACCCGGTCCTTCCCCTTGGGTAGCCCACAGGCAAGGCTCAAAATGTCCCCACAAGCACACTGGACATGACACCACTGTACAATATTCCTCCTTCAAAGAAGTGAAAAAGCAACCGCCGTCCCTCTGGGGCGGGTGACAGGGCCGGGGCACAGACACCTCAGTGGAAGACAGCTGCAACTTTCCTGCTGGGAAAGCCCTCCTCCTGCAGAGGTGAAGCTGGCACTTCACTGGCGTTTTCACTGGTAGTAGTTGCTGAAGGCGTGAAGGATGTACAGGAAAGTAGTGATGAAGGCGAAAAACTGGATGAAAGGAAGAAGAGCAAAAGCTGGGATCAGCTGTGAGAGTCTAACCCCTCTAACTCCTCTTGGTATTCTTGACCTAGGGAAGCCTCCCAGCCTAGATATCTCTCCAGCCTCAAGGAAGAGGCAGAGCCCCGTATGTTTCCCAGGAGGCAGACACACAAGGCTGGCCATGAGCTGCTGGACCCTGAGAAGCCCATGCTGGCTGCATGACACAACAGAGATGAGGAGCTGAAGCTCTGAGCAGTGTGACACTGCTGAGCTTGGGATGGTTCTGCTGTCCCTGCATGTCCCCGAGGGCAAATGCAGGCACTCTGGCCTGCCTGGGATTTTCTGGAGGGACTCACCGTTGCAGCACTGTTGAGCTGGTAGTAAATGGGAGAGTCACGTTCCGACTCGGAGCGGATGGCCGCGTTGGCTTGCAAGACAGAAGCGCTCAAGTACAGAATGGCTGTGGCACCATGGTACAAACTGTCCTGCAGAACAAGGGAGGGACAAGGGTCACAGCCTGCCTGGGACCATCTTTCTCTAATTCACCCTGAGGATGAGATCCATCCTCTGCACATGTAAGTGTTCAAACAGGACACACGTGCCCAGACAGGGGCTGGGACTAAATCCTTATACTGTGCTGAGCCCTCCCCCATGCCTGCACAGCACCCACAGCATAGCACAGCTCCCCTCAGCACTTCCATTCAAGACAAAAGGAGGAAAGGGCCAGTTACTTGCAGAAAAGCTGGCCACTGGCTTGCTAACTCATCACTAGCCACAGTGGTATTGTGCTCACACTGCTACGGCTGCTGCCAGTGTCCCAGCCACTCCTTACCATCACTTTCCAGTTCTCGCTGTTTTTGTGAAAGCCGAAGATGTAGCTTAAGAGAAGGAGCAGGGAGATGAGGCAGGAGCTGAGGGACACGTACATCACCCATCCCTGCAGCAGTGGGAAGGAGACGGAGGTAGCAGCAACAAGGATCCACACCCAGGTCCCACAGATCTGCAAACAGAGGGCACCTCTGATGAGTTCAGGATGGGAAAAGCCTGTTCTCCTCCCTGAGCCCCTTCTTTCCTCCCAGCCCAGCGCCAGCAGCTTTGAGAAGCTCTGTGTCTTTGGGCAACATGGAGCAGCCTTGGAGCATCCTGGCACCACAGCAGTACCACAAGCTGGCACGAGTTTCCTTGAATGCTCTTGGAAAATACTTCAAAAAATTTATAAGAGGGAAAGGTTTGCTGCTGTGTCTGACACAAGGAAACATCTTGCCTTGAGGGCTTTGGTGCGGAAGCCAGAAAATGTACTTTTATCTGGGAAAGACTGAATGGCTATGTCGGCCCAGCCCTGTCCGCTCATTAATCTCCTGGGCTTAAAATCACGCCATGAGGAAGTCTCCTCCTGACTCCACACGCCAGCCCAGAATGAGTTGCTTGCTCTGGATCCACCCAAAATATTTACTGTGCATGAAGAGCGTGAGAGGTTATTGGGATAGGCTTCCGCTGCTCCACTCTGGTGGGTGAAACTCTCCCAGGTTTGCAGTGGAGAGCTGAGCCCTCTGGCACAGGTAGCTCCTGGCAAAGCACAACCATGGCAGCTGTGCCCACATTGTGGGTCTCTGGTGCTGTGTCATGGACCAAAGTACACCAGCAGTTATCTCCGCCAGTCTTACCAGGTGCCCTATGGACCCAGAAGGAATTGAAAGATTCATGGAATGTCACAGCTTATGAGACACCCAGTTTCCTTCAAGCCTTTGGAAAGATTTAATACAGAGAACAAAGTTCCCTTGATTTTTGAGTGATTTCTATGCAATAAATAGAGCTGCTTCTGCCCTGAAGGTGCAGGCAGCTCTTCAGCCTTTCCTTGCTCTACAGCAGCCGGCAATCCTTGCACGGACTCTGAGATGGAGCTGGAGCGTATCTTGTCCTCCAGCTGTACCAAAAAACACATCACGAAGACCACCTGCGAGTGTTTCAGTATAAGCTAAGAGAAAAGAAATTATTTCCCAGCACCACTGTCTTCAGGATAGTTCTGAGGGCTGCTTCCAGAATTTTGGACTCAGTAGCGCAGTTAGTGGGGTGCTGTCAGGCAGCAAAGCTGGGCATACTCACTATCTCCGGCAGCATGAACGCGTAGGGGACAGTCTTGAAGAGGGCGGGTCCGGAGGGCAAGGTGGGCTGCATGGAGGCTGCAGGGGGGGACACCGAGGCCATCTCTTCTCAGCTGCCACCACCACCACCTCTTCGACTCAGCTCCACTCGCATTTGCTTGTGCCGCTCCCGTGTGGGGTTTTAAGCGACACACCCGCAGGGACGTAAGCACGGAAACCAGCCCAGGCTGGCACCGCACCGCTTCCTCCGGACAGGGGAGCCCGGGGCAGCCCTCCCTCCGGGTGCTGTGGCTGCCGTCACACCCTGCCACTGACACCGGGGTGGGAGAGCAACAGGACCCCAGCCCCGCCACCAGCACACAAACAATTCAAGGTCTTGAATGAGAGGTGAAAGAAAAAAAAGTTAAACCCTGCACCGCACCGGGGCAGAAATGTTTCCTGCAATTAATTTTTGTCCTTGGCACTCTTTCAAGCCAGAAATATTTTCACTTCCAGTAGTGTTGCCTCCTCCCTTTTCTGCTCAGGTTTCTGCTTCATGCTCACCTCAGAGTCCCCCACGCCCCCTGGGCACATCCAGCCTTCAAACACTTGAAACCAAATATTTTCCACAGACAACTTGACGCACTGGTAAAAGATGGGTTTGCCCCTGTGCTTCTGAGTGCCCAGAAAGGTCTGAAGAACAGCTACTGGCACAGCTACTGGCACAGCTTTGATATCTGCCTCCTGGCAGTAACAGTTGATATTTGACAAGCACATCGTGGTTTTCCCAGAGGACTCTGCTTTACCCCATCACTCAGCAATAACTTGAGATGAAAGGCTGAAGGTAGCATCTCTGCCTCGTGGCATAGTGCAGCTATGCTGTCCTAAGGCAATACTCAGCAGCAGGAAGAGGATACCCTGGAAATGGATCATCTCTCTGTAAGGAGAGCCAATTGATGTCCTAGAAATTTGGCCTCTGTGCCAAGCTTTTGTGAAGTACAGAGCAATGATCAAGTCTATGCTGTTTCCTACTGTCTGAGCCCTTCGTGGGCCAGGGGAAAGTCTGGAGGCTCCAGTTTATACATGCTGTCAGCAGGAGCTGGCTTCAGGCTCCATGTGTAGGCTGTGGAAGACTATGTTTTAAAACATTTCTCACCAGATGAAAACTAGTGACTTGGTGCCCAACTACCTCATCAGACATGCTGGCAATGTGCCCATCACCGTGAAGAAATTGTCCAGATACTCCAGCACAAAAGAGAAATTCCATTAATCATTTCCCACTAGAAGCAGGCAGCACATACGGCCTGTGGTTGCAAACTGGGGAAAAGAAGCCTTCAACATCCCCCTCCATGTGAGGAATACCTCGCAGCTCAGTAGCCTGGAAGTCAGCACTGAGGGAGCTACTGTCTGCGTGGCTGTGCACAGGGGAATAGGCATGCCCTGAATTCTCAAGGGTTTTTATGTGTATTAGGTGGGTCAAGCACATTCCTATGAATAACCCAACCTTTTCCTGAGTAGGAAAGAAAAACAGTAAAACAGTCTAAATACAGAGCAACCTGCTGTCCACTGATTGGACAAGAAATGTTTTTTTTCCTAACCTGGTTGACCTTGCTCAGCAGCATTCTTAAAGCTCATTGCTGTTTTCCTTGCCTGTTACCAGCCTACTGGAGCACTGTGACAACGAGTCTTTTATTCACCCTGATTAAAACAAAACTGGAAATGAATTGGAAGTTGCATGAGGAGAAAAGTGCTGCCTCAGGATTTGGTCATCTTAGGCAAAATATGGCATTTGACATGGCCACAACAGGTACCTGTAGCAACAGCCAACCAGAGCCTTATCTAACACTGCAAATGGAAAAATTTAAAATACTTCCGTTTGTTAAACTAAGAAAATAGTTTTATTCTTTCAAAATGTAAAATATGTTGAAATATTCATTATAGTTTACATAGGACAGTTTCCTTTTCGTAAGAATTTATTTACATTGTTATCCTATTCTTACATAGCCTGTATTGTTCTTCTGCAATCCATTTATACTCCAGGATTGTTTTTCCTCACTTCTCCTAAGAAATCATAAGCCACCTCTGAGATATCAAAAGCTTTGTGAGTGTTTTCTGATGACAGCAGATACTGAAGTGCACCATCATTCTCTCTGCTCCTTTTCAAAAAGTCATCAATCACCTTCCAGCGAGATGCTTCTGACTCTTCGTCAGCCCACTTGTAGTCAGGGAGGAGAGTGGACTGGAGGAGAGGGAAGACGGAGTCGTGGTACACCAGCACAAACTGAGACTTCAGAAATTCTTGATCTCTCTACAGAGAAGAGTATTTGATAAAATTTCAGTGCAAATATGCCATATTGCCAAGCTCTTCTAAAGAACTGTTGTACACAGGAAAAAACCAGACAAGAAAACAACCAACAAACCCCAAGTTCCCAGGATAACAATGGGAAGAGATTTGATCTTCCTAAACAAACATCATTTATGTTGTTGAGGATAAGCCTCCAACTCACCACCAAGAACTACACTGTTATAAACTACAGATCAAGAAATCTGCTTTCCAGCCCCCCTACTTTTCCAAACAATAAAGAGCAGCGTGTGCAGCCAAACCCTCCCCACAGAGTGGTAATCTTTGCAATGGTCACAGAAACCCCTTGATCACAGGCTATTTATATTCCTTCCTAAAAACACCAGTGTGTGACAACTGATTCCCACAGCCTCTGAAGGCACAGAGTGTTTGCCATGGCCACTGGCAATGGCAAGTGCCACATCCTGCCCAACTTGGAAGCCCAAACTCCACTCATTTCTCTACTGCCCTAGGCACAGAGTTGCAGCAATCCCACGCTCCTTGTAGCACATGGCTCTTAGCAGGAGGTAAGGCCAAGCCATAAGTACTGTTATTTCACATAGGACAGGACATTCTGTGGTGGGAATTATGCCCTTGTAAAGACCAATGTGAAAACTCCAGAGAATGGGGAATCATCATGGTCCATTATCAAGCACTGAAAGATCCTAACCACTTTATCTAGACAAGATTTGTGTGCTTCGTTTTCCACATGCACTAGAAAACCCCTTCATGCAAGGACACACAGAGCTCTGCCTCCTGGAAAACTTGCTGATCACAGAGACTCTTCCAGAAATGCTCAAGAAATGTGAGCACTGGCATTGAACAGTTCACACCTTGGCAGGAGATTCAGCAGCCAAGTGTCATGTAACCATGCAAGAAGGAGAAAGAATTAGCCAAGCAACAATCCTACAAAAGGAGTGGCACATGAAAATCAGGTAAAACTGGATGGTTCTGGGATACTGAAGAGTTACTAATTCTTTGAGCAGATCAGCTTTCCTTTTGGTTGAATAGCCTTGAAAAAGTGATTCTGACTCGACAGTGTTTTGGTTTGTTTGCATAACTAGGGAGATCTCCTTGTGCAGTAGCACTGCTGCTGCTCCCAAGTGAGGTGGGAAGGCCAGTGCCTTTCTCCTTCAGTTACCTACAGCTTCTCTTTGTCCAGAGGACGGGAGGAAGGACAAGGTACAAGTAAACCTGGTGACATGGCCAGTCAGTTCCTCTCTGGCTGGGAGCTTAAAACTGTCTGAGGGAGGGAGATGTGCAGAATTTGGGGGTCTTCCAGGAAGACTGTGGGAGGACAGTACTTAAGAGGCTGGAAGAGGAACGGTTATTTTGTGGACATACACAGCCCCTTTTGTACAAGTGGAAAACTTTTACCAGTCAAATACTGCAAGCAGATCATAGAAGGGAGCCCTGCTTTGGGTATAAACCTGTAATAGCTTTCCCACTAACAGCTATTTACCAACATTGTTATTTACCAACAATGAGACAAAAAATTACAAGTTAGTTTCATATTCCTTCTTCTACTTTACTGTTAGAAATATGGATAAGAAATGCATTTAGCATATCCACATTTTCTAAATAAATGTATGGTAAGAGGAGAAGTTAACTACCAAAAATCTGACAGAAAACTTCCAGTTCAAATAAGATTGACTATATGTCAAAGAAAAAACTGGGATTTATTACCTTTTCAGATCTCTTCAGTGTTCTTTCTCTATCTGCCCAAGTGCTCTAAAATGAAATGAAATTTAAAACCAGACTGAGATTGTGGAGATGTAAAGCAATTCCATTGTTTGCTGTAAAATTATCTCTTGCTGCAGTCCCACAGAAGTTCAAGCTCCTGTGGCTGTCTCACTTCCCTCACACTCCCCATTTCTCCCTTGTGACAGTTTACTTGATTTAAGCAAACAGCAATTCCACCAGATTTCACAGATGTGAGGATTCTGAAATGTGAAACTATCAGATCCATAGAAACGAAATCAAGTGGATCCATTTTTGAGAAGAATCAGTTACCACCAAGGTGAATTTTTTTTCCTCACTACAAGCATGAAGAAATACGGCTGACAACTTCTAAGAGTCATATCTTTTGGGCACAAATTAGTCAGCTGTTGTCACACCTGCAAGGGAGTGACACCTGCAAGGGAGTGCAGTGTAAATGTGATAAGCACTGTTCTGCCAAGTCAGAAGCTAAGTCAGCTCCTACCTGTCACAAAAGCTGCACTCTCCTAGAAGCCAGACAAACATGCAGTTAATCCATCTGAGCACTCCCTTGGTGTGGTTGCCTGGCGTAACAGTGCACGAATGAGCCAATTCATGTCTTTGCATACCTTCTGAATGTACTTAAGCCTTCTCTTGCAGTTCTGAAGGCACTAAGACAGATCTGCATGTACCTGGAATTATTCCAATCTTTCTGCTGTTTGGCTTTTCCGCTTATCTTTTCAAATTGTCCTATTATCTGGAAATCCTGACACATCAGGTGAAATTGAACGCTACGTAGATAACATACCCGGAGCGCATCCATTAGGTCCGGTTCATCCATGAGTTGAGGAAAGGTTGCTAAAATAGGATTACAGATTAAATCTGAAAGAGAAAAATGCATTCAAGGGTAAGGACAAAACAGTGATGTTCAAGGTATCAGCACATCAAGGTATTCAGTGTATCCCTCTCCTCTGAATACTTCAGAGGGTAAATTAGCTAGAGTAGTTACCCAGAGCTGCAGGGAATGTAGAAAAGCTAGAAACAACTGCATTCCCTGACTGTAGCAAACTCTGAGTGGCAGAGAGACCTGGGGGAGGAGAGACACATCAAAAACAATTGCTGGCTTATTAGCAGAAGCTACCAAGCAAGGGACGTTACTGACTGAACCTAAAGGTAAAGTGAGGTGGTTTTCCTCATTTCTGCACCTGTCTTTTTTATAAACATCTGAAATTGTGCTGCCTGATCTGGATGTTATGAATAAACACACCTTCATTCTGCCTTAATCTGGTTTGTGTTGTGTGCAATGTTAAGATAACAGGGTAACAAGTGGCATAGTAACTGTACCAAATGGGGCACAGCATCAAACAGCATTGTCTCCTGCATGCTTTTCAGATGAGCTGCTGGATAATCACTGGGTCTCCTGCTTGAGCAATATCAAAATTGGGCAGGGCAGAGCTGCCTCCCTGTGACTGGCAGGAATCAAAGCTCTGCTACAATGCACAGCAAATCTTGAACCCCAAGTGGTCCTATCATTATTTTAGTTCATGAGATTATTGTGGATAAGATTACAAGAGCGCTACAGGTGACATATGGAGGGATTTTTGAGGGTTGAAGTGTTTTGCTTCTCTTGTGATTTTAATGTACAGTGTTGTTTCTTCATTTTAAAGTTGATAGGAAGTGTAGTAAACACTACTGTTTACCAAGAACAAAACATTGCATGGAAGCATACAAGAACTAATTGCTTTTGTGAAATGTAATAGACATTTTAAGTTGCCTATTTCTAAAGTGCTAGTTGATTTTGAAATAAGAAAAATCTTCTTTTGTTAAACCAGAAAAAAAAAGTAGAAAATGGCAACCAGAACAACTTCTGAAATGCTGGACTAAAGCCTTTAGATGATTTCAGATGAAGTCTGAATCCAAATGTATGCAATTTAACTCCAGGAGAGGTCATCAGCCTGATCTGTTTTCCTACTTTATAGAGATCAAAGCAAGTAAGTATAACAGTTCTCTACTGGCCTTTAAAAACAAAGTACTTTCAGTTTCTCTGCAATAAGTTTATTTAATAAAGTATTAATTTATGAAAGAGTCTGACTTTCAGACACTGAAGTCAGTATACTGAGAATGTATATTAAAGTTCAAGAAAATCAGGAAAGGAGTTCAGTTCTAAGTACCTCTCAAAGATGGACTTGTAATACTATGGCTATAGATGGGAAGTGTAAAACGTTAATAAGCGCACAAACAAATATCTTTGCCATGGGGACAGATCATACAGAATTCAGTCTGGAAAAGAGACAGGAGAAAACAAGAGAAAATCACTTTGCAGTACCAATATAAACTAACCAGTCCTATAAACTAACCAGTACAGTTAAGAAATGCAATTTTTGCATATTTCCTATTTATTTTAAAATTGAGAAGACTATAAACTATTAAAGTTCTGTTGAAGGAAAGATGTGGAAGGAATAAGAAAGAAAGTAGCAAGATACTGAGTTCTATAACCAGAACTGACTTCCGTGTTTCCCTGCTGCACTGGCCAATAAGAAATAATAATAATAATAATAATAATAATAATAGAATGACTTAGCCTCAGTGACAAAACTCTCTGCCTAATCTCTAGCTGAAAGAACATGCATATACTAGAAATGAGTGAGTAAAGCCATGTGCATAACTAATCTCTCCTTGCATGGTTAGTGAAAAGGAAATACTTCCCTTCCAAATAATCCTTTGCCTTTACTTGCTTTCTATTTTTAAAAATTTATTTAGAAACAACCCAAATAGGTGGGGTTTTTTCATGAGAATTTCACTGAAAAAATCAATACTTTACAGAAAGCAACTGTTCCTGTTGGTTTTTTAATATGCAGTGTGAACTCCTGTCAAACAGGGAAACACAAAAAAAATGCAAACTCACCAAGTGGTGATACTGACAGCAAGAAGTTGCCCTTATTCAAAGGGACAACAGCTTCCCCACAACACCTACAGACTGAAAGTTAAAAAACACTGAAATCCTCTACCCAGGGAGCATGATTTCCTGAACTTAAGAGATGGGTTGTCAGTACCAGGAATAACCGGGAACACAGTTCTGAGTGTCCCATATCACTGAGTTCATCCTGGAGGCCTCTGCTTTCTTCTAGAAACAGGAAGCTCTGGAGAGGGCCATTCTCTTTCGGAACCTGATACTTCACCAACACACTCTGCATTACTGGGTTCACTTCCACAATAGCAATTCTTACCTGTGCTTTGCATGCTTATGCTGTCTTTCAGGAGTGCATCACCAAGGATTTGTCGATAAAATATCAGGAGATGGATGTAGCACATGCTGCCAAGTAATGTTTCTGGTAGCAAACTATTGGGAAAATAAACAATATGCAGTTGAGATTTTAATTCAAAACTGCCCCAGTGAAACATTGTTCACTGAAACTAAGGAGTAATGACAGCTTCATGGAGATGATGATCAGCTTTTATTGGCATCTCCATGAATCTATTAACTTTGGAAGGTGGACTTTGATAAATCTATAATAGATGGACTCCTGCTGTAGCAGTTTTCAGTATTATCTAAACTTAGAGATTTTTTAGTTATTTTCAACAGAATAGCTCCAAGTGTTAAACAGAGATCATGGACAACATGCAGGTGAATCAACCCTCACATTTTTTCATAGGCAGGATTCCGGGGAAGGGGAACACTTCTGAAGCCATTCTAGGCTATCTGAAATACTTTTTTGTTTTATGGCAGCACACGTACATACTTACTTCAGGATGTCTTTTGACTGCATGCTTAGTGACCTCAGTTTCACTACAAGCACTGGCTGTTTCTTGAGTGCTATAAACTGATGAAAAACACCGCTGCCTGTTTAAGAAATAAATACCCATTATGAAATCTGCCATTTTGAAAGAACATTAAGAATTATATTACAAGAATGGACATTTACATCTGGCAAGAGATGTTTCACTAACACTGTAATGGTTTGAGGATGGTCTAATAACCAGTAGGAATCTAACATCTGAAAATATGTCAGTAGTATCAACATTTAGTCAAACATAAGCTATTGCCTCACTCTAGGATGGTGGATTTGTATGGAATAATGTGGAGGTAAGGAAATAATAATTTGATACATTTCTCAGAACAAATCCTCAAACTGCAGCTGCTGGAAATTATGGAAACATTAGCACTGGCAGATATTCCTGAATCCCACCAGCCCTGACAGTCAGCTCCTTCTTGCAAAATGAGAAAACATGAATCATCCCAAATCTGTGGTGGCTGCAGGCTCATGAGAGCCCTGGCTGAGTACCACACATTGTAAAAAAGGTATAGCTTTTGTTGTATCATTTAATTCATACAATGCCTAGGAGAAACCACACCTCTTCTGGATACTGATGGGTCAACCTCAACACCTCTCTCATAGGGAGTACCACCATTTAATGGCAGTTCATATGTCCTGTGGAAGAAGAGCAGCACAGTTAAAATAAAAAGGTGTAAGGATATAGCAGAGCAGCACAATCACTTTCTCAGAAAGAAATCCACTATCTCAAATAAAAAAATAATACTGTAGTTGAGCTTATGACTAGTATTTTATATAAAATGACTACACCTAATTTGGTAGCCAAACCATAAATGATAAATTTGAAACTTGCAATACATTGGGAAACTAGTTACTAATTTCAAAAGACATTAGCAACATTGATTCTTTTCCGAATGACTCCAATATTTTTTTACATAAAGTTCAGCAACTGTTTCACTACAATACTTCTGAGGAGTGATTGCCTCTGTTGCAAATTTTAGAAATGGAAGATTTAAAACACTGAAAAATAATGTAATCCCAGTTCTTTCAAGATTAAGTCATTGTTGAAGTAAACATGCAATTTTATTCTGTAGATACCACGCTTAACTTAATGAAATAGAAAAAAATGCTAGAGATGAGATTTAGAAGACAGACTATAGACCTCTAGAATAGTAGGGATCTCCTATGTTTGGGGTTTTTTGCCCTGTAATGCAAATATATTCAGAATACACATATCTATCTATATTTCCATACATATTTGGTAGCAAACAAGTATTACAAGTCTACTCTACAATGAGTCGTTTCTGTAAATAAAGAGAAAGCTTTCCTATGTTTAATAAAATAAAAATATGCATATTTTCTTATTCTTCAGGATTGTTGGACTGATGAACTAATCGTAAATCAGCTGCAAAATATAAGCCTATTCACACTCTCCAAGTGATGGTAAGGAATTAATTCACAAAAACTCTTACTTGCTTCCAAGTCTTAGAAAACAATCTCCCAATTTTTAAATGGGGAAGGGATATACAGTAAAATGCACTTAAAGAAGAGGTTGGAATTAAAATGGACATTGTCACATTCATTTCAGGTAATGATTCTATATTGTATAAAGAATACTTTACATAATTCCCTATTAACTCAAACATTTCCATAGTTTTAAAATTCCACTAAAGCACTAGCTTGAAACATTTCAAACCTGAACCTCAGATGCAGGGAACACTTACCCCACACAAACTTAGAAGGTGTGGAAGCAGGACCAGTGTTCTCACTGGAACCCTACACAGTAGTCTGGATAATATCTGCCCCATCAGTGTGTAAGTATGAAATACAAACTTTATTCCTAGCCTTAAGTAGATGTATAGACATAGAGATAGAAATATGTAAAGAGAGAGGAGAAAAACATAATAAGCTTACTTGGAAGGAACAGGCATTCCATTGGAAGTAAAAAGCTTCAGAAATGCCCAGCCACAGCTTAGCTCTCCTCTTTCACCTGTTGACTAGGAAAAAAAAAAAGAGAAAGGTAAATAATCTGAGAAGCCAAACCAGAATGAATACCTGAATCATAAACAATTATTTAGAATAATCCCATGAAAATGGTAAAACCCTCAGATTTATGGTAAGGAAACACTGTGTTGCATTCACAGGTGTTTGAAGATGTTTACTGAATACCTCACACAGACATAGTAGATGATTGTCCATAAAAGCATGTTTAAGAGACAAGGCTTTATTAAGCCAAGAAATACACATTTAAAGGAAACATAAGAAGAAATTAAGTTAAATACAAAGGTAAAAACACCCAAACCAGCACTGCTACTCTAAAGAATGCAGGACAGAAAGAAGAAGGCAAAAGCATTGACCCAGAGGATTTCCCATCTGATTCCAGAGTCAAGTTTCCAAGCCAGTGCATCAGAAGGCTTTATTCATAGTGCCAGAGACAGTGCCTGGGAAATAGAGCTGATCCTGCATGCCAGCCCATTTGTTTCCAGATTCCAGAAGCACAAATAACAGGTAGGAATTTGTAATCACTTCACGTTTCATTTAAACTTACTCTGTAAACAGAAGCAGACAATTTTGCATGATCTTGACTACTCCCATTAGTGTGAGGAGGGCCGGTATGCCCCAGTAGGTCTCTGTGAACCATCACTTACCAACATAGTCCAGTTCCCTACAGAGGTACACCCCACTGATCTCCTCACACACCAGTTCTGCAGCCCCACCATGCTATCAGCCTGTCTGTCCTCCACATCTCCACAGGATGCGAGATCTGCATTTTCAGACCCTCAATTCATGTGTAAATGAAAGAGAAAATGCAGCAGTACTTCCCTTTATGGCTCCCCTACCCACTTTTTCAGAATTCTTTTGCCCACCATTTAACACCCTGCCTGCTAACCATTGTGGTTACCCCACTTTCCATCTTTCCCCCATGATTTACTTGACTGCCAAGACTACCCTGAGGAAGACTGCAATCAGTACAGAAATGTAAGCGTTCAGAAAAAAGCAGCAAGACTCGAGTCAGTCTGGTAGACAAAAGGGCTGAGATCTTTCAGAACAGTGACCCATTCCAAAAAAACACTGTATCCTCTGTGCATTAAAAAAGCCACTTTCTTATATTCCTGCATGCATCTGCTTTCTATTACAGTAATTAGTATGGGCTGTACCATCCATTACATCACTTTTGGAAGTGTACTTTTTGGAAGCATATCCTGGATGGACAGGATATATCTGTAGCACTCACAGCTGGAAACCAGTGTCCGTACTATTTAAACAGTTAAAATTTAGTTTCACACTATATAGCACAGTAGTTTGAAATAAATCACAAAGATAGGCAAATAATGCAGGCATGAAGAGAGAATTAGTCCTCTGCTATCACATTACTTTAGACCTTTGGCAAACCAATAAAAATTATCTCAGTGTTAGTAAAGCCACTTTTGTGTCCACTAGTCAGAAGTCTTTTGAGATCTAAATACCAACTACAAAATAGAAGTTCCAAAACCCACCATCTTTCTCCTCCCTCCCAGATGCTAAAAGGAAGACAGTCTTGCAGTAAGCTAAGAAAAGTTCAGCTAAATTTCCATTTGGCTCTCACAGCTTGCTGCTGGGATACTGCAGCTTCATATTGAATAAGGAACAGTTGGTTTGCTTTATAAACTTGTGCTTGGGACAATTTCTACTGCAACTTCACACACTTACATTGCGGATAAAAGTGATACCAAGTTCAAATAGTATACCAATGTCTGAAGACAGAGAGTTGGACCTTACAAAGCAGTCACCATCAAGCAAACTGGGTAAAATGCCTGTTACCTAATAGAAATAGGAAAAAATAAAAAAGGTTAATGTACATCTTGATTTTTAAAGGCCACCAAATACATCATTCATGTAAGATCTCAGACCCAACGGTATTGTGTATGAAAGAAACCAGTAAGTAGGGAACCAGTTTCAGTTGAAACCTTAACTCCCTTATAAAACACAGCTATGCTATCATGGTACATTTTTGTGTGTGTGATGACAAAGTACTAAAGAACTTTAGATGTCAAAAAGCACTTAACTCCCTCTGAGAACACAGCAGCAGCTGGGGGTAAACACAACAGCACTGCTATGGGCACGGCCATGCATGGCACCTGAGATGTGCTCTTTTTTTAATGAAATCAAAGCAAAAGCTTACATGCAAAGTATCTGGTCTCTTCCCTTCTCTATGAACATAATGTAGTGTGTGCCCAGTATCAATTCCAAGTTAATCAGTGCCATTGGCTGGATCACCAGTCCTTCCTGCTACTTTTCCTTCCCCCATCTCTTCTCTCCAAAGCATTTTTGCTAAAACGCTTGGTTTAATTTGAATTCATGCACTTCAATAAGTCTTTTCTGCATCTTCGTTTTAGTTGCAATACATTTTATTTCAACACAATTACCAGAAGTAATAGATGATGCAAATAGATAATTACTGGTTATGTCATTCTCTGGGCAAGATACCTACTCTTGGAGAAAAGGTCCATGTTTGAGGATTTTTAGTTTGCCACGTAGCTCTCACTGTGTGAATGTTACTCAGCACCTAAAATATTACACATGGTGAAAAAAGCTAAGATAAGGTTTTCCAGAAAGCTATACAACTTTAAGATAAAGTGCAGTATTAACCCAGGTAAATCCAAATCTCTGCATGCAACAAGGAAAAAATTCACCTTTATTGAGTGGTTTCACTTTAAAGGACTAGAGAGGAAGTTTACTGTGAGGCCACAGAGTCCTTTCCAACCATCCTTGCTTCAGTAACAGTCCCTTTGCCCCCAGAAGCGCTCATTGCAGTAACAAGAAAACCACCAGATGGTCAGTGTCAGATTCTGGTATAAAACCTGCTCTACACCTAATGCACAAAGGAGCACAGAGGCTCTGCAGCAGGTGGGGGAATCTGAATATTGCCAGGCCCACCAGAGGAGAGAGCTCATCTCAGAGACGATTCATCTCCACAAGCATAAAGGAGGAAAGAGTCACAATGGTAGGTGGGGGACCCGAAATTACGGACTCAGAACCACAGCTCCCGCCCCAGCCCCTCCCAGAGCTCCCAGGGACAGCCATCAGCCCCAGGGGCTGGGTGTGCCTCCCACTGCCATGAGTCAGCAGGAGTGGCTGCTGGATCACCCAGCACTGCCAGGGGCTACTGGCCTGCAGGGGAAGGACATTTTGGGACTGCATGTGACTGTACTGTGGGATGGTCAGGGGGGAAACCAAAGGCACAAAAAGGGAGGGATCAAGGTGCTTTGGGGAGTAACAAGGGAGGGGAAATAGAGAGGTGAGTATGCACACCTGGGCACCTAATGAGTGTGATACATCCTGTTTTCTCATTAAACTCCATTTAGAACTATTTTTCTGAGTGAATGGGCTCTCTGCCCTAAACACACGTGTATGTCTAGTGCCAGCAGCTAGCCAGACCACAGGCCACCAGGTGTCCCAAGTGCCTGCAGTGACAGCAAGTGAGAGGGAGGGTATGAATGTCAGTCAGTGTGTGATCCCAGGCCAGTGCAGACCAGATAAACTGGAGAATGTTAAATGGCTTGGGATGAAGACTGTGTGTGTGTGTGTGTGTGTGTGTGTGCAATTCTGAGTAAGAAAATTAAAAGAGGAACCAGAGCAGGGATGATCCTGGAAGATCCACACCTCCTCAAGACATTTTTTGACAGCCAAATAACTTACCCTATTGCCATCAAACAGGCAGAGTCGAATATGCCTGCTGAGAACCTGTATGCTGGACCCAGGGAGAGGAATCATTTTACAGCTACAGAACGTTACAATCAGGGATACTCGAGTTGGTCTGGGATAGATCTGAAATGCAGGTAACAGAAGAAGAATTAAATCTACAGGTTTCTCCTGCACATGGTCCTAGTTTGTGTTTATGTACTGAAACAATCAAGTGCAGTGTTCTCTAGACAGAATTCTTCAACACACAAAGCTTCTTTAATATAGGCAGCAACAGCAAAATTTCTTCATAAACTTTTAGGTCACTTCTGAGGAGATTGCTGCAAATATTTTAGTATGAGATTGAAAGAACTATTAAAGTCCTAAAAGAAATAAATATTCTAAAAATGGTGCAAATCAACACATAATCATCAGCCAAAATAAAAGTAGACAAATGGAGCTGATGATTTCACAGTGCCTACCAGAAGTTCAGGGTTTAAAAATTCAGACCCATGCAAATCTGCTTCAACCCAGACTGTGAAGGAACCCAAATTTAAGATGAAACATGACTCAAAAGGCATGACAACTTGTACCCATTTTTTCCTTTCAGAGTAGGATGTCCTAACATCTACTGCCTAAGGGCTCTGGATTGACATAAAAATCCATCCTCTGTTTCACAGCAATATACACCCATCAGTATGACACACTGGGGGCACTTCACATCTACAGATCTTGTAATTTCTCTCAAACCAGAAGCATCATAGCTTTCTTAGCAGTTATACTCACAGTATTTTTTTCAGAGTTCCACACCAAGTCTTTGAAAGCCAGCTGTGAAGGAGTAAGTTCAGGCTGCAAGAAGTAACTTGCTCGAAACTGCTTGCCTACAACAGGAGTAATTTGAGAAATTTTAACATTTTTTAATGAACTTTACTGACACAAAATGAACGACACTCAAAATTCAGTTGTGGCTGAAGTCCATTTGAATATTTGACTGGTCCAAACAAAACTATGGAAGTATCTTCTACAAAGAAAACTATGGAGGTATCTTCCACAAGCACTCTTTAAAAAGGGTACTTTACTATTTTAAGTGTTCTGCAGTATTTCAATCTAGAAACACAGTAATTTAATTTACAGAAAGAGCTATCGACTTGAAATAGTTTTAAGCCAAAAGACTAAGAAAACATGAGATGTGTAATATACTTGGTGAAGAGACTCCTAAGGATCTCCAAGAAAAGGAAAAAATAAAATAAAATCATAATTTTCTGCAGTTTCAACAGGAAGTATCTTCCAAAGAGGAAAATATTTGAAAGCATCAGGCAATCTGTCATTGCTTCCTAGTGGTCAGTATCTCACAGAGATGAAATAAAATTTAATTGAAGAAAAAAAACCCCATCCTTTTATATATTACTTGATGGGTCAAATACAGCCTGTACAGATTACCAATTATAATAAAGCAATACTGATTTCAGCCCAATAGGCTGATAACCAGGGTAAGAAACTCGCCCACAGACACTTGAGAATCCCGTACTGCAATTATCAGGAGAAAACCATACCTTCTTCTAACAGCTGGAAAAGCATGGATGGGCGGAATCCTGCAGGAACTGCTCCTAGGGTTGCCAGTACCTCTACTGTGTCATTCTGTTACCAAAAATAAGAAGAAGGATAAAAAGGATATTAGCTACCATCTAACAGCTGGTTCTGTCCTAATTTTTTAGCATTTCTTGCTACAAAAACCAAAATGGAGATGTCAAATAAGATGAAGTAGATGAAGTTGCTATGTAAGAAATACACCTACCTCTGAGATAGCTCTTCTTACAGCGCTCCAGTGGGAATCTGTTCTGGAAGAAAAATAATGTATTTTCTATAATACATCCTCTTTGTGTGGACAAAAATTTAAACACTAAGTATTGGTTTACCTTCAAATAGCAGCAGCTTAATTACCATATCCAATATGAGAAAGTAATACATTTCTAGCCACTAAGACTAATTGCTAGACTGCCTCATGAGTTGGAACATAGCTTGATACATGACCCAAACATTTTTTTGATTTTATGAGATGGAGGGAAAAAAGAAAACCAAAGCAAGACTCCCCAAGAAACCCACTCAAGTCAAAGTGTGTCTGCAAAGTGGAAAGAAAAAAAAGGAAGTGATTTCTGTAGTTTAAAGAAAAGTGCAAAAATAGACCACGCTTGTGAGGTATTCTCACTGCAAGAAACATACAGCCAGATTTAAAGAGGAGGAAGAACAGTTTTACAGTTATTTTCTTTCACATCACTCCATTTACCTCTTTTTAATTTCAGTTCCATCTGCTGTTTCATCAACTACTTCTATGTGCTCTCCACTTTGCTCTTGCTTTTCACTGTCTCCACAATGGACCTGTAATTCAGATTCAAAACAGCAAAGTGCTGGATTTCTTCACAGTTCTGCTCTGAAAAATGCTTTCTCGAACCATAACACGTTAATAATTTGGAAGAGGAGATTTTCTGTCTGTTATGTGCCACTCCAGAGCACTGTAACTGCAGTGCCCTGAGATCTGCAGCTCCAGCAAGGGATTGGACTATTCCTCCAAGTGAGAGAATGAATTTGCAAAGTGCAATCTTTAAAAACAGAAATATATCGGCATCATGCAGTAAAAAGCTCTCTACTCTGCACGCTCTTCAGTTACATTGTGGAAAGCTTTGTTCAACCACTGAGCCCAAATAGCATACCTTAACATTGAAATGTTCACCACATATACATGCACAAGTACATAAACTAACTTCTAAGCAACTCTAGAAATTAAAGAAAAAAAGTCAAAAAGTTTTGAAGTCCATTTTTAAAAGGTTCTCAGTGTTGGATTACCAAAATTGTCCAGGACTCACATTTCATGTGAAATATGAAAAACCTGAGTTAGTCTATGGCAGCTTGGAGTCTTCACAGTTTTAGTGACCAAGACTGTTACTTTCATAGTCAAGAAACTGCTCTGCACTTAAATGTCTCATCTTCACAAGACACAACACTACTGCTTTGGTTCCTGGTTTCCATACACATGTATACAAGCACAATGTTATTTCCAAATAACGGGCAAACGTCTGCTGTGTGTCCCCATGTAAGCACCATGATCAATTTTATGCAGCTACATGATTGTCAATATATACCAAATAATAGGTGAGACTGGAACAGGAGTTTGCAGGACACTAACCGTGAGGTAGGTTCTAGGGACGAGGCCTCTCTCTCCTTTTGAATTTTCAGCTACCCACCAGCCATCCGCCTTCTTCTCATGTATAAGTAGCACTTCACCTTTCTTTGTCGTTAGAAGGAGAGACAAAGACAAAAGACAATTAAATATTTTTAAGTGGCTGAAGGCATAGTTAAACAAAAAACAAAGCACAGCACAAAAGCTTTATTTTTCTACAACGGAGGTCACAGAGTGCCACAACAGACATGGCTACAGCAGAAGGTGGCTAAAGGACACTGGACCCCACCAAGCCAAATGTACACCAGGAAAAGACATCTCTCCATCAGTCTCATAGGGAACCAGCTGAATCCCAAAAGCACAGGTTTTAATTCTAGTTATTGCTTAATAAAGAATGATCTGTGGCCAAAAAACAGACAGAGACATATTTACCGTGAATGTGAGATCCCCCTCCTGCTGGGCATTGAAATTTCCAACTGCAACACATTCTTTAACATCTGGATCATCCAACAATGCATCCTCGTCCTCTTCCTCCTCATCATCATCATCTGGTTCTTCACTTTCTTCCTCCTCACTACTTTCTTCATCTTCACTCTCATCCTCCTCTCCATTTTCATCTTCTGTTTGCAGATCTTTCTGATGTTTCTCCTCCCTACCCAAAATAAATCAAAACAAATCAAACTTTTAAAATAAAGCCTCATGAGAGCTGGTTCTTCAGCACTTCTATTTCAACTGCATGTTAAGATAATATAGGGGGTGAGCTAAAAATTCCTCAGGGTCCTTTCCAACCATACATGCACAATTTTATAAAAGTGCAGATTTCATTTGTTTGCTTAAGCTACTTACGCTGTAGAATTCGTGGTCACCTTATCCTGATCCAAGACAAGAACAAGTTTCTGCAGCTGCTGAGAGAGTTTGAGCAACAGCTTCTCTTCTTCTTCTTTCCTCTGGTTATAATTTCCCACGGGTGCAGGTTCATCAGCCTGAGAAAGAAGAACACAACAAATTTGTGCCGTGAATCAAAGTTCCCCTATAAGATTAGATTTCTAGATGTGTCTTATGAGCTTTCACGTTCCTGGGCTGTTGTCACTCAATGTTTGGTGACATCTTTCTTGCCCTTTTACTCTGCCATGATGAAATTTTGTGTGAAATTTCAAATCGTTATTCTGTGCTTCCACTACAATGAATTATAATGTATTGGGTTAACAAGGGTGTTAGGCACAGAACTTGTACATGGTAAAGCATTAAAAATAAGCTTTTAAATAATATTGCGAGACACTGCTAAAGGCACCTAAAGTCAAAGAAGGCTGGCATTCTCTAAATGCCGTGATGCATTTTTGAGAAAACTATTAACAAACTGGTCCTCGCACTTACTTTTTTCAAATCATGAAGAGCATTTGTATTCTCATCCACCAGTTTCTTCAGCTCCATACATCTGCATGGAAAACAAGACAGGGAGGTGGCATTTTCTGACAATTCTAACAGAGGGGTGACCCAAATCATGCAGTCAAGCAAAATGGGGCAGTTTAGACACTCGGCCCTTCACCCAGCTCTGTGACAAATACCGATACGAGCCCAAACGGCAACTGCGATAAGCCAGCCCTCACCGAAAGCCATCTCAGCCCCGGAGGTCTGGGGGGGCAGCCACCCTTCCTCACCTCAGCGAAAGGCGCCGTCGCTGCCCGGGGACCGAGGTCGCGCTCTCCGCCCGCAGCGCCTCCACCTGCAACACACGACCGGACCTGTTAGAGCTCCGCCGCACCGCATCGCACCTTTCTCCGATCAAATCCGGGCAGTCCGCTCCGGTACCTGGACCTGCAGCTCCCGGCTCCGCCGCTGCACCCGCTGCAGCGGGCTCCGCGCCCGCCGCACCGACATGGTTGCTAGGCAACAGGCGCGGCGGCGCGGAGAAATGCCGTCACGTCCGAGGCGCACAGCACGCCGGGAGTTGTAGGCGACGCGGGCCGACAGCGTGAAGGAGATGTGGGGGTTGTGCCACCGCCGCGTCCCGGGAATGCCGAGCCCGCGCTGGGCACGGCCCGGCTGCCATCGGGGCGGAGAGGGGCACCCCGGACCGCGGGTCGCAGCCAGAAGTGCCTCACGCAGCCCTGGCCTAGCAAGGGCAAGGCCTGGCTTGGGGACGCATTGGCAGCCGGCCTGCAGGCAGCCCGCAGGGGGGAGTTCTGTGCCTGCCCTCCCCAGGGCCACCCCTGAGGCTGTGGTGCCGCAGCTTGTAGCTGAAATGCCTGCACCAGCGCACGCTTCTCGCTTAGTGGTGGCGATCACATTCCCTGCCCCAACAATGTGGTACCTGGATACAGAAAAAGCCACAAGGTGGACAGAATCCCCCATGCCTGATAGTCTGCCAAGCTGGAGGTGCACCATGGTGCATCAAAAGGTGCACCATTAAAAGGTATCAAAGCTGGTGAAGCTGGTACAACCTGGACCGGACAAAAGTGGCTTGAACCATGTGCTCCCATAAATGAGCAGCTCTGCTGAACACTGGTGCTTGGTAATGCACATCCCAGCTTCGGCACTGAAGGATCTCCCATAGGTCTGAAATCTTGTTTCTACCAGAAAACCACAGGGACTACTGACTTGGCTATTAATCAGCATAATTTTTTTTCCTAAAAAATTTTTAAAACTTTCACAGCTCAGTAATACAATTGAAAACCAGTCTGCGGTAAATCCCCCAATGCAACACAGGAGCAGCCCTTTCTCCCAGACTCAAAGAAATAATCTGCCTAGCAGCAGGAGGGGAAGAAGGAACGTGCTACTGCCATTTCCACAACTCCCTGATTCCCTCAATTCCTTGATTTCTGAAATTCCTTGTCCCAACCAGCACAAGAAATTCAGGGTCCAAAGGACCACCATCCTTCCTTCACTCAACTCGCTTACTCCTCCTGCCAATGCATGCAGATTTCATCTCTTAATTGTCCCCACAGGTTTTTTCCACATGCGCAGTTTCCTAATGAGATTCATCATTCCTTACCAGTGCCCATAAGGTATGCTTTTGCTAATCAGAGAAATAAACACACCTAGGAACGTCGTGTCATGATTTTTGCCAGTTTAATACATCGGCTGAGCTCCTGGGCGAGGGCAGAGCCGCGTACCTCGGCAGCAGGCTTTAAAGCAAGACAGATACAGACACAGAGAAATAAACTTGGTGTTGTTGCTTTCACATCCTCAGTGCTTTGTTAGGTCAGTCTGATGCAAATCTGATCTTGTCAGGACTGAGGATCGGCACTGGCATCCCTCGGGCACTTTCCTTTTCTGGCAAGCGCTTGGACACGGTTTCCCCCAGACCTTTCCAAAACATCTCCGGTTCTCACGCCGCGTCCACCAAAGCCAGCCTGCTGAAGAAGACAACCAAAAGGTCCAGCCGATGACCTGCCAGGACCCACCGAGGTTTCCTTCTCGCCTCAGGCCGTCTCCAACTTCTTCTGTGCGGCTTCCAGCCGGCTCTGCAGCCAGCGCTTGCGCCAGAGAAGGAAGCGGCGCCGGGCCCGTCCGCCCTGCCAGCCCACCAGCACCCCGGCCCCGAAGGCGACCAGGAGCGCCCAACGCACGACCCGCGGCCGCAGAGCTTCCAGACCCATTCCCGCGGTTCGGGCTGGGGCTCGGGGCCGCCTCCCGCTTCCGCCGGGGTGGGGGCGGGACGCCTTAAAGGCGGCGGGGCCGGGGAGGAACAGTGGCTGCCCGCGCCATGGCGGAGGCGGTGTCGCAGGTAACGGAACGGGAACGGAGCGGTCCGGTCCGGTGAGGGGGTTCCGCGGCCCGTCCCGTGCTGGGACAGTGATGGGTCCTCGCTAGCAGAAGAGGGAACGCGGATGTTTGGATGTGCAGGACTCCTTGTGCCACTTCTTCCCTCTATAGCATGTCCCGGAGTGGAAGGGGCATCCTTTGACTATCTACCTGAAGTTTACTGCAAGCTCCTACATCTCTCTCTGCTTTTTGCCTTTCTGCAGGATCTGCTGCTGGCAGCAGCGTTTGTCTCGGATGCACAGTACAACAGGAATATTCCTTTCAAGACCTCCCCCGAGGCAGTCAGGTAAGAAGGGCTGTGAGCCTGCCATCACCTCGGAGCAGAGCTCTGTGCGAGGCTCGCAGGCAGCGTCTGGAGCTGGGATGGGAAAACCACTCACAACTGAAGGCTTTGGAGCCCAAATCTTATGAGGAGCAGCTGAGGCAACTGGGGGTGTCCAGCCTGGAGAAAAGGAGGCTGAGGAGAGACTTTCTCCCTCTACAAGTCCTTGAAAGGAGGTTGGGAGTGGTGGTTGAGGTGGGGGTTATTCTGTCTCTTCACCCAAGGAGCAAGCAGTAGAACCAGAGGAAATGGCCTCCAGTTGCCCAGGGTAGGTTGAGATTGGATATTTGGAGGAATTTCTTCCCCAGAAGGGTCGTTCAGGCTCTGGCACAAGCTTCCTGGGGCAGTTGTGGAGTCTGCTCTAGCAAAGGCTGGGGAGCTTGGGTTGCACTAGCTGGGTGCTGAGAAAGTGGAGTGGATGGGATGCAAAGAGCTAAAATACACATACTGAATATGGGGCTCAGTACTTCTGTATGCTGAGGATGGGAAAGGAAATAAAAACTTTTCCCAGAGAGGAAAAAAAAATAAATCTAAGTCTTTCAGAAGTGAAGCTGCAGTACCCTGTGGGGATGAGGAATTTGGGAAGCTTAGTCCAACCTGCTGCACATCAGAGCTGACCAAAAGAGCATATGGCACCTCTGCTCAGGTGTATTTCAGAAAGAACGGTAGCTGCTAGGGGCAGGGGTAATTAAAAGTTTATGGTAATTGCCAATAGGTGGAATTCTCCCTAAGTCAAGAATATTTTGCCAGCAGTGGTGACTCTCTTCCATTTTGAGGTTGAGCAGCTTCAGTCAGGGAGGCAAGTTTTCCATCAGGCTCAGACTGTAGCTGTTGTGCATGTGGTTACTGGGCAGGCGAGGTGACAATCTGTTCCCTGTGGGTCTGCTCTACATCTTCCCTTGTGTGAGAGACCTCCTATGAGAGGCTTAGAGCTGAATGTGGTTCTGGTTATTACTAGCATTCACCAGAGGTTTTGCTGCTGTAGGGGATAGAACATAGCATGAGCTGTATATGTATAAAAAAACCCAACCCGAAACAATTAACTGTGCAGCTCATAATTTTCTCTGGTGGCTTTTCTTACTTTGCTTTTTAACATGCAAAGAAAAGGAGTTAGATAAATAATCAGACTTAATTTGTGTGTCATGTGGATATCTGAGTTTAGCAGAAGCTTGCATTCAAATTAAGGAAGAAGGTAATTAGAAAAAGGAAGCAGCTTTACCAAATCTGTATGTTGCAGTCTTAAACTGAACCAAAGAATGTCTGTGTTGCATGTTCCCAGGGTTTATTTTTTTCCTTCCTGAAAGGGATTATAGCATCTATCAGACTATAAGGAACAGCCAGGAAACAAATTGCCAAATCTGTGGCTAGCAAAATTGTACTACTCTCACCCTTTTTTCTGCATGATTATTTGGGACAGCATGTGCTGTTCTTCCAAGATGTTTTTGATGAGCCCGTGGGTATGTGCACAGTGGTTTTACTATGTTTTTTTATTATAAAGTTGATTTCTGGTGCCACTGCCTTCTTTCTGCAGGCTTTATTACCTCTACAACCACTGGATCATGCGAACAGCCACCTACTTCTTCATCTTTCTCAACCTGTCCCTTGCAATGTTTGAAGAGCCTGCTGTGTATCCACTCCCTTTCCTGGTAAGTTTCCAGTGTAGAAGCAGCAACTCAACTACTGTTGTATTTATCAGAACAAGTGAGGGTTTTTTGCTTGAGGAACGTTGTCAAGATGCCAAGGGAAAATTGCTGCTAATCTTTTTGATACCTTTCATCTGCAGAATGGGGAAGAAAAAAATTGGGTATAGGAGCTAGATAGAGACAACAGGAACTACTGTGGTCATCAGCAATGGCTGATGTGACTATGGACAAAGTCATGCTTCTTTTCTGCATCTCTGAGACAGATACCAGCTGTCTGTGTGACCCAAGTACCATCCGCATGTCTCGGAGCAGAAGTGGAAAGTTGCCCTTAGAACTGATTTTTCTGCAACCTTTATTTGTTCTGCGCTAGCGTGTTTGAGAGATGTACTCCTGGAATCCTAAGCAAACACATATTTTCTGGGGTTAACCTGCCTGTAGCAGGGAATTGCACAAAAGGGGGCCTGAAATTGTTGCTCGGTGCCAAATATGTGAGCCTGTAAAACAGCCAAAACCCACTGGAAAAACTTCTATACTTACTCTGCCTGTTTTTCCTTTGCCTGAACTTCCTCATCTGTCTGAAGAGGGCTAGCCCTGCTCTTAGGGATCCTGACCTGGTCCTCTTCTCTCTCTACAGGTCACTTCTCTGATCGAAGTGTTGTGCCTTCTGGTGTTCTTTGGCCGACTGATGCATTTTGCAAAAGTCACCCTTCGCAGTGTGTTTTGGAAGGATACCAAGAACATCTGCATTATGGTGGCAATCCTGGTGAGTCAGGCCTAAGGGAGCCTCCAAAGCTGAAGAGGCCAATGTGTAGGTGGATCTTTCCTCTTGCAGCTTTCTGGGTTACATAGGCTGGATGCAAGAGGGCTCTGCAAGATCCATGGACAAATCAACCAGCAGCTCGGCCTGTTCCCACAAACCTGTTGTGTGTCATCTGCCTTGCATCAGCTAATCCTGTTGTCACCACCTAGACACATTTACAATGTTGCTTCTGGAGATTTTTCTTGTTTCTGTTACAGTTATCCCTAACAGATTTGGCCATCTATGGGGCCCTCAGGGTATACAACATGAGGAGCATTCGATGGTCAAGAATTGTGAGGCCCATCTTCCTGATCAACTTTGCAGAGAGTCGCCAGGTGAGGAAGAGGTCTGGTGGCATGGACCCCTGGTGCAGAATCCTGGTTTTAGACAGTCTGCTGGTTTCTGAGATCCAGGGAATTTAGTCAACAGTTTTTTGTGCAGAAGTGGCAGAATTCTGGTTCCTGTGAGTCAAGGTTTCTCTTGGAGGTGGCCTGAAGCAACAATTTGAGATGGAGAAAGGGGTGGGTTGGCGCTAGTCCTTCTTGGACTCCCTGTACTGACAGGCTGGGTTCTTGCAGTGCAGAGCCCTGAGTGTGCCTGGGGCTGGAACCAGAGCTTCTCACTGGACAGTGTGCAGGGATGATTTAGGGAAGATGGCATGAACAAAATCTAATGCTGCATGGAGAAAGCAGAATGTTTCTTGTAAGGTCAGTCCATAGGCTTTGCTTGGTCCATACTCTGTTAGCAAGCAGAGGTAGATGCTGTCCTCAGGACGTGCAAACTTGAGCAGCACTGCAGACAAGGGAACTTTTTCTCCCTGGGTCAGGGGCCAGGTTACTTATTTCTGGAAATCTCCTTGGCAACCATGCACAAGTGTTGGGCTGTTCTTGGAAACTGAACTTTTAGCTCAGGTGGGTGCCTTGAACTCTGATTCCTCTTGCCATGGGGAGATCTTTGCCCTGCTGCTCAAGAGTGTCGTAACTTAGAAACAAACTACTGTAGTGTGGAGGCCTGGGTGAGGAAGCAGATAAGTCTCAGGTTGTGTGTTTTGTGGCCTGTGGTGATGGACTTCTGTCCCTGACCAGTCCCTGACAGCATGAGCATCTGAGCAGTGCCAGAGAGCTCTCTGTCCCTTGGCTTGGCTGAGTTCATGTTGGAATGTAGATGTGTCCCTTCTAGCATCTTTCCTGGGAACTGGGGAGGAAGGGCCTGGTCCTCTTGCACACTTTTCAGCAGAACAGAGCTGGCATATCTGGGCTGGACTGTCTCCTGCCAGGTGACAGACAACTTTTCCACTTTGCTTGCCTGTCCCTGTGCAGGTGTTTGAACCAGATGGGATGGTGAGGGGAAAGAACTGGTAGCTCCTTGCCTTTAAATGCTTCCCTTCTCCCTGGCAGATTCGGAGAGCCTTCCGCAGCATCCGCAACACTCTGCCAGAGATCACCTATGTTTTCTTGCTCTTCATGTTTAGCCTTCTGATGTTCTCCCTCATGGCCTTGAAGCTGTTTGGTGAGAGGTGTGGCTACTACTTGTGCTCAGAGCTGGGTGGGAAGGATGGGTGTGATAGTTTGGGGGAAGAGGGAATCTGGCAGCTCCAAACAGTAATGAATAAAAGCACTGCCGATACATACAGTTTCTTTGGTGGGACATGTGGGCTCTGTGCTTAGCTTCATACAGTCCTTTTCCTCCTAGGAATCTCCAGACAGCAGAAGGCTTGCCATATTTCAAAAACTACCTGGAAATTGTGTTTGACCTTTATGTGTTAGTGACGACAGCAAACAGCCCGGATGTCATGTATGTATGCTGAGCTTGCAGTAACTCTGTGAATGCTGCTGTCCTGCTCCTAGTGGTGGGATCTCTGTTCAGAGCAGGACTTTATTTTGCAAGGTATAAAACAGCTGAGAATTCACAAAGCCCCTGCAGGCTGAACAAGTCAAAGCTCTGTTGCTGCTCTGAAATACCTTGTTGTGATATTCTGTGAATTCTCAGTCATCTGCTTTATAAATGGCTTTGAGGCAGAATATGAAGTTAGGAAGGCTTTTGGAGAAGGTGCATTATCAGTGATGCTTTCCAATTGACCCAGGACCTGATGAAGGCTTAAACCAGAGGGTCAAATGCATACTCTTTGATTAAAGCCCGTTCCTGGAAAAGAAGGGTGTGCTCCAGTGATGATTTGTCATCATGATATTTGCAAGACTTTTTATGCACATTCCAATTTGCACGGCTATGTTAGGCTTCCCAACCTTGTTTATTCAAACTGGGTTCCCACTTCAGTTTTTGCCATAAAGGTGTTGTCAAGGAGAGGGATGGGTAGGAACTCATTGATGTGCTGAATGTACTGGACAGGACTGGGACATTGCAGGAGCCCTGAGCATTTACACTGAGAAATGCTAGTCCTTCCAAAGGACATGAACAAGGAGGCCTGAGTGCAGGGAGAGTCTGTGGATCTAATGACCAGCTTGTGATGCAGACTTCACCTTAAGATTCTTCACTTGAACGTAGCCACACTGATGGAAGCTTAATCTCTGTCCTTTCCCTCCTGCATCCCTTCAGCCAGCACCTGGTAAACTAGGATGAAAACCTAGTGGAAGTAAACTGTTCTCTCACTGAACTCATGCAGTTTTTAGCTTGGGTTTTTTTTGGCTATCCAAAACAGAACAGTACTTTGAAATCAGTCTGGAAGACTTTTCTTGCAATTTCTCTTTTTTTTTTTTTTTTTTTTTTTTTTTTTTTTTTTTTTTTTTTTTTTTTCCCTTTTCGATTTTTCCCCCCCTCTGTCTGCTCATCAAGTAGCAATCTTTCTCCCCTTCTAGGATGCCAGCATTTGACTTCAGCTCATGGTATGCCCTGTTCTTCATTGCCTTCGTTATTGTCAACACATACATCTTCATGTCTCTCTTTCTGGCTGTTGTGTACAACAACTACAAAAAACACCTGAAGGTAATGCTTGGAGGGGTGGGTTGTGGTTGGTGACTGCCTGCTCTTCTGTGTGAACTTTTAAAGAAATGCCTGGCTTTCCCTTTGGAAGCTTCTGCTTCTGTAAAGTATGAAGCTCAGAAATGATATCTTTATGTAGGAAACTGTTTTCAGTTGGCTGTAAATACTCAGCACACTTTTTCTGCCACTGCATGTACTTTTAAAGCAAAGGAAATGTAAAGAGAGGCCAAAGTAAACAGTCTCTTGGTGCTTCTACCTAAACTGAGTAGGTGTAGTTTTGTACTTAAGATCAGAGAGGGAGAGCTGGAAATTCCTGGCTGCTCCTGTGAGGAGGTTGGCTCTTGCTCAGTAAGCAGTCTGCTAGTCTATACAGAGGCTGATCTCCCAAGGGTATAAGGTTCTTGAGCCAGCTTGTAATTGTGCGCAGAAGAGGATCCCCACCCCTGACCTCAGCAATGTTCACTTACAGATGGGAAGCATATGTGGACAAGTGCAGATCCTGTGATCTTTGTCATCTCCTTCCTGTTGGACACTATCCTTTTGTCTTTTCTTCCGGTTTTTCAATGCATCTCCCAGCAGCAAGCAATCTACTGATCCTTCCAGAGTACTGTGCAGAGCCCATGATTGCCTGTTAAAGAGGATTTCTCATCACCCCTGCAGACACTGCTGCGCTTTGTGCCTAATATCACTCCAAATGCATTCCTCTGAGTCTCTTCTTGTATCTCTGTGCCATGAAAATAAGATTTTTTACTTATTTTTTAATTTTTTTAATTAAAAAGTAAGAGGTGACTGCTGCCTAAATCACAATACTCTCTCTAGAACGAGATCCGTACGCTCGCTTACATGAAGCGTCGCAAGATGACTGAGGCCTTCAACCTCCTGAAGGAAGAGGAAGGAGCACAGTTTGTGGTCAGAGAAGCCCGGTGGAAGCAGCTTGTCAAGCTGGTGTCTCCTGACATCAGCAACTCCCACCGAGAGCTGCTGCTACGCATCTCAGATGATGAGCAGAAGGGGTTTGTAGGTGAGCAGTGGGGCATGGCTATGCTCAGGGGACTGGGGAGAAGCCCAGGGTCAGAGCCTCTTGGGCTTCTGGTCTGTAATGGATCCAATGGGACTCCAGGCTCCTCTCCCCCCATCCCTTCAGATCACTTAAGTCCTGAAAGGTCGTTCTTTCTGCTTGTGCTGTAGCCTGTGTTGTGCATGCTGTGGGCAGCTCTTTATGGCCATTTGGCATCAGGCCAAGTTTGCAGTGGAAAATGGGATCTTCTGTTTTCAGCACAGGAGAAAGAAAACTTCCCTTGTTACTAGATTTCTCTAAGCAATGCAGAGGAGTCTTCTGGAGCCTCTCATTCTGCTCCTGCTGGAGACAGGATATCAGGAGAGATGGGCTAGTCTCCTCATGCTAGGTCATACCCAGCCTGATTATTACAGGCTTGTGTTGATTGTTGGCCTCTTGCCTGAGCCAGACCCCATGCATGAGTCAGAGGAGCTGCTTCTGAGCACTGTATTCAGCCTGTTCTGTGGTGGATACCTCTGGACGTCTGTCTTGCCTGCTGCCTGCTGTGTATGGAGTCGATAGCTGCAACGCATTTGCATTTGCCAGACACTGTCTTTTTAATGTGAGCAGACTGATGTGTGTTGCTTTCCCCTACCTCAGACAAGAAGTCTTTTGTGCAGCTGGCAGATCTCCTCAACATCCAGGTGATCACTCTGAAGATACGCAGCCATCCGCTGGGGCAGTGGATGCCTCGCGTATACAACTCTGCAGTGAGCCGGTTCCTGCGCAGCATGGTGAGGCACAGGTGAGCCTCTGATGGCACCAGCAGCTCCTGACATCCAAAGGGCTGCAGAGCCCTGGTGGTGCAAGCAAATACTCCTCTCAGTGTTGTGCTGCAAAGTGAACACTGCTTTTAGGTAAACATCGGAGGCTGTGTTTTTTAAAAGTGTTTTGTGGACTAGCTGTGCTGTTAGCTGATCTTCAGTGCTGGTGAGAAACTGGACTTGCCTATTAGCAAGTCCATATCTTTTCCAGATTCACTTGTTTGGGTCTTCTAGAGGTGCTGCACATAAACAGTTCTTACTAAAGTGAGCACAAGAAGTGCTTCATGGCTGGTCTTAAAGGATCAGACTAAATGTTTCATTTAAGAATGGTCTTACCTCAGCAGTCTCTGCTGCAGAGATGGATTGTGCCATGAGCTCCTTGTGCTCTGTTCCACATCTTTCTTGAACTGTGAAATCACTGAGGTTGGAAGGAACATCTAGAGATTGTCTAGAGTAACCACCTCGATCAAAGCCAGGTTGCTAGTGTAGGCTACAGGGCTATGTCCAGTTGGGTTTTGAGGATGGCAAGGAAAAGGATGGAGACTCCATAATGTCCCTGGAACTTGTTCTAATGTTTTACCACTCTTACTTTAAAAGAGAAGAAAAAAACTTTAAAAAAGAAGAAAAAAAGCTTTTTTTGTTTAATTGAAAAATCCTGTATTTCAACTTGTGCTGCTTGCCTCTTGTGCTGTCACTGGATACCACTGGGAAGAGTCGGGTTCCGTCTTCTCTACACCTTCTCATCAGGTATCTATATATACTGGGGATACCCCTGACCCTCCTCTCCTTCAGGCTGAGCAATGTTGCCTCCAAATGTTGCCTCACCAGTACGGAGTAGAAGGAGGGGAAAATCACTTCGACCTCTTCCAGGAGACTCTTCCTCGTGTAGCCCAGGATGCTGTTGTCCGTCTTTGCCACCAGGGTGCATTGCAGGCTCACCTTCAGCTTTTCAAGCAAGGCGCTGTTTGTTGCCTGAGGTTATTCCTTCTGAGGAACAGAACTTTACATTTATTTCCCTTTTGAAGATGGTGGCATTCCTCTCTGCCCACTTACCCAGCTTGTCCAGGTCCCTCCAGTGCATCCTTCTGGTGTACCAGCCTCCCATCTCAGTCCTGGATAGCTGTCCAGTCCTTCTGCCTGAGAAATCCTGTTTGACTCAGCCAGTCAGTCTCTAGGAGTTGGCAATGGCAGTGGTGTACCTTGACTCACACTCTGCTTTCTTTTGGGACTTCAAGGGCAAAGCTAAGCTCTGCAGGAAATATTCTGAACTCAGATTTAGCAAAAGCTGATGGGCAAAGGTAGTTTCTTAAATGACAATGTTTTTGAGAGAGGAAGGAAAGATCTAAAATAACTGACTTTTACTCTCTAGGAAGTAGCAAACTTATTTCTCTTTCTTCTTGCAGGGGATTTGTTTGGACTTATGATGTGATCATTCTAATAAATGCCATCTTCATTGCTCTGGATGAGGAAACCCCTTATATTTCTTACGCGGAGTGGGTCTTCCTTGCTTTATATATAATTGAGATACTCCTGAAAGTGTACACTTATGAACCGAGGGCGTTCTTTGGCAAAAATCAGTTCTGGAACTGGTGAGTGGGATGAATGTTTGTGGTAAAGGTGAAGTGCAGAAAGATCTTTGTGTTCAGCTCCCCAAGAACTGAGAGTCTCTTAGAGACATGGGCTGCTGAGCTCCTTTGCCAGGGTGTAATGAAAAGGATTGTATGTCTCAGTGGATAATGTGCTCTTTTTGGCTTAATCTGGCTCTGACAGAGACTACTGTTCTCTGCTCTGCTTTGTCATCTTGACCAAAAGTGAAATGTGAAGATAGTGACTGGGTAGGGGAAAGCATTTTGCTGTTCAAAGCTTTCCCATCTGATGAAGAGTTTGTGCTGCCTGGTACAGCATGAGGAAGAGAGGTCACTATGTGTTGACGTCAGGTGGCAGCTTAAGCTCTGCCCAGTCTCTGTTGCCCACCAGTCTAACAGCACTGCCTTCCCTCGTGCTAGGTTTGATACCCTCATCATCTTTGCTGCCCTGACTGCAACGACACTCAATGCCACCCTGAAATCGAGTAAGTGCAGCTTAAACAGTCTGCATGCCTCTGGGAAACTCGGTGGTTTTGAGTCGTCTTTTGCCATCACCTTGGGCTTTGAGAGGCTTTTTGACAAGACAGTGAATTTCCTATAGGGTTTCCAAGAACTAACCCGGACTTTTATTTGTCGTTTTAATAACTACCTGTCATAAAAAGTATTTAACAAGGATGTAACTGTAATATATGTAAGAATGTACTTAATCTCTATGCTTCTCTGCTTATTTTTCATAACCAGGAAGTCTCTTTTCCTTTCTCAGCCACGAAGTACAACAGCCAGCAGATCCTGGATATAGTCTTCATCTTAAGAGTCCTCAGGCTAATAAGGATTGTTGACAGCATTCAGAGGTAATGAAGAGAGTGGGATAGGGCTACGGGTCTTGGGGCAAGCTATGTCAGAAGCTGGCTGAGACAGTGCCTTGAGTTGCTCTGCATGGGTGCTTTGAACTGTCTGTGGCCACTCAGCAAAGCATCCCAAGGCCTTGTCCTAGCATGCCTGCGATGAATGCAGCTGCTGCAGCCTCTTTGGAGACTTATGTTTAAATAAGGGCATGTGGGTGCATGTGTTGGATGGGATGTGGTGATATGCAAGCATGGGCTTCAAAAGAACCTCCTAACAGCAAGTGTTGTCATTAATCATTTGCTGTAGGTTCCGGGTCATCATGAACACGCTGATAAACATTGTACCAACGATGTTGACATTTGGTGGACTGACTCTGGTAAGAAATCCTGGTCTTTTATCTCAAAGAACTCCAGTTTTACAGGCATGTCTTAAGTCTCATGCTCATGCTATTTCCAAGAGGATAAATGTAAGTCTCTGGATGGTTGGTCTTTGAAACTGTAAGTGTCTATTTGATTCTTGGTCATTGCACATGTCAGTGTGTGCACAGGGGCTGGGACAAGTCACCAGGTCAGGACATCTTTCATTGCTCCATGGGGCAGAAAGGTTGCTAAGTGCAGTCTGGGCTTCACAGTGTAAGGAATCAAACTGATCTGGGCAAGAAGCTGAAAATAAAGACTGTTTCTCAAAAAATTTCCTAAAATTATTCTCAAATTACGAAGAGAACTTATTTTATTTCCATTTATTTGAGCTGTAGTTCTTGGCTTATTACTCCTGCCTTGTAACTACCCTTGAGGGGGTTGAATCTCTTGGTCTCTGTGCTGCTCCTTAACAACTTGCTAGGGAAAACCAGGAAAACCTGCCGGAGTTCTAAACTTGCCATGGAGGTTGCTGCTCACTGGAGAAGCAGGTGATGGGATTTTTCTTTCCAGGTTGTGTACTGTGTATTTGCTATCATTGGCATGGAGTTATTTCATGGGAAAATCCAGTTCTTCCCTGCAAACTCAAATGCTCCTCATGCCCTGGAATGCGGGAACCCAGCCCTCAAGGATTCTCTGTTTGCCCGTGGAAAATACTGCAAGAACAACTTCAACAACTTTGCATCCTCCTTCATTGTCCTGATGGAGCTTACTGTGGTCAATCAGTGGCACGATATCCTTTGTGGTGGATCAGCAGGCTCTAGTTTGGACCTTCTGTGTTCTTCCCCTTCCATTGCACACACCCTTGCATGTAGTGCAAGCTGCCAGACCTGGTCCTTGCAGAGGCCTTTGTTTAGAAGGTCATTGCTGGGCAATGTGATCTGGTTCCTCTCTTAGCACTTCTCTACAACAGGATGTTCTCCTTTTGCTCTCTTGTCCTTAACTCCCATCATACTCTTTGCCAATGGATTTGCTAACGTGACAGCTCAGCCTGCTAAGCTGTATTTCATTGCCTTCCACATTGTAATGGTGATAATTATTGTCAAGTAAGTTTCAGGTTGTTTTTCTTCTTTTTTGGAAGGAAAAGGGGTTCTGTGCTGGGAAATGAGCCAGTAGTTGGAGTCTAAATGCAAGGGGTGGGAAATTGGTAAGGAAATGCTGCTGTGTAATTCTGCATGTCATTTCTTTTAGTATCTTCGTGTCATTCATTTTGGAAGCTTTCTTTGTGGAGTACTCCCTGGAGAAGAGTGAAGTAGAAACAGCCATTGAACAGAAAATCCAGGAGCTGGGAATGGGAGTTCAAGAGTAAGCCCCTCAAAGGGTTGTGCTGGATGTGGCCAGCTTGGCACATCCAATGAGGGCTGGGAAAGCCACCCTCCATCCTGTGTGAGCTGAGACTCCTCTCGTCACAAAGTTCTCTGCCATGAGCGTGTTGGTTTGGTCTAGATGTTAGCTGAAGGCTACTTGTGTTGGCCTTGATGAGCTCTTCCAGCCAGGGGCAATGGTTCCCAGAGAACAGGAAAGATGTTGGAGACTCAGCACCATGAGTGGTGCTTGTCCTGCGCCAGGGAATCCATTGCTACTGGGTACGGGTTGGGCCCCTGGAGTCAGACGGGCCCCTCCTGCAGTAACTTCTGTCCCTTCTTGTGCAGGGATGAGCTCCAGGATGAACAGCTCCTTGATAACATGGAGAGCACTGAGCATGACCTTGAGGGCGAAAGTGGAACAAAGCCACCATCAAAAGGGCTTGTGTTTAAAATTGCTTCCAAACGTAAGTACAGCCCTCCAGTGTTCTGATTGAGACCAAGGCTCTGAACTGTCCCTCTCCCCGAGGAAGCTCCCACACACTTCTGCTTCCTTTGGGCTATAAAAGCAGCTAAGACTCAGCTGGTGATTTTTAGAGAACTGTGGACATCCTAATGTTTCCTCTTTCTTTTTACTTCTCTAGCAACTTAATTTCCTCTCTCCTCCCTCAGCCCTCCTGTGCACGCTTGGCTTCAGTAGCCAGCATGTGAAGACACTGCTGTGGAGGCTGAGGTCCTGCTGGTGCCAAGAAGCCTGTTCTCTGCTTTACTTCTTCCTGTATGCTCTCTGCATTCCTCCTGGCTCAGATCACAGGGTGACTATATCCAACTTTGCTTTAGTGTAATGCCTACTTTTTTTTCCGGCTCTCTTGCTGGTTTGTCAGTCTCATGCTTCTCAACTTGGCATCTGCTTGGGATCAAAAATCAAAGGGCGTACGGGAACAAAAAGTGCTCAAAATCTTAAAATAATGGTCTTAGCCTTTACAAGTGCTCACAGTGCTTGAAAGTCTGTGGAGTAAAACAAGAGAATATCACTTAGGACATTTGATTTCTTCTCTTTGAGTAAGAGCTGCCTTGAGGCATCTGCCTCCTAACTTGTGAGGAACACCAAGGGATGCTCACAGCAACATTTTTTGGCCACCCACAGGGTACAGGACAGTTGACGCTCTGCTCCAGCGGATGTTTGAGGCAGAGATACCCCTTGAGGACGAAGGCCCTTCCTTTGAAGAGATCCTAAACTTGTCCCCTGCTGCTGCCATGCCTGGTAACCTGATGTCAGAGAGCATCTCGTAGAGAGTCTGACCCATGGCAGTCGCCGAGGAGGAGCTGAGTCTCAGCTGCTTGGCTCTTGAGCACGTTCCCTGGCCGCCTGCCTTCGGCCTCACATGCGTAGGGGACAGATGACACGGTGGAAGCTGCAGCTGATGCTGGAAACAGCTTCATCACGCACAGGAGCTTTATCTTGTGTCCAGTCTGGTGTAAATGTTGAAACTGGAACTTGCTCTTACGGGAAAGTGGAGGGTGCCAGACTGGGTAATGGTGCCATATTCAGTGTTATGAAATACCTACTACTTGTAACTGGAATAGTGTATTACAGCACTTCTATACTCGTATACGAAGCAATGTAAGCTGAATTAAACAGCTCTTCAGTTAAATTCAGAAGTTTGAAAAATTATTTAATACAACACAGGGCGGGGATGTTGTGTCATAGCTTCACCCTTGTGAGGTGTTAACAGGGACAAAGTTACTGGTACGCAGGTACTGTTGAAGATGAGAAATGCAGATGAGGAGGGTGCTGAGAGCTCCTTGGTATTTGCATGTTTAATTGCAGTCTGGGCAAAGCAGAGGGCAGTTCCTGCTCACTGAGGCTAAGTGCAGTGAAGTGCAGGTCTTTGGACCTACCCTATGCGACCTTTAGCTGTGCCAAATAAAATATTACTTTATTTCCCCTCCGCATCTTTCCCATCCTGGCCCATCTGGGCTGTGGTGTGGAGCCCCCTTGCTCCAGCACCCTCTGCCCCAGCCAGGGCCAGAGCTCAGCAGGATGGCCAGGGTGGAGCCCTGGGTGGGGGGGACAGCAGCTGTTGTGGCTGAGCATCTCCCACCTAGTGGGATGATAAAGAAGGTGGGGCTATGCCACAACCCACCCAATGGGATGATAAAGGAGATGGGGTCACTCCACAACCCACCCAGTGAAGGGGTTCCTGAGTGACAAGAGGTACCACCAACATCCAAGATGGGTTAACTACTGTGTTAAGATGGTAGGTATAAGCCTCTTGGGGAGTGAAGCTGTCCTAAAAAGATAAAGTTGTTCCATCATTCTGTGGCTTTGAAGAGCTGTGAGAGGAGGCCTGAAGTGTGTGGTATGGAGTTGAGATACATTGGTCTCACCAGGAGCTCTGACAAGTAGTTTTTTTCAGTCTTGCTGAAGAATAGGGTTTTTTGGTTTGGTTGGGGTTTTTTGGTTTGGTTTGGTGTTTTTTGTTTGTTTGTTTTTGGGGTTTTTTTAAGAGCTGTTATTGAGGTGTTTAGCTTGTGAGAGATCTTCTCTTCCAACCAGCTTTATCTTTAGAAAATAATGCTTTTCTATGTTGGTAAATAAGAAACGTTCTTTTTGTTTTGTCTGCCACTTTCTTGGATGTTTTGGAAAGTACTTAGAGCTTTTGCAACTTCATCTTATGCAAGCAGAGCTCAGCACTTTGCCTTGCTAGTATTTTGACTGCCTTTATTAACAGGGAATTGGTGCCATCCAACTTCTGTGTCACTTGGGCTTAGCATCTTGTGGGTGAAGGCAATGTGCAGTGTGCAGGAGCTGTCCTTCTAAAGGACTTATAAAGTCTAAAGGGACTTTAGAAGGATTTTTTAGGCTCATTTGGGGTTATATTGACACTGATACATATATGCAGCTTATTGTCCACTACTGTGTCCTGTAACTAAAATGAGCTTTTTAGTACTACATTTCACTGCACATTACATCTTTTAAGAGCCTGATGGAAGTCTGAAAGCAAACATTGTTTCTCCTGTCATTCAGGTCTGATACAAAACTATGTACATCTGTCATTGAGGTGATACTGCTGTTCCTTTATTTTTCCAATATTGTAAGTTGACTTAACATTATTGAAAGGGACTGCAGAAGCTGTTGGGAGGCTACAGTGCAGTTGTAATCGCTTAGTTTTAAATCTTGATGTATTTTTTTTCTTGGGAGAAACGGTGACACCAGAGTTCTTGAGGGATATTTGAATGGTGTGGAATGTACCAAGCACTAATAAAGTGTTAGCTCTCAGTCCAAACGACATAAGAGACTTTGCATGAGCTGCCCAACTTACATCAACACCATTTAATTACCTGTCAGCACATTTTCAACAAGCTTTGGAGGACAGAAGTGAAATAATGAATATTCCAGGTTGAGAGAATTTAATTCAGTACTGCATGACCCCATTCCAGTGCCCTGGTTATCTTGCAGACCTCGCTCTTTCTGCTTCCAAATACACACTCCCTGCAGAATAGCAGCTGAGAGCAGAGGTTGTCCCAGCTTTCCATTAATTTTTAACTGGGGGAATAAGAAAGGTTGAGGGGGGGACAAGAGGGGCTTTGGCTCTGCTGTTGAACTGCTGTTTTGAACAATTCCAAGTGGTTGTAAATAGTAAAAAACTGACTGAGGCCCCAGCACCTTCTTCTTCTGGCATTTATATGCTTGTTTGTCCCTCCATAATCTTGAAATACACTGCCTAAGGAAATCAAGCTATTGTCTTTCCATAGGACTTGTTCAGTTTTAGCTCTTCTGATACCTTAGCACTTTCACAGCTGCAACCTGCCTTAACTTTCTTGTGTGGGTAAGAAGACTCTGTGTTCTTTTCTTTGGGGAAAATAAAGGTTCCCTTTGTTCAGCCTGGGGGCACAAATATTGTGAATGAAACTGGAAATGTTAGCATTGATGCTGTTACATTTTTTCAAAGCTAGAGAAGGTTTTCCTAGTGTGATGCTAATGACATGATGAATGGAAAGTTGTTAGTGTGGAAAGAAGTAGCAAAGTAAGACAAGGAAATTTAGGCATATTCAGCTAACTAAATTTTGTGGTGAACTGGCTGTTACAATTGTTTCCAGTATAGACCGGTGCAAAATGAATTAACTTGTGGTATTTGCTTTACTTTTATGAGTGGAACAAAAAGGGTTTGGTGATGTTATACTCCATATTGGAGTTCTTGGCAATGACCTGGTAAGATTCTGAAAATTAGTTTTAATTTCTTCTCCTTTGCCCTACACCCGCATGGTTATAAACCTATATATAAATATGCGCTTTGCATAACATAAGTGTGCCCAAATGCATGCCTCAATCTGTTTTTCTGAGCTAGGCTATGTAACTTCAGAAAAATCTATATGTAATCGTCTTGCAGAAATGGTAATTTGAAGTATATTCTGAAATGTGTGAACTTTTTTGAGGCATTAGGAAAGGAATATAAATGCAAAATTTTTTTCATGCCTTTTCTCTGTAGTGAAAATCATTGTATATGCATATGCTCTGGTTTTTATTATCTCCCTCATTTTTGAGTTCTAGCTAAACTTTCATTTTTGAAATGGAAGAAACTGAGTAATATAAACTTAACAATAATGTAAATTTAGTGCAGCAGGTAGGATGGTGACCATCCAGATGTACTCAAGCGCTAGGCTTGGAAATGCGTGAGCAGGTAGGTGAAGGTTTGCAAGACTGGCAGAAGTTTTGGAAGTTACTGCTTTCTCCATGGAGGTACAACTGAACATACTTGATCTCTTTGTCTGAGGTTAATTACTTGGTGCTAACTCTTAGGTGACCCAAGGTGACAACAGTGTCTATAGGGAGCTTGGATCTGAGGACAAAGAGAACCATTTGTTCGTGATGAGGACTCCTGGGCATCACTCTGGGCCCAGGTAAATGCTTGATACTGGATAGAGGAAATGTTGCTAACTGTGTTCTACATGTCTACAGCAGACAGTTTCACATTTATTAAGTGTCCTAGGACTTGATTGGACTGGGCATGACAATGAAACCTAGCCTGGAGGCTTGAGAGAAGCAAGTTCCAGAAGAAAGAATTACCATCTTTTTGAGTGCCACAATTGTATGTGGCATATTAATCATATTACAGCATATATCTGTATTTCAAGTTACATAAATAATATGATTAGATGTATATTTGCAGGGTAATGGATATTGTCTTTTCAACCGGAAAAAGTTGTCTCTGTCATCTTGAGGAATACAGTTTTCCAAGAAATATCCATTCCTTTTGAAAGTGGTGGTAGTAAATCTGCTTTTTTAAGCTTATGTGTGATAGAAGTTAAGAACTATGTTTAAAAAAGAAAATGAAGGAAAAAGCAAACCAGGAAGTCTTTGGCAATATGTTTGGTTCTTGTCCAAGTGTATCTTCTTTTCTCAGGTAATCTTGTTTCAAGTTTTCTTACAACAGGTTACTTTTATTAATGCTGGACTAATGTGAAATAACTGTGATCTAGGAGAGATGGAAATGGTGTCAAACTTTTTTCCTTTTTCAAGTGTAGTCTGTCCTATATTGCTTTTGCAAGGTGATTCTGAATAATTACTTTCTTCTTACACAAAAGTCAGTGAGCTCTATGCTGGGGAAGGAAGAAAAGCCCTTAAAATTCAACATGTGAAAAAACATTGCCTCCTCATTTGCCTTTAATTTTTAAAAAATGGCATATCTGAACTCAAAGTAATGCTTCATATAAGCTTTAAATACAAGTGAAGTTCATAGTAATTTTTTAAGTCTCATTTTGCTTTTCATCACTGAAAAGAAACTGAGTTTTTGTTTAAGTTCTCCAGTGATTTAATAATGCACTGGTGCAACAGCAACGTTTCTGGTGACTTACATTAAAGGCAACTTATGGATCTGAGGTCTTAGTTAAAAGCAAACAAGCAAGTATAGTTTCAGCTGCTAAATCTACTTCTGAATTTCTCTGTCATTTTTGGCAGAGGCAGAGGCAATGCTGTGTGTTAAGTGTCATGTTTGTAAGCTTCTCTCTTTCATTTCACCCATGTGTACAAACATGGAACACAACTCAGGCAAATACATAGTAAAACCCACGTAGTTTGTTCTATGGAAATAAACAGCAGATTCTATTTTTTCTATAGAGCTTCATGTAAAATGCAGTTTGGCCTTTCTGCAGTGTGGTGGGGGTTTTTTTGGTGTTTTGGTTTTTTGTTTTGTTTTGTTTTATTTTAATAAAATGCTTCCGTGTGTATATATTACTTAATGAGGTTTTCTGTAGTAAAGATGAGGAAAAAGCAACAGTATTGTCTGTCTCTTTAATCTGATATATTCCTGTAGTGTTTCTGTGACTTTGCCAGAATCTCTGTACAGATTTTTTTTTCAGGGCTTTGTATTTCATCTGGGGGGGGATTAAGCCGTGTGCATATATGTTTATATATTTTTATATATATATAAGGTTTTTTTAAGGTAATATTTAATACACTGTAATTATCAACTACTTTAACTGAACTCAGACTTCAAATTGTCATCTTGCTATTTCTGTCATCTCTAACCCAGTCAAAAGTAGAATTTTAAACTCATTAGTGCTGTGGCCACAGAACAGCCTCAGGTGGGTTATTTTTTTCTTTTCTTTTTTTTTTTCTTTTTCTTTTTTTTCTTAATGTTTTGCTCTGCACAGAAAACAAGTTGTGCTACTGGTCACTAGTCTTTTCTTCCCTATCAATAATACATTAAGTTCTTGTCAGAAAAACATTAGGTTATATGCATCACTTCATTCCCTTGGTTTTACTTGTCTATTAGGTTTTGAGTCAACTGAATATTACCCAGGCTGCTTTTAGTAGTACAGTGATTTGTTGAGGGATTATTAAGTTATTTGCTTATGTGGAATGCTATCATAAATCTACTGTATAGGCTGCTTTTTCTATGGAAATAGTGATCTAAACCATGTTAAGTGCTACTGTACAGTATTAGGTAATCTGTTTAGCATGTGCATTTATCTTGATTTCCACAAAATTGCCATTATTTAGCTCTGCTAATGGCATTGTCTTAACAGTTCACTCATTCATGGTTTGGTTAGTTGTTTGTTGTTGTGTTGTGTTTCTTTTGGGGGGAAGAGGGGGAGGTTTTTTTGTGTTTGTTTGTTTTCAATTAATGCTGGCTTTCCTGCTAGCATGGCAAAACCCCCACCTAAGTGAAAAAAAACCCAAGCAAACCCAAAACAACAACAAAGACATACATATGATGACTTTAAGGAATCAGAATAGTATTTTTCTTTTTCATATTGCCTGACTACAGAATACAATTTCCACACTTTAACAAGTTTTTTACATTGCTGAGAAAATGAAAAATAAAGGAAACTAAAGGGAGTGATCCAAGTAGAACAGTCTGAAAACAGATTGCTTGTTGCTGGTTAAAGAAGGAGACACCTTCAGATCTTTAAAACCTTCAGGCTGAGTCAGCTCTCCACCCTGAACTGTTTATTAATGCACTTTAAACCTCTCTTCTGCCTGTGCTTCTTTCTTTCCTGCCATATGATGGTCCAACTCCAATGTGGCTTGGGTTCAAGGCACCTGTGCTTTGCTGACTTGGCAAGCTCCTCAGCCCTGCACTTGCTGGCCAGCTTTTGTGAAAATGAGCCTGTGACCTTTGCTAAGCCACCAAGGGTGCAGCAGAACCATTTTTAGCACCGGGTCTGGGTTTTAGAACCTGCTTGAGCGGAAACCCTGTGGGAGGCTTCGGCGGGGTGTGCAGAGCTGAGCTCCTGAGTGGGCGTCAGCCTGTGCTGGAGTTGGTGCTGTAGATATGCTCAGATTGATGTTAAGATCCTGTGTTTGAGAAACTACCCATTTTTTTCCTTTAGTTTCTGTAGTGTTTTTAATATTAAATAATGTAATGGTGGATATGTATGTAAAGAAAAAAAACAAACAACTGAACTGGCTTTTTTTTTCTTCTTTATAAAGGGATACTGTGACTAAACACTTCTTGTCCTGTCAAAGGTAAATTAACAAGAATCACTGTACACTTTAAAAGACAGCTTTTATTCCTCAGTGAAATTTTTTTAAAACTATACCTTTCTACTTATGAAAAATCCAGTTAAAAAAATTAGTATTTTACGCACATTTTCCATTTGAGGGATTACATAATTTTTACTAGAAGTAGTTTAAAAATAAATTGGGTGAACAACTCATGTTTACCCTGAAACTTTTGGTTTTTTCACAGGCCTCCCTCCCCCCTACATTTAAATACTTTTCCCAAAATAGTCTTAAAACTACCTTGCATTCAGTGACAGTTTATTCCCCAGTGGAGGCAACCTACTAAGATCTGGGTAGAATGCATTAAAAAATTCATTTACAGTTCTGAAATTTGTTATATGTCATTTATGTTTGCATGTTATTCCTTGTATGCTTCTCTAGAGCTTTATGAATGTTGTAAAGAGTTGCTAAGTTATAATTAATTTCTCCTTTGAAATGTCTGTACATGTGCCTTAAGGAAAAAGTTTAATGAGAATATGTGAATGGTGTTGGATTTTATTAAAAAGCTGTATTTTAATTTTTTTTAAAATTTCATGCTTAAATACTTCTTACAAAAAGAACCTATGGCTAATGTATAAATGAGATTTGTGAAATAAATCAGTTTAAAAGTGCCTAAACTATTATTTATTCAGGAATTGACTATAGAGGGATGAAAGATTCAGCATTACATTTTAATAAATATTAAAAATTATAAGTGGGATATATACATTACTGTATCCAAATTTGGTTATTAGATTTGCAGCAGTTAGTTTAAAGCCTCTGTCTTAGTATTTAGAGAAACTGTTCATTCTGACAAAATGGTAACAGATTGAAGTTAAATACTCTTAACACTGTGCCTAGCTTAAATAAGATGTGGGTTTTAGAGCAATGTGAATTCTTTAAATGCTTGATGGCTGATACCATAGTGCAGGACGTTCTTTTTAGCATGGGGTGGATGTGCTTGTTTATCTGCAGGCTAAACCCCAGTTGTTTGGGATTTTTTTTTTTTTTTCTCTGCTAATCCACAAACAGAAGAAATGGATTTGGCAAGATGTGAGCTGCTGTGTCAGGAAGGGGAAAACCCCCTGTCTTCAGTATTCCAGGTCCAGGCTACAGTGATGACTTGCAGGACATTCCTGCTAAATCTCAGTCTGTGATGCATAAAATTAGCAACAGCTTTTGGGGAAGCTATATAAAGGTTGATTGCATGATTTTGCAGCTAAACTGCCAATCGAGCCCCAGCCTTTAAATGTTTAGTAACTATAAATAGCCACTGAAGGACCCTTCCTGCTGGTGAGAGGGGACTGGGTGGTCCTGACCCTGAAGCAGGAGCTCAGGCACATCGGTACCGTCGTGTAGTGACAGCCTCTCCAGACCTGCCCACCACAGCCTTTGGGTGCTGGTGGACCCTTGAGTGCATATTTAGTTCCTTCTGCTTTTCAGTTTGCATTGAAGATGAATCAGTATGTGTGTAGGTAGTGCTGGATGTCATCCTGGAAACGACTGTCACTGCCCCTTCCCCAGCTGCTGCTGCTGCTGCTGCTGGTGATGATGATGACGGCAAATGGCACCGGGGAGAGATCCCATCCTCTTGGATGCTGCTTCAGGACCAGGCTGTTGAGTGTTCCAGAGTTCGTTTTGCCCATCAGTCACCAGTTCTGGTACATTATCACCTTCACTGTAATCTTTAATTAGAATAGTATTAGTCATTGAGGCTTATTTTCTATTTCTGTGCTGTGGTAAATAAACTTAACACTTAGCATTAGGTAACCAGAACATAACGGGATCAAGAATTGAGGTCCAAGTGTTCCATGTACTGATATGTTTTTATATGCACTTAATGCATGTAAACCTATAAACACATAAAACACACAACTTTCTCCACTCATCTTGGTGTCATCAGTGAACTTCATCTTGATCCAAACAACCAGGTTGCTTATGAAGATGTTGAACAGCATCAGGCCCAGTATCAATCCCTGGGGGACACTATTGTGACTGGTTGCCACTTTGAGGAGGAACTATTTACTAGCACCTTCTGGATATGGTCTGTCAAACAGTTCCCTACCCAACACACAGACCATTTGTCAAGGACATAATGAGTCCGTTTCTCCAGGAGGAGGCTGTGGGGTACTGTATTAAGTGTCTTGGAAAAGTCCAGGAAGACAATGTCTGCCACTTGCCCTGCATCAAACAAACGGGTTACTTTATCATAGAAGGCAATTAGGTTTGTCAGGCACAATTTGCGATGGATAAATCTATGTTGACTTTTCCCCATCATGTTTTAATTGACTTGTGATAGTCCCCAGGAAAATTCACTCCATGACTTTCCCAGGAACTGAAGTGAGGCTAATGGGTTTATAATTGCCTGGAGCCCCCTTTGAGACCTTCTTAAAAGATGGGGGTGACATTAGTATTCCTCCAGTCTTTGGGGACATCTCCCAGTCTCCACAATTTCTCAAAGATTATGGAGAGTGGCTTTGTGATGACCTCACCCAGGTCTCTCAACACCCAAGGCTGGATGGCATCTGGATCCCTCGATTTGTACAGGTCAAGCTCCTGTAATACTTGATACACCAACTCTTTCTTCACTGATGGTGAGTTGGTGTCTGCATCAACCTGGGCTTTTGTTCCTATGGCCTGGGACCTAAGAGCACTCATAAAAACTGAGATGAAGAAGGTGTTGAGAATCTGTGTTTTCAGCATTGTTGGTGACTAGTTCACCTTTCTTATTTAATAGCAGGACAATATTATTCCTCTGTTTCTGCTTGTTGTTGCTATATCTGAAGCACCCTTTCTTGAGGTTTTGACATCTCTGGCTGAGCTTTCACTTTCATAACTTCCCTGCACACCCTGTAATGGTCTTGCAGTTTTCAACGGGTAATGTTCCACTTTTCAGCCTCTGGTACATTTCCCCTTTGGTTCTGAGCAGAGTCAGAAGATCGCAGTTAAGACACAGGATTTGCTTCCTTTGCCTGCTTTCCTTGCCTTGAGAGGGGATGAGCTGGTTTTGGTTAGCTAGGAGAGTGGTCTTGAAAAACACTCATTAGCTCCTTTATGCTCCATGGAAGCTCCCCATGGGATCCCCTCCAATGGAGCCCTGAGCAAGCTTACGTTTGCTCTTCTAAAATCTAAAACCTCTGTTTCTTGAATTAAACTTCATTGTGCTCAGCACTATCCCAAACTCCACAATATTGTGGTCAGTGCAGCCAAGTCTGTCACTAACTGAGATATTACGGAGCAAGTTTTCTTGGTTAGTGAGTAGTAAGTCCACTTGTGCCTCATTTCTGGTTGGCACATCCAACATTTGTGTGAGGAAGCAGTCTTCTACACATTCCAGGAACTTTAAAAGGTAGGAAATTAATTCCTTCCTCCTAAAACAAAAAAACCCTGAGACCAAGCAACCAAGACCACCCAAAACCCTAAACAAAAAACAATCAAAAAACCCCAAAACAAAACAAAAAAACCCAAAACAGCTCACAGCCCAAACCAGAAATGTTGATCCATGTGCTTTGCCTCAATTATGGAAGGAACTGAAGCTAGGAAGAATCTCTGGTCTTCATTACCAAACCAGCCTGCTCTTGTCCTCAGCGTCGCTTGTGCATTTTGGAATTTCATGTAGGCCCAAGTTTGCTCGAGGTCTGACAGCCCTCTTGTCCACTCTGCCTGCCCTTAGTCATGGCAATTCAAGCATTCAAGATGCTCAACTTAATATTAACGTTTTGAAGATGGCGTGAGGGTGCTTGATGAATGTGACATAGCAGCCTGCCCTTCCTCGCTTGCCTGCCCTCGGGGCCTAAGCCCCGCCGCACTTTTCCTTCGGCTCTGCCGCGGGCAGGGCACGAGACATGCGGGAAAGTCGACGCCGGGCACCGGAGGCTCGTCCAGAAAGGCCGGCTAGAGCTTGGATGATGCCCGTCCCCGCCCGCACGCCCACCCGGCGCTGGGGAGGGGTGTTCCCGGGGCGGGAGAAGGGCGGGAAGGGGGCGGGTTATCGAGGGGAAGAGCAGCAGTCGTCGGCTTAGACAGAGCCCACACCCGGCGCTGTCGCCGCCGACTCGGGGCTGGTCCTCAGCCTCCTGCCATGGGGCTGCAGCCCCGTCGCGCAGCGGAACCCTGTCCGCCGGCGGGGAGATGTGCTGCCCTGCCCGCAACACGCACCGCGGCTGCCTGGGCCCGCAGCGAGGAGCCGGAGGGAGCTCCCGGCCGCACCGCCTCCCTGCCTCCCATCCTGCCGGCCCCCGCCGCCGCTTCCCCCGTCGCCGCCCGGGTGCAGCCTAAGAAGCCGGCAGCGGCCCCCAAGAAGGCAGCGCCTCGGCCCGCGGAGGAGAAGGCGGCGAGGAAGGCGCGGGCGGCACCCCCGGAGCGGGCGGGCCCCCTTTCCAGCTCCTGGCCCTGCTCCTCCCTTCAGCGGCAGCCGCCGCGGAGGCCCCCGGCCGAGCGGGGGGTGCGGCCGCAGCCCACCCCGCCGCAGCCGCGGGGGCGGCCGGGGGTGCCCGGGGCGGGCAGCCGCTCCTGCGAGAGCCTCGGTGGGGCGGCGGGGGAGACGGCGTTGCGGTTCTCGCTGAGCCTGCCCCCGGAGGCCGTGCGGGTGCTGCAGCGCCGCAGCATGGAGCGGCAGCGGGGGCAGCCCGCTTCCTCCCCCGGCGGCCGGGCCACGCCGGGACCGGCGCGTCGGGGCGCCCGGGCGGGTGGCGGTGACTTGCGCGCTCTGCTGAAGATTTCGCTGCTCAACGACAGGCATCGCTACGACGACGAGGAGTACGAGGAGGAGGCGGCGGCAGGGGCCGCGGTGGACGAGGGGCTGGTGCGGAAATGCACCGAGTGGCTGCGCGGCGTGGAGAGCGCGACCGGCCGGGACCGACCCGACAGGCTGGAAACGCTGCCGCACCTCGGCACCCTCTGAGCCCCACCGCGGGCTTCGGGGAGCGGGACCCCGGGGGGGGGGGGAGGCGGTGCTGCCATCCGCTCTCCGTAGCTGTTGTGTTCTTTGTGGTGTCGTCCGCACCGCGCCGGAGGGGACCCGGCATGTGGCGGCGGGGGCGGGGCTCGGGGCCCGGAGCCGGTCCCCGGTGCGAAGGACAAAGGAGCGGCGACGGCCGCTGTGTGTTTGGCCCGGCCCGGGTGCTGGGAGGCAGAGGAGCCGCTTCTGGGCGTCCCTCCTCGCCCCTCCGTTTTTTTTTAAGATTTCTGACTATTTTGTAAGGTGCGTAATGGTTTTGTATATTTGTATATAAAAGTTCATTCTTATTTATTTGAATAAATGACTAACTTTTGTGTTGCAGTAGCCTTTGGCGCCTTGGTAGCTTCGCGCTGGGCTGTTCCTCGACTGTCTGCCTGTCTGCGTCGTGTGTGTATGTGTGTGTTTGCTGTCTGGATGGACTCAAGATAAGGATGGCGGGTGACAGCTGTACGGAGAGCGTGTGTAGAGCAAATGCTTGTTTAGGATGGCTAGTGATGCAGTCATCGACACCGCGGCTTCAATCAAAACCCTGACCTGCTGGAACCGGACTATGCCTTCTCAAAGCAGGGCAGCGCCGGGGATTCAGCGAGAGGAACGACCCGGTGGGGCGGCGGCAGGTGGGAGAACGGGCAAGCGGGTCCGAGGTCGTTCCTGCCAGGGCGGATGGCGGGCACCGTGCCGTGTAGGCAGGGAGCAGGCCCCCGGGGACAGCCCCAGACAATGGGAGGACGGGGGTAGGCAGAGGCTGCTCCGCTCCCTTTCGCCCGGGGCCGCGTCTGCGCCGGTGAAGGAGAGAGGAGAGGCTGGGTCTGTGCGCGGAATGCGTGATTCCTACTCTTCCAGGCAGTGGTTGGGACACATGGACCTTCCCAGCTGCTGTCACCGTGCGAGGTGGAGAAAGACTGGGCACAGCCTTTGTCAGCGCCCCGCTGTGGGTCCCCGACCCCTCACCCCGGGGACGCGCAGCAGCGTTCCCCTCCTCCGGGCTCTAGCCGTGCCTGATGCTATCAGGGCTCTGTATGTTGGGAAGGGGGCGAAGGGGGCAGGAGAGGCTAAGTGTACAAAAATTACTGGTGGAAACGAAAAGCTAAATCTCAACAGGCTTACAGTTGTTGCCTCGGCCACTTACTGCCTCTCCCGTTGGTATCCAACTTCTCAGAACAGAAGTAAAACCTAAATATTTACTATGGTATGGTAAACATTTTGCAAATGAATTGTTTGCACATACAACACAGTTTAGTGCCACCAACTGGGAATTGCACATTTCATGTAGATGTCAGTTGTTAACACCGAGTGATGTCTGTGTTGACTATTGCATCAACAGGATGTAACGGGAGATAAAACCTTTCTATAGATTAGTTGGGTAGCGCAATGCTGTGCTACATTTTGTACAATGTTTTGTGTTTTTCCAGGTTTGTTCAAGCAGCTTTTCCAATCTTTTCCCTCTGAAAATTCAGGAATAAAAGGAAAGATGCTTTGAGAAAATATTTATTTATTAAATACATCAATGCAGCCATTGAAAAAATAATGAACAGTATAGGTGTGAAATAGCTATGCTCAAAGGCCAGAGAATGTATGTACAATAATTCTGTTTCATTTAAGCAAAGGTAGAGAGTCAGCTGCAGTGCTAGCTATGCAACACGTGTCTTCCTATCATTTCAACTGAATCTGCATGTAGTTCTACCATATTCATCAATGGTCAGTAATATTTTCAAGCATTTTCATTTATGTTGGATTGATGTCATGCACAGATGCCTGGGGGCTTTTTTTTTTTTTTTTTTGTTTGTTTGGTTGGTTGGTTTGTTTTGTTTTTTTCTCCTAACAATGAGGAAACCAATATTAGTTGAGCTTTCCTCTATGCATCTGTTTTGTCAGGTTTATAAAGGAGTATGTTGGACTCTTCCAAATCTCGTTCTTTAAAACAGCTCCATGCTTTCACATCGACTGTTATCAGTATCTCAAATTGCAATGAAAAGTGATTTGCTCATTAAAAGCTGAAGTATCACAAAGCTTAATTGTGAAGCTGAAAGTTGCTTTGTTCAAGCCTGAAATGAGGCAGAAAATTCAATAAATTTGAATGCACAACGGCAACAAGTTCAGCATGACTGGTGGGGGGAAGGGGAAGGCAGGAATGTCAGGGACTGCCAAGTTTCACAAAGAAGGAACCTGCTCAAAGTATGCTAAAAAGAATTTGAGAACTTGGGAAATGACCTGGTAGATTTTTTTTCTGAAGAATTAATTTGACCAAAGCTACCCAAAGATGAAGCTGGTAAGATCTTTTGCGTTAGGTAATTCCCTGTACATGATAATTGGAAGTGGGCCTGAGATGGGCTCATCCTGAGATCAGGATATCCAGTCCTGATAGTGGGCTGGATGTTGGTGCCACGGGACTCTGTAATCCTGTAACTCGTGTCTGTTTGGAACATTACCTCCTTCACTAAAATATTAGCATCATTGTTTTCAGCAGTCAGTATCCTTTCTGCTCTCTTCTACTGATAAATTATGCCTCTAGTGTTCTGAATACTTTCATCTGAAATGCCCATAAATCTTACAAATGATAATAGAAAAGGCAGAGATCAGTTCCTGCTAATTTTGCATGTAGCATATCTCTCAGTATTTTTTCCATTGAAATGAGAACTGATGGGTTCTAGTACCCAAATATTGTAGGTAAACATAATAAAGCTGCTTATTCATTTCATTAATATGTGGTATAATAGATGTTTGAGCTGAGTGGCAGGCTTCACAGGAGAAATTCTGACAGAAGTGCAAACCCTCAAATAAGCAATTGTATTTGTCTTTGTGCAGCATCACTACTGCTATCGAAGATTCATTATTTAACTATATGCCAACAGGCATCACACCATAGACTAATCATGGTTCCCTTTCTTGCTGAAGGAGTCAGAGCCCTCTAAAGTGCAGAGAACCAAAACTTCCCACCACATTACCCCCCAGCCCATCACTGCAGTCCATCTCACCACTCCCCAGTCAGCCTGCCTCACCTGAGCCATGGGTTCAGAGCAGGGTGCTACTAGCAGAACTGGAAAATGCAGTCAGAGTGCTGTGAAGCAGCATCTCCTGTCCCTCTGCCTTGCATGGGCTCATGAGGGGAACTTCCCTGGAGTGAGTAGGGCTGCTTCTGGCTCCACCCTCAGCCTGTGGAGCTGCCAGCACACCCCAGTGTAAGTATTGACATAATTAAAGATGATTCTTATGTACTGGCAAACAGATTAGATGTGTTCAGGAATACTTTTCAGGTGGCATAGATCTGCTATTGCCATAAGAACCAACAAGCAGCTTGGAAATAACTGCATTTGCTTTTTACAATATATTACCCATCCTCAAGTAGTCCCAGCCTAAGCCTCCCATTCATAGCCTTTTTAGCTGCTGAAAGAGAGTTATGAACAGCTGGTGCCATGAACGCTTAAAATAATCGATACTTGCTTCAGAGCAGCTGGCTTCCCTTATTCCTCCAAACACAACAGTATGATTTATGGTGGAACAAGAATAAACCCACCCCCTCCCCCATATATTCTGTGTGTCTTCTCTTTCTCTCTTTGGGTAATATTTTTGTTTTATTTTTAAGGTAGGTAACAAATGATGTCAGCCTTACTGCTGTTTCTGAGCAAGCCTGGAAGCATAGCCCATATTTCTCTAACTGAACAACCCCAGCCCTGTGCATGGCTGGGTTTGCTCTTGGGTTCCAGCTTCAGTCTCAACTTCCCCACTCCAATGACACAATCAGTACTGTCTTTTTTCTCAGGGATGTTGCCAATGAGCTTCCACACAGACTCACAGAATTACTGAGGCTGGAAAAGACCTCTGAGATAATCAAGTCCAGCCTATGACATAACACTACCACATTGGCTAAACCATGGCACTAAGTGCCACAGCCAGCCTTTGCTTAAACACCTCCAGAGATGGTGACTCCATCACTTCCCTAGGCAGTCCATTCCAATGCCTAATCACCCTCTCCATCAGGAAGTGCTTTCTGATATCCAACCTAAGCCTCCCCTGGCTCAGCTTCAGGCCATGCCTTCTTGTTCCATCACTAGTTGCCTGGGAGAAGAGCCTGACCCCCACCTGAATACACGTTCCTTCAGGTAGCTGGAGAGAGTGATAAGGTCCCGCTTGAGTCTCTTCTTCTCAAGGCTAAACAGACCCAGCTCCCTGAGCCTCTCCATATAAGACTTTACCCCTAGTCCCTTCACCAGCCCCATTGCTCTCCTCTGGACCCACTCCAGTACCTCAATATCCTCAATATCCTCAATATCCTTCTTGAAGTGAGGGGCCCAGAACTATAACCCGTACTTGAAGTGTGGCCTCGCCAGCGCTGAGTACAGGGGCAGAATCACTTCCCATATCCTGCTGGCCACGCTGTTCCTGACACAGGCCAGGGTGCCATTGGCCTTCTTGGCTACCTGGGCACACTGCTGGCTCATGTTCAGCTTCCTGTCAATCCAGACTACCAGGTCCCTCTCTGCCAGGCTGCTCTCCAGCCACTCTTACTACAGTCTGTAGTGCTGCATGGGGTTATTGTGGCAAAAATGTAGGACCCTGCACTTGGTCTTGTTTAACTTCATACTGTTGGCCTTGACCCAGCTTTTCCAGGTCCCTCTGCAGCATCTTTCTACCCTCCAGCAGATTGATGCTCCCCCCCAGTTTGGTGTCATCCACAAATTTATAAAGGGTACACTCAATCCCCTCATCCGTGTGGTCAATAAAGATGTTGAATAGGACTGGGCCCAGTGCTGATCCCTGGGGTCATTGGTCATGTTCTTGCATGTTCTTCCTCAGCAGAACACTTGTGCAGCCCAGACAAATGGTGTTCCCTCTGAGCAATCATCCCCAATCTGCCTCCCTCAGCCCTGCCCAATGGAGCCCACCTGGAGCAGGGGCAATGCCAGCCTCAAGGGGCAGCTCCCTGAGAGGAGTCTTCAGCAGTGTCTGTCCTGAGCATTGACTTTTGCCAGTTGTGAGGTGGTTTCTTTGGTTTTGTGGGTTGTTTTTGAGATGCACTTAAAAGCATACTCTGTTTTCTATCTTAAGAAAGGCCCTTTCTAACTGGTGGTTTTGTGAAGAGAGGAAGAGCTTTTGAGAAGGTTTGACTTGGATACTTCCTTTAAGAGAAAAAAGCTGTTTTTGCAGCTACCAGTCTCAGTGCTGTGCCAGGGCCCAGCTGGCAGCTGTGTAAGGAGAAGCCTGCAGCTGTGCTGATGACCCGCCTTTTCTGCTCAGATCCAGCAGCACAAAAGTTTCTGCACCTCAGTACAGGGCCTCCAGGGTAGACATGAATGATTCTTTTCCCTTTCCAGGGAGGAAAACCTGAAGCCATAGTGTCTTAAAATTAGCATTGATAGTTTGTTATTCATAGATGCTCTAAGTGTTGAGAATATGGGGAAAATGTAGTGAGACTGACTGACTGTATGCCTGTAGCAGGGCTGCTCAGCTGATGTCTCTGGACTGCATCTCTGCCCAGCTTCAGAAGCAAGCCAGCAAAGGGATGTGGTGGGTGTGAGGAGCTTCGTTGGAACATGTTTTCCAGTCAGATCACACCACCGCCATCCGCTTTGGGTTTGTATGTTTCTTTTTCCTAAACAACATCCTTTTCAGATGGTATTATCAATTTATCTGCATGATTTTGAATCTGATCCTGTTCTCCACAGAAATCATACCATCATCCACCTTGGCATTCTGTTCTACCAAGCAACCATTGTGGAAAACATTGAACAAAACTGGCCCAGGAAATGGCTCCTGCTGACCTCCACCTGTCTTTCTCTGGAAGAAGCTTGTTCCCAGTGATAACAGTAAGATGAGTGCACAATGAAATAAAAACTTTTAACCCCTTTTAATTTTACTGAAAGGATTGTTAAAAGTTTTGGGGTTTTTTTGTTTTGCTTTAGGTTTTTGTTTAAGAATATTATTTCAAATATTTCCCTCCTTCTTTGCAGAGCATGATGGAGGCTCAAGAGCTCTGGAACAGCTTGAAGTTTTCTTGATTGTTTTGTTTTTATAAAACTGAAGATATCAAAACCTTCTAGTCTCTGTTTCACAGCTAAGTGTCTCCAATTACTGACCATAGATCGTTCTTACAGTGAGGGTTTATATCTTGTGTGGAAGTGCTCTGTGTGTAAAATCTTTAAGAATGATTCCCACTACCCAAATCAGTTTCTCATTGTGGTTAAATGAAGTGTTGAGCGAGGGTCCACTGGTCCAGCACTCTGACTAAAGGAATGTGATGTTTTCACTGATTATTTTAAGCACTGGTAAAAGCTGAGCATTAAATGAAGAGAAAAAGAAAATTCCTAATTAAGCATAAAAGTTAACATGAAAGCTATTAGTGTCTTGGCAATTAGCATAGAAGAAAACAAATTGTAGTAATCTGTGATAATCCAATTTATTTTTTTAAACGTTCTGGCTGGCTGAGTTTGACCCATGGGTGTAATGCCAACAGCTGATCAGGTAAGTCACATGGTGAGGGGACAGGAAATGATTTGCAGCATTTTCGGGATAGCAAAACCCAAGCGAGAACAACAATAAGCGACAAAACTCCCGATGCTATGAATTAAAAACTCACAGAGCCAATTTACGACTAAAACGGAAGTTTGACCAGGAAAAAAAAAATCATCAAGAAAAGGTAATCAGGTGTGTGAAGCACCTGATTGCAATTTGCAGAAAAAGTAGTTATGAGGCGTCAGGAGGGGCTGGATCCCAGGCTGGGGTAGGTTGCTGAGCGGGCGCGCAGGCGGGGTACCCTGGGGCGGGGGGCTGCTCCTCCTCCTCCTGCCGGGGGTAGAGGGGGGAAAAGGGAGCTGTATCGCTCCCACTGCCCCTACGAATGCCCAGCCCGGGGGCTGGAGGCGAAAGTGCCCGATAGATGTTGGGAGCTCGTTTGTCCCTGCTCTGATGGCAGCCGCCCCGCAGCGCTGCCCAAAGGGTGCGTGTCCCCGGCTCTGGGCGGTCACTAATGTCCTTGCAGGAAACAGGTAACAGTGCTCAGTACCAACTCCCGGGGTTGCTTTCCTGTTGTTTGGTTGGTTTTTGTTTCTTTGGTTGGGTTAAAACACAGTCAATATAATAGTTGTGTGCTTCAAAAATATTTTTATTTACTTACTGCTTGGTATCTGAAGGCCCTGGAAGAAACCCAGCCAGTTTAACAGACGCTCATAACGATAGTCCATCTCTCTTCCCCTCACCTTTTAATTTTTTTTGTTTTGTTTGCTTGTTTTCCTGTGGCAACCACGGTTACAACTTCTCACGTAGTTCCTGACTTCAAGCTAAACCCATCTCCCCTTTTCCTCCTTCACCCCTGCAGTACAAAGCTCCAAAGCAAAGAGAAAAAGACTTAAGCATTTGAATAAATGTTTCTGGAAGATTGTTGTGCAGGACTGTATGTCATTAGGATTTATTTTTTTATCACCATGTGGAGTGCTGAACTGATCTTGAGAGTGAGTTTCATGACTCTAACGGAGTGGGCTAAAACCATGCTAAACTTGCCTTCTTTGCATTGGTTTGCAATGACTGAAATCTCCTAGGGGCAGGCACAAATGATCTGTATAAACGTCATTAGAAAGGAACACTATGATGCTCTGGCGTTAAGTACTTGTTACAAAGATATTTTGTACTGGTCACTGTATTGGCCCATTTGTTCTATGGACAATGGTTGGTTGTTGTTGTTGTTGGTTTTTTTCAGATTCATAGGCAGGCACCGAGCTGCTTTTAACTTTGAGGAAAATGTTGTGTGCAGGCTTGATGGAGGTCACCTCAGGGCAGAAATAGTTTGACTTGGCAAATGTACCCATAGGATAATGCACAAGATACCCCTAGTAAGTGATTCCTTTAAATTACAAACAGAAGGAAAATATTAATCCACCACTTTCAATCTCATGGCTTCTTAATTTTTCCCACTGAGCTTACAATAAGCTTCTGTCAAAATGTGAAATAGCCTGAGCAGATGCTGTTATTGATCACCATGACAGCTTTAATTTGAAACTGGCAATATTGTAGGGGCCGATAACAGTGAAATTACAAATACTGAATTCATGTTTACAATGCCTTTTGGATTGTTTTTTGGTTCCTGGCATGCTTATCAAGTTTATGGTGTAAGTAATGGCATTTGTATCTTTATTGCTAATGTTGTGTGCCAATCAGACATTTTACTGTTGGGGTGTAATTTTTTTTTCTTTTTTTCTTCTTTTGAAGTTCTTATGCTGCCTGTAGGTAGTGTTTTGGGGGGTTTTTTTGGTGTTTTTGTCTGGTTGTGGTTTGTTTTTTTTTTTGTGTGTGTGTGTGCATTTATTTACAGAAAATTCTGGTTTGGATATCAGCAGGAGTGTGACCTGTGGGTTTCTTGGAATCTGCAGGTTACAGCTAAGGGTTTAATGAAATTTCTGAAGGTGTAAGACAGTGGCCCATAGGCTGGTATCTGGTAATTGGGAATCTCTAACTTCACTGTAGAGGCAAATTAGTTAAAAATGCTGAAAGCCGCAGGAACATACATTAAGAATGTGTTGTCAAAACTAAAGACTAGTTGGGGCAAATGAGAAAGAAAAATGGGTTGTCTAGGACAGTTATGAAGTGGAGGTAGAATCGTGGACTGCAAATTGTCATCTGCCAAATGATGCTCTCACCTGAATGAGTAACTGAAGAAATGTAGTATATCAAGTTAAGGATGGTATGTTTTAGGATATCTGAGTTGGAATGGTTGATACTTTTGGTGGAAAGAATCCCAGGTTTTTCCTTTCTTTTTCCTAAATTCAGGATGATGGATCTACAAATAAATTTGCAGTGAGAATATTGCCAATCTCTGGTAGATGAATAGGATTGTAAGCAGAACAGAAGCACAGCAAACCTGGTTGCAGACAGCTGTGCCACCACTGGCTGATCCCCAGCTGTGGCAAAGATTCCCTTTGGGGCTCAGCTGCCTGAGCTGCTTAACGTGCCTCCTCCCTAAGCTGTGGCATCCTGCGAGCTCGAATGGCTGGGCTTGGAGAGCTTTGCTCATCTGTTTTGCTTTGACAGGTACAACCAGGGAGAGCAAGTGGCTGTGTCAATAGATGCAAATGAAATGTTTTACTCGAAGTATGGATCACACCCAGGAAGACCAAATACTTTATTCCTATTGCACTGGCCACCTGAAGAATTTGCAGTGCATCTCCCTTTTTTTTTTTTTTTTTTTTTTTGCCGTGGCACGGGTGCGGGTGGGAATGGGAGTGGGAGGGGTGGGGGAAGGGAGGGCAGCAGCCTGTTTCCATTGCCTCCTGGATGTAGTCACTTAAAGGAGGATTTTATCCCACCTGACATTCACAAATGTGCCTGCGTTGACTGTTTCAGTTGTTTCCAGGGGAAACAGCAATTTGCATGAGTGATCCTTGTTTTTGATATTGATTGGGTACTGCCAAGCAGCAAAGGATTCTGTTTGGCTTGAAGTGAGCACAGGGGATTACTAGCACCTTTCTTTTCATGGAGGAAAAAAAATAAATAAAAAAAGAAAATACTTTGTTTGTGAGATTGTATCTGAAGATCTTTGGTATTTATATTTCTCTCAAAGCCCTGCAATTTATCCTCAGTTAATATAACAGCAAAGTTAATAAAATAATCTTTGTTTTGATTTTTCTGAAGGTTTCACATCTCCCTTTGTGAATGTTTTGATCAAAAATAAAGGTTGGAAGAGAGTATATTCTGAGTACAAAGGGAGAAGATAAAAGCATCAGTCTGTTTCTGTACCTCCTACGTGATATTGCCATAGTAACAAGGAGCTGAATGCGGCTGTTCATCACTGAATCCTGAGGTAAAGCAGATGCTCTTATTCAAAGGAATATTAGTAAAATATAGATTTTTAAGGTGGCAGTAAGGAATTAAGCAAAAACCACCTGCCTTTCATAGCACCCTCTGTAAGCTAATAATAAAGTGCCACTTTGAAAGAGGAGAGGATAATTAAGGCATTTAGCAAACATTTATAGAGCTGTAAATCAGAGCATTTTATCTTTCGCACAAAGCCATGCTGAGTTGTGAAGTGTAGTCACAGATAATATATTCTGACATTAAATTTACATGAGATGAAGAGCTCTTTTTTCTGCCTAATACGTGGCAGTTGGCTGTGGTTATTGCCAAATATTTGTGCTGCAGCATTGACTGGATATAGTCTAATCTGGATTAAAGTGTAAGTGGGTAAAATATTTTGTGTATTTAGGACTGCATGATGTCTTCTAGATCCTGGTGCTATTTTATTGACTATTAAACTACCTCCAGAGGAGATGATACTCTGTTCCAGGCGTGTGCATGCATCGGGTGAAAATATATATCTTTGAAATTTCACTGAAAAAGGAGTTTAACCTCAAGAGACAAATTTGAGAATAAAGCCATAGAATCATAGAATGTCGGGTTGGAAGGGACCTCAAGGATCATTTGGTCCAACCCTCCTAATGCTAGAGTTTATATGAGATGTAAAAAATATATTACTAGTGTAACTTACGGTTTCTGTTGTAAGGTCTATGTGCTTTGCCAGCAATAATTTGGCATTTAACTTGAAGCATTTCTGTGTCCAGTAACAGCTAAAAATATATATATTTCTATATTTAATCAAATGATGTAATAAAAAGGCTGTCTGTTACTCTGCACCCACTCTTATCAATTTGAATTTCATTGTGGGCTTGTTTTGTTTGGGGTTTGTGGTATTTTTTGGTTTTTTTGTTTTTGTTTGGTTTTAGTTTTGGTGTTTTGCTTTGTTTTGTTTTATTCCTGAGGACTTGAAGCATGGAGCAGATCTCTGCTAGCAGCCATGGCTATCTTGTGGGTCAAGGAGGTAGAGAGTGGTTGCAGGAACAGCTTTGCCTACACTATCAGTGTTGTCTGTCAGCCTCTCATGCATCTGGTGAGAGTTAATGCTCACAGGCAAGAGCTGGAGGCAACAGTTCTGGGGAAAGTGATCTCGCCTCAGATGCCTGGGAAAATGATGGAGATTTAGGTCAGAGCCAGGCTGAAGGGATGGAAAATCTCAGCCAGGAAGAGTGATAACTGGAGGCTGTTATGGCTGGAGCTGGCAGAAGCAGAGGTTGAGTTGAGGGTGCTGGTAAACCCCTGTGAAATCCCACAGCAAAGGGTTTGACCCAGCTCCTCCTGTGGTTGGCTCAGGTAGTAAGTGACAAACTGGCTCTAGAGGCAGACCCAGTGCCTCCCCTCAGCTCTGTGCTGGCACCCGGACAGTCCTGCTGTGCCAGAGCTGCTGGGGCAGACGAGGTGACACACATGGGGCCATTTCTTTGAGAAGGTAGGAGGAAGGCCCATGCTCACTTTTTCTTTTGTGAGAAGAGGACCCTAGGGAAGTCATGAAGACCCGAAGCATTGTTTGTGGGGCAAAGCACAAAAAAGTGACGTTTGAGGTAATTAAAGCATCCTCCCTTGTTTATGTACTCATATGGCCTTTTTCTAAGTTATCTCAGCATCACTTACAGCTTAGGATTTTCTCTTCCTCACGCAGCCAAGCTGTGTTTCTAGGACTTCATTATGCCTTGCCATGATGGGCTGTACAGCAGCTCCCTGCACTGGTGCCTGGAAAGTACCTGAAGCCAGATAATTGTGGAGCCTATTGGGCTGCCTGTTGATATGGACAATGTCCCCCAGTAAAAGGCTGGCAAACCTGAGCTTTTAATTCCTGAGCGCTTGGATTCTTGTGTTTCATCTGTAGGGGAGTCTGTGTGTGAGAAGGGAACACACCAAGACTGTGTGACTCAGCCTCTGCACAGTTTGAACAGTTGCTTGAAGGGCAACTTTATTGCTTGTCTGTGAGCAGTAAATGTTTTTGTTTGTTTTTTGTCTTGAAACAAAAGAAGCAAGTTTAGGCCCAGCTGGTATCAACCAGGACTCTGCTCAGTCCCCCCCCCCCCTCACCATGGGACAGGGGGGAGAAAATCCACTTAGATGTTCATCAGTTGAGACAAGGACAGGGAGATTTTCACTTCCACATTATGGTAATGGGCAAAACTGGACAGACTCAACTTGGGAAGAAAAGAATTTAGTTCAATCTATCAGGAGAAAGAGAAAAACATGGCCAGATCTTAATACCTTTCCCCACACCCCTCCCTTCTCTCCAGTCCCGGATCCCTTCCCTGCTGCCTCCCCCTAAGGGCACAGGGAGGGGCAGGGGGGGTTTAGGGTCAGTTCCCCACACGCTGTTTCTGCTGCTCCTTCCTCCTCAGGGGGAGGACTCCTCACATTCTTCCTCCACACCTACACAGGGTCCCTCGCATGGCAGAGTCCTTCAGGAACCCCTGGGACACTATTCCCTCCCACAGGTGCAGTCCCTCAGGAACTGCTCCCACCCGGGCTGCACACAGAGTCTGCTGCGGGAGCAGTCACCTCCTCTATCTGTCACGGGGTCCTACACGGCTGCAGATCCACATCTGCCCCTCTCCATGATCCTGCACAGGCTGTAGCTTCACACCTGCCCATCTATGAAACCAGCAGGAGCTCCATGTCTGCCCACCATAATCCCTTATGTCTGCCCCACTCTGGTCCTTCAGGGACTGCTCCACCATTCTCCTCCATGGGTTGCAGGGGCACAGCTGCCATCTCACCATGGGCTACAAGGAAATTTCTGCTTGGGCACCTTCTCGCTCTCCTTCCTCCCCGATCTTGGTGTCTTTGCTCTGGCATTGCTCTCATCTCTTCCTCTCTGCAGGTCTTCTTTTGCAGTTTTGTTTTCCCTTTCTTGAATGTTACTCTCAGAGGTGCATCCAGCTTCCTATATCTGCTCAGCCTTGGCCAGAGACAGGGAGGAATTGGAACTGGAGGAGCTGTGGCTTCTCACAGGAGCCACCTATGGCCCTCCTGCTTCCATAACACCCCTGCACTAACTAACCCAAGGCAGTGCCTTTTGGGAGGTATAGCCTTATCATCATCTTTTCCTCACCTAGTAGGCTCAGAAAAGAAGTAAAATATCCTCATGGTAGTCAACAACCTGGTTGTTAGATTTCTCTCTTGGAAGGTAGAGAGCTACAGGTTTGAACTCTTTCAGTCAGAGAAAGTGAATGCAGTGACTACTACTAGCCTGTTACTCCAAGTTTGCCCCTTTGTAAGACTTTTTCACTGGATAGGTGACAGTGAAATGCTTTTGCTTATAAGAGAAGTCAGGCAGGCGAAATCAATAGTTAATTCGCTACGCTAATTTTTAATGAAACATCTGAACGTAAATGTGAGAGATTCTTCTTGGATACTTCGTTACTTTTGGAGCTTTTTAAAATTATCCCCCACACCCCCTTTCCTACAGCCTGGCTAGGAAAAATGTCAACACGAGTGGGCAAATCTTTAGCACTTAAGTCCCAGGCTCTGTCAAGCACTATTGGTGTGCGGGTTGGTGTCTGATTTGTTGTTGAATGCCTAAAACCTAGAAGGAGCAATGCCAAGTGTTGCCTTTTACAGTAAATGAATGCCTCTTGCTTTCACCTGGTTTTGTGCATGAGAAAAATGATAAAATACTGACATTAAGGCTATAGTATGTATTTTTATAAGGCTTTGTTTAAATTCTTTAGGAAAGGTAGACAATTCATCACCTAACAGAGAAGACTGGAGCAATATTGACACAAGGTAGTGTTGGATTTGTGTGGGTTCAACACAGTATCATATGTACAGCAGGCAAATAATCTGATATATGTCTAACTAGATCTGAACATTAGCATGCACATGGACAGGTTAGTACTTCAATTTAACAGTACATTTGGGGTGACTTCTTAGCAGCTGTGTTTACTTGGGGCCAAATTTGGATCACATGAAGGAAGGACAGGCACACTAGCAAATGTATTTGTTTATTCATCTGTTGAATGGTTTTTCTCATTTTCCTGGTGTACATGCCAGGCTGCTGCACAGTACAGCTCACCTTAGTGTGATGCCATCTTTGTGTTACTTAAGTTATTACTTTTTCTTCCAGTGACTATGCCTTGACTTGTTGCTCAACTGTCTCAAGGCTGAATTGCTCTCAGCTGGTGCTGCAGAAGGTATGGAAACTTACAGCAGAAAATATATTGCACACAGTAAAAGATACACTGCATACAAAACCTTGTGCATTGCAGGTGGAGAGTTCAGTTGCATGAGCTTAAAAAGAGTCTTAGACTGCCTTGTTCCAGAAAGTTTCCTCATGGTGGTTTGAGCTATTTGTTTGGCTTTCTGTGTTTTTGCTGCACTAACTTTAAACCCCTTTGAACTTCAGAATTGTGTTGGTAGGCAGCAGGTGAATAGCTACAGAATCAAAACTGTCTATTCATCTAAGTTAATCTTTATGTCTGTTCTGTATGTCAGTGTCCACTGTACATTAAAGATGTGAACAGAGTGCCAGGAAGCTCACTGAATAATCTCAGAATGGTGCTGCTGGGAAGAAGCAAATGAGGTTGTCTGCCACAAGATGGAGGTGGGGAAAAAGAAAAAATAGGGCTGACACGAAGAAGAGTAGACAGAAGCTTAGGGACGTGGCACAACAATAAAGTACCTCAGCTCATGGCACAGTTCCATTTTTCTCTCATTAATATTTTACTGTCCACACAGGTCTCAGTAGCATCATCTTGCCTCTGGAGAATATGACCACCTGCACCATCTGTCAGCCTCATCCCTTTTGAGGACCCTGTGCCATTCAGTGTTAACTCAGTGTGGGAGTATGTTCCACAGCCTAAAGGGTGCTTGTTCCCTTTGCTGCTTTTGACAGGACTGTAAATGTTTGCTTTCCTTGCTCAGTATCCTTCAAATCCTGCATTTGAAAGTGAGACGAGAACAAGCATGGGTGGATTTATCACTGCTGAGTTTAAGTTTCTCTCTTTAGCCCTCTCCTCTATCTTACTAAATGCTGTCAATGCCATAAGTTGTTATCTGTGTATTTCTTCTCTCTGAGCACTCTCGCTGCCTCATACTCGGAGGGTAAGGGCTGGGAGGTGGGTGCCAAGGCCACCTTGTCTCTCCTCAAAGCAGTGGGTGCCCGCAGGCCTTTCTGCAGGGTGGGAGCCACCAGGTTTACTCATGTTTGCCCGTGTCCTTGGTAGCAAAGGATTACTTACAATGCAAGTAGGATTCTTCTCACTCTGAGCTGTGTGTCTCTTGAGCACTGCTTTGATGTTTAGCCAGAGAAGAATTTTCCAAATAAGCAGGAGGAGGTAGTAGTGCTTTTTTGCTTGTGTTTATTTTAAACAAAAATAAAAATATTCTTTTTATATCTAGTAATTTTAATTTTACTGTCTTTTCACTTTTTTCACATCTGCTCCATTTTGGTGCTTAGATACAAATAAGATATTTGCTGACTTTCAAAATCAATCACTGTTATTCTTGGGGTTTAATAACAGCAAATTGTACCAGTGAGAGAAAGAGAGAAGTCAAGTTACACAGGAATATTTTCAGTAATTCCTGATATTTCTGTAAGGTGGTGATTATTCCTTTTGCAATTGTCAGCCTCATGAGAAAAAGATGTGTTTAGACTTCACCTCAAATATAATTTCCAAGGGGAAAGTGAATGTTCATGTTCTTAACTGGTTTGTGTTTCCCCTTGACCATTGAGCTTGTATTGCCTTAAAAGCTATGGCTTATATGATTTGGGATGAGAGGATTGATTTCTGAAGTGTCCATTTTGGGAATGACACTTCAGAATTTGAGCCCTGGAAAGTTTCAGGCTTAGCCAAATCTGGATGCTGAATTCTTGATAGTTTAAAATAAACCAACAAAAAACCTGTCACAGGTAGAATTCACTAAACTGCATCAGATTTTCCTGTGTCTGGTATGTGAGTACTTCAGTGCTTCAAACCAGAGCTGTGAGCACAGGTCAGTGCAGGACAAAAAGCTGTCCTGTTTTGTGCTTATGCCCTTAAACCACTCGTTTCAGTCCAGACCTCAAAAATGAGAGCATGTCGGGCTTATCCTGAATCTGCACTTGAAGTGCTTGTCATTTTCTACTGCTTGGAGAAAGTCTGACAGCTACCTTGCTCAGTCAGGTAGTCTGGCTCTTCCAGAGTAGTATAGTTCACCTAGTAGCCTAAATATTATTGAAATATTTTTTAAAGCTTGCACTTTTCTTCTGTGTTCTAGTAAAGGCTTTGATTCCTTGATATCCCAGTAAAATTCTGTTTTTCAAAATGTGCAAGAGACACTCAATCAACAGTTCTCTTTTTGTAGACAAACTTTGGGCAAGCTCTGCCTACCTGTGAGACACCAGAGCTGTTGTGCTGCCACAGGCTGTCATCCCTCTGGACCTCTGGATCTTGCCTGTGTCCTGCAGGTCCTGAGTCACATCTGCCTACTTGATATGCATGTCCCTGATATGCTGATTGCGTCACACGTGGCACAAAAGAAAAAAAACCCTTGCATTTCAGCAGGATCTATAGGTTGTGTTGGAGGACATTTTTGTGGTTTGCTGGTCAAGGATCCTGCAGGATTTTGGGTGTGTTACAGTTCTGTTCTGCAGCACAGAGGAGTGTGTTTGCTGGGTTAACTTATTAATAAATATCTACAAGTTCTGCTCCATTTTACTGCCAAGAAGCAGGCTCTTGGTTTTCAAAGTATACAGAGTATGGAGAAGTATGTTAAGGACAGGTACATTCCAGCTTAATTTTGGCTATCTACTGAAGTTAGCCCTAAGCTTCATATCTAGAGTATGCATGATGAATCAGCTACTAAAAGCCTTAGGAACATGGTGCTCACACTAGTTCATCATACTTAAGAGTTTGCTAGCCTATATTAATGCTTGACAGTAGCAAAGTTAGAAGTATTTATTCATTACAATTTACCTGCTCAGATCAACGTATGAATTACATGTGTTTTATCAGGCTCTGAATTCTGTATTGGCAAAGATGGGCATACCACCAGCTATCCATTGGCACCATCTCTTTTTTGACACTGATTTATCCATACGTGGAACAACCAGAGGCAGAAGGGGACTATCAAAGATGGCAAAGAGGAAAGGAGAAACAGCAAGTCAGTGTTTAGTGAGGAAGATGATCAAGGTATGATGAAACAAACCCTGATGGATCAGATAATGCCATTATATGATAAGTGACACCACTGGGGTTAAAAATTTCTGATCAAGAAGTAGTGAAATGGTTCAGTTGTCCAGGGACTGTGTTTAGTGCCCAGGTGCCAATTGGCCAGTCTATATTGGTAGAGCACCAGGGTAATTTCTTCATTTAGTTCCAGCATTACTGGTAACTAACATTGATCTGCCTTGATTGCAAGTGCCATCATCGCATTTGTACAGCAGTAGTATGATAAGTATACTTTTGTAGTGCCAGAGATTGTAATAGTATGCAGTTAAAAAGGCACTTTTTATTCTGTTGAAGCTTTGAATGTACTTTTCTTTCAGAAGCTAAGTCCTGTGGCTTTTCTTTGCCTTCCTTTATTGTATCTCTGAGAACACATTGCTGTTTAGCATACTAGGTAGCTGAAATCCTTTCTGTAAAGATGCTTTTGGGGGGATATGTGACACACAAAAACACATATAGTAAGGCAATTAATAATCCTAATTCAAAGAGACTTGGGCAGCAGATAGAAACAAGCTGTAAACTTTATTCTAAAGAGACATGCATGGAGTGAAAGTGGGCTCCGAGGCATGCAGGTACCTGAAGCTGAAAGTGGGGAAATTCTGTTGTGGGTAAATCCTTTGTGGGTCCCTGGGTGGGCACCAAGTGTTGCTCAGTGAAAATCAGATCAACGTTGCCATCTACTGGGGAATTCCAGGAGCTGCCAGCTGTGTGTAGCTGTTAACTTTTTCTGGTGGCCTCTGGAGTTCTCAAGTGTGCAGGTAAAATAGCCTTTGCAAGCTGTCAGGATACCACGACTTTAGAAGAAGAAAAGCCTCCTGCCCAAGTTCTAGTTGAGTATAGAGTAAAGAGGCTTCCAGAAACTGCTGATGGAGAAATGTTAATGGTCTAAACCTTCTGGTGCCTTTAGCTTTTCCAGGGAAAAAAAAGCAAACACTGCTATGGACATTACCTTCAAGCAGTTACTACTGGTCTACAACTTTTCTCTCTGTTTCTTTGTGAAATATCTTATATGAGGCATTTTGTTTGTATTCACTTGTTCTGTGCTTAGAACATCTCAATTTCCAATTTAGCCAACCAGAAGTTACATCAAATAGGAATGTTGGGATGTACCTGCTCCCAAGAGCCCCATAACAATATGAGGAAGGGTGTGCCTCATCTTCTTTGTTGCATCAACTAGATTCTTTTAAAAACTCAATGCAGATACATTTCTTAGGTATATATCGAAGATAGCTGGTCTCCTCCCTTTTAAAGATAGAATAGAGCAAGTATGTGGAATGACTTTTCAAAGGAATTTTTATGATTTAAACAGTTACAACTTCCTAAACAGATCAAGTTCCTTCAGCTTCTACTTTGGTCTTCAATCAATCTAGTATATACATGTAGGCTGATAGAAGATGAAAACCACATATATTTCACAACAAATGTGCTATGCATAAATTAGTTAGAGAGACTTTTCCCCTAGTGCCACCTTAAAATGTTTAAGTGTCTCTACAGGCAGAGAAATGCAATGTATGTGAGCTACCAAACTTGCTGAAGCTCAAAAGCAGATTCTTCATATGCCATTGTTTTCTATTGCTGGAAATTGAATTTTCCCAGTTAGGGAACTGTTGGAAAGACAGTTTGTAACAAGAACAGAACAGCTAAGGAGATGGAAAAGTCCCATCAAGAGAGACAATTTGAAAGCAGGTATCAAAAGCTGCCTTTGTATTCAGTATTGGTTAAGCAAAGCTGGTGTGGTCACCAGGGTGCTGGTTTTGACAGAAGGGAGCAGTGATGCTTGTACTTATGATACTCTTCATCCAACTGGTACACCTGGGCAATGCCTTGGGGAAGGATTGCTTAGCAGGATGGAGCAGTATTGCTGAACAGCTCCAGAACAACAAAGAAAGCAGATGATTTTTCCCCCCCTTTTTTTTTTTTTTTTTTTTTTTTAATTAAAAGTTCGTTTTGTATCACTCAAGATTTCCATCAGTTCTTGCAATATGACTTGGTGCAGAGTGAAGAGCAAGGGCAAACCTCCCTGCAATGGAGGGAGGCAAACCATCCTGCAATGGATGTATGAAATTATTTGAATTAGGAGAATAAATTTGGTTTCAGAAATACCTATGTTTTCCTCTGAAAGCTTTTTTGGTGTAGGAAAGGATTTTCTGTCTCCAGTTTAGACAGACTAGCACTGAGGACCTGGATTGCTAGGGTGTGACTTCAGCATAAGTGCATATATGTTTCAGTAATTTATGCATAATAATAAAGAGTAGGCAGTTTTAAAAGAAAAGAAAATAATCATTGTGTGCAAATTAAATTAGACAAAATATAAGGGAGTTTGTAACAGTAGCTACAATAGTAACTATTTTTTTCCAGTGTTAGATGCAAAGATATGTGAGCTATCAAAGCCACTTTTCTAGTTACGAAGTCACTGAAAATGTAACTGACTAAGAAGTGATTTGTTCCCTTTTCCTGATTTGATATGACATACAAAGAATTTCTGAAATAAATCTTTTAAATAATCTAAAATCTTTTAGTAACAGACAGAATTAAACTACTGGCCTAGAAACCACAGACAACCCAGCAATCTCCAAGCAGTTTTTATAGCTTGCAATTCACCAAATGCCAATTGTGGAAATCTCCTTCCTGTCTGTCACTCAGGTTGCTAACACTGGCATCCTTTTATGGACTCTTTTTCCTTCGCAGTTGCTGCTTTTTTTCCTCAAAAGAACAGAAAGCCCTCCAAAAATTTCACAAGTGAAATATGCTATATTTTCAGGAAGCACTGGGGAGCAATCTTGCCTTGCTTGAAATAACATATTTATTTTCCAGGTCTGGCAGTCAAACTTTAAATCCTAGTGGACATCAGTCAGTGTTTTCTATGTTTGGTCTGTCATCCTGGCTGTGCAATAGTTTTGTTACACTGTGAGAGTTCTTCCCTCATGTGCATTAAGGTTTTTGGTCTTGATGGTATTTTTTTAACTATGAATTTCCACATGCTGTCTTGGACTGTTTTGCCCAGCTTGTGATTCTGTTTCTACAAAATCTCATTAAGCTGGCTCACTGAGAGGAGTATAGTTAGAGCAGTGAGCTGGATAATATTTTGTTTGTTTAGTACTAGCCTGCAGGCAGAAAAAGATCTCATCTCTCATGTGCTGCCACTGGTTCTGTAAGCTTGTGGGTTTTGCAGTGAAGTGCCCTGTTTCCCCTTGGCAGAGCTTTCCCTGGTCAGCTTCATTTCTTCACATTAGTTATTCCTCTGCCAGGGTCTGTGAAGACATGAACGGGTTGGCCTCTGGGATAGATGCCACAAATCAGTCTGGCACTTCTTTCTAATTTTAATGGAGATGAGCTACTAGCTGTAATTTCTTGAATCTCTCAGAATGTAGGGAGACCATAAATCTTAAAGCAACAAACATCCCCAAATCCTATGCTTTGAAGTGAATAGGAGCTCCTGGGTCATCAGCACTTTTGGGAAACAGACTGCTTAACTAGGTGTCTGTAGCCATTGCACCCATTTATTTATTTATTTAAAAAAATCTTCGGTCACATTGTTTAAAGAAAGTTGTAACAAAAAACTTGACCAGTGTGAGAGGCTGCTTTGCTGAAGAACCTCCCACAAAGCCGAGAAATACTGCAGCATCCAAACTCGGCACTCCTGTGCCAAGCCAGCTCTTTGGTTTTGAGGTTTATTTTACTTATTGTTGGTAGATTTAGATTGGTGGAAGAGATGTTGGAGTTTTGTTTTCAACTTCATTATGGAAAAAAACCACCAAAATCAAAGGTCAGGTTTATTTTGTAAGCTGCTTCTATCAGGGCTTTGGTTTTCCTACCATATAACTTCCCCTTTCAAAGTATACACACTTGAGTATGGGATATGATATTCTAAGCAATCATTATAAATGCAGTTTTACAGAGTATAACATAACTAAAGGGGTGCAGTATATTATTATGTTCTTATTCTACCTCATTTTTGTCTTACATTGAAAATTCAGTTCATCTCCATAGTCTCCTTATATGAATAGTCCCTGTTTACTGCAGGGGGGGTTGGACTAGATTACCTTTAGAGATCCCTTCCAACCCAAATTATTCTATGATTTGATGAACCATGGGTTAATCAAGAATGGTGTGTGTTTTCACTTGAGTTGGAGACTTTTTTCCAGCACTTGTGCTTTTTCCCCATTACATAAACTATGTAAACAATAGAGAGAAACAGATGGAAAAAAAATACTAACTCTTGACAAAGCCTTAAAAGTCAATTAGTGAGGAAAGGGAAGAAACATGAAGGCAATACCACGGCTTACCATCTAATAATGGATCATACTGTGGTGTTTTACCTCAGGGTAAACTCTTTAGCCCTTCTTGGGTGCTTCTTGAAGGGTGGCTCATCCCACAGGCAGCCTGCAGCAGTCTGGCTTGTTGGAGTAACAGCCCTCATGGCATGGGGTATGAGTTTTGATGGCACAGATGCACTTAATCCACAGCACTTTGAAATCTCATTGTGGGAAGGTGCTTGTATTTTATACCAGCAGTTACTCTGATGGAATAATCTTGCCCTGAACCTCTGGGAGGCTCACAGTCAGCTGGGAAATGCAAAGAAGTGTGTGAGAGCTGAACTACCCTAGTAGAGGAGGCAAGGGGCATTCCCTGTGCTGGGAATATGTTGCTTCACTGCTGCTCGTAACTCTGCAGCATTATTTGTGTGTTGGGTCCTTGGCAGATTTAAACAGAAAGATCAGCAACCTGCGTGCCCTCCTTTTACCACACAACTTAGACCTTCACTGTGTAGTGATGGTGTCTGTGTTGCAATTACCTCAGGATGGTGGTTCTCATGTCCAGAGGCCCCAAGGCTATGCTTGTGTCCTGGAAAAAGACACTGGGCTGGCTTTATGGGCAAAGGCTCTGCCAGCTTTGGTCTCAGTAAAGCTCAGCCTTGCTGCCCTTGTGACCTGGCAGGTGTCGTGGTTGTACCTGTGAAAAGGGTATTGGCGCATCTCAGAGGTTCCCTTTCACCAGTACAAAGATTAAATCATTTCTGATTCTGCTTTTACACCTTACTAAAAACATTGTATATGAGATGGTATGCATGCCCTGAACTCCATTTCAGTATTCCATTCCTACTGTAGTCTCTAGATTACCAGTGTGCACTAAGTATCTTCCTTTTTTCACCTGCCACTTACGTTGCAGGACTTGCTCATTTACTGCCCTTCCAGCCTTCTTAACACAGTTTTGTGCAAGTGGCTCATCTCCTTTTTACAGCTTCTGTGGGCTCTTCTTTGATTAACCCTTGAGCAACCTGCCTCTCTGTTTATGCTCCAGCAAAGCCCACCCATGGTGCCTGAAGTATTTTTCTGCCACTGCCAGTCTGGTCAAACCCCTTATCAAAGAGTTTGGAGGCTTACTAATAAAATCTAAAGCTGAATGGAAGTGGGTATTTCTCACAATGTTAGATGCCTCTTGGGAACATCACACACTTATTCTGAAGACATCTTGGGTGGAACTGTGGGCTTCAGGATTTTTTGGGTTTTTTTTCAGTCTTTTCATGTGGAATTCTCAGTTTTTTGCAGCATTGCATGCAACACTTTGCAAATGTGTGAACCTGAGTGTTCCTTCCATGCTCAGTTTCACTGCTGAAGAGTGTTTTAAACAGGAAAAATGGGTGCCATAAGATTGAGAGTAATATTTGCATTTTCTTCTTTTTTTTCCCCCCTGTCCTTTGTTTCCTTGAATGTAATTACAAATGATAGAACTTGGTTTAAAAAAACTTCTGCAAGTTAGTAAATGCAAACATTTTAAATTCCTAAATTTTTAATATAAATTCTGAATTCTGTTGTTTTATTTTCCTAGTAAACAAATGTAAGAATATAAGTTAAATATATCTACCTTGATAATTATGGCAAATAAAAAATTAAAATCATTAGCTCAGTAAATTATATTAAATTGAAGTATACGTACTTCCAAATACTTACAGTCTTCTCATAGGTATCAAAAAGACTTCATTTTTAAGCCTACAGGTGTCATATATATCTTTTTCAAAAAATAAGACAATTAATAGGCTGAGAAGCTGGGAAATAGTTTTCTGTTTGAATATTAGATTGAAAGTTCTCTGAAAAATAAAACTGAAGAAAAAGCAAAGAAAGAAGAAAGTCTCTAAACAGAAAGTGCTTTAATTTGTAAATAATGAGGAGTGCTCTCTCTTCTATTCTCCAGGCTTTAAAATCTAGACATCTGACACAATATAATTTTATACTCTGAAAATATCCATCTTCTAAAATATGGGCTGCTTTTACAGAAAAATGGCATCTGTGGTTTTTGCTTATCTACTAATCTGATGGGAGAAAAATGCACTTTCATGATGCAAGTGAAAACAAGCTTCTTATTGTAAATGTAAATAGCCCCAGATCAAATAAGCAAAGCTGTTGTAACTTGGAGTTTCCTGTTTTGTTTTTTTTTTTCTTTTCTTACTTTGTTTATTTTTGCCCTGGGAAGAACAATACATTTACTACTACTGCTCCCATACCATTTAGGATTCTTCTTGTGCAATGCTAAAGTTGGTCTTCACTAGTGACAAGGGTGTGTTTTTGTGTCGGGGTAGTTAGCAAACTTGAGTCCTGAAATTCTGTGAAGTGGATTTGCCAAGGTTAGGTTCTTTGATGACTTCAGTAGGGTCACTTCAGAGTAAATCAGTGCCTCTGCTTTGTTGTGACCTTGGGTTGGGCTCTGTGTGTTGTTTACACTGTGAGAGACCTCCTGCCTGGCAAACAAGGGTTGATAGAGGAAGGTGTTTGGCTGCTGGTTTGTGTGCCAGGCCTGGCAGAGGCAGCAGGCAGGACCTAGGTAGGGGCTAATGATGGGAAAAGAGACACTGGCCCAGAGGACCTTCCACAATTTTCCCTAATGTTAGAATTGCTCTGATATTGGGGTCCCTGATAGCAGAGATCAAAATTAGCTTGTGTTTACCTAGAAATGCTGTAATTTGAGCTTGACTTGCAGGGTTGGCATCACCTACAGATAATGTGCATTTCCTAGTAGTTCAGATGTCTAGGACCATTCCCCACAAAGCATTCAGCCATTGCTTAATTGTGTTTGGCTCCTTCCACAGCTGCCACATGTCAGAATTTAAACTGAGTCTGTCAAGGTTGACACAAATGGCTGGGAAGCCATTGGCAGAAACCCAGACTGACCTTGCACACGTAGGCTGGCTGCATCAGTGTCAGGGTTTAACGCTGGCCTGGCAATTAAACCAAATGACAGATGCTCTCTATTAACCCCCCTCCTCTCCCTGATAAAGGAAGAAGAAAGAATAAGGGAGAGAGACTTATGGGTTGGTAACTAAACTACACAGTTTTAATGAAACAGTAATGATAAAAAGAAAAATTACTAAATATATGCAAATATACAGGAAAATGATACCATGTTTACCATGTTTCCCCCTGCCCCTTTCCCCCAGTACCTCTCACGTCACCACCGAGGCTGCAGGGCAGCCCTGGGAAAGTCCAGGCTGGACTCCTGGGGTCAGCAGCAGTTGGGAGCTGGAGGCAGGAACACACAGATTCAGGCTGGCATGGATCATGACCACAGGCAGACGAACAGATGGAATCCTCCCAGAATGCTGAAGCAAACAGGGATAGGTAAAGAAGAGGAGGAAGGGAAGGGAAAAGGTTGACCCTTGTGATCCCTCAAATTTATCCTGAATATGATGTGTATGGGATGGAATACTCTGGTCAGTTTTGGCCATTTATCTTGTCCACTCCTCCCTAAAGGAGGTTTGCAGGTGTGACCTTTTTACTCCTTTTCTCCTTCTGGAGGGCAAGATGTTCCTCAGAACTGAGCAGTGTCCTTGGTTGTGCATCCCAGTCTCTATCAGTAACTCTAAACATCGAGCGTTATCAGTCCCAGAAGCAGACACTGACTGAGCAACTTGCTGTTAATTTCAGCAAGTGCAGCTACTTACAAGAGGCTTCGCTGAAAGCAAAATTACAAGACAGAAAATGACCCTTTTCCTGGCCCAAATCAGGACAATGAGGTTAAGGATGGCGTTAGGCAGAGGGTAATAAAGACTGTACTGGTTTCAAAAGGTAGTGCTTGAAACAGGAAGGCACAGTGGTCATGTGAGTGGGTGAGATTTAAGAAACAACTTTGTGTAAACTGTTGTGCCACAGTGGATGCTGTTGCATACATGAGGGAGAGTCACTTTACATTAGCACTAGCTGCCTCATGTTGGAATATGCTTGATTACTTTAGGAGAATCATTTGAAATAATTACATGGACACAAGGCCATTCTGAATAATTTGTGATGAAGCCATGAGGCAGCTTTGGGTGCCACTTTGTTTCTGTTCTTTTCATTCTCTTGAGAAGAAAGTCAAGTTAATGGATGGAACTTGCCATGTAGAAATGGTGGAGAAAGAGAGGGGAATCCCCTATTACCAACATTCAAACAAATAAACTGCTTTGTAATTTCAGAACTATACTCACTATAGGCTTTTCCATGAAGAATAGAAAGGCGACCAGACTTTATTCAAGCTAAAAACTAAGAATAACTGATGACTGACAATTCACCAGTTTTCTGCTGGTTCCTGAAATCAAATGGACCAAATACTGTTAGTGTAGCCTTGAGCTGACAGCTGTAAGTTTAAAGTTGAGAACCTTCCAAAGATAGGAGAAAGTATTCGACAGTTTTACTAGGTTCTGGATGCATACATGCTAGCCAGTTGACCAGGCTGGAAACAAAAATATACATATTGGAAAAAAGAAAAAAAAAAAAGTTGTTAACTGATCAAGTCATATAGAATTTTTTTTTAAACAAGAAAAATCCTTTTTATGATTTAAGTTGCATTAAAACAACGGGTCTCAAATAAGAAGTTTCTGTGTGAGGATGCTGGGAGTGGTCAGTATTTTCCAAGGTTTTTGTTTCAAATTCCAGTGAAAATCAGTTGTGATTTAGGTTTTGTTTGTTTGGTGTGGGGTTTTTTGTTGTTGTTGGTTTTTTATTTTTTAATTCAATTTTGTGTGTCATTTTTAAGAAAAAGACATTTTTAAGTGGCTGATGATGAAAACAAAGTTGTTCTAGTCTGTTTTTGTTATTCAAGAAACATGAAAAATAAAGTTGAAATAGTGAAAAACAGTTGTTTGGGGATAAGATGTATGGAAGACTTGTTTGAATGCGTAGTTAAATCAATTACTGGAGATGCTCTTAGGTGTAACTTCTGAATTATTTTTAAGGTTACCTACGTACTTCAATAGATACATGGTTGAGAGTAGTCTTACTACTTTGTTTCTCTTTGTATCAGTTTTATAAAATTTGTAGCTGTTAAAAAAAAAAAAAAAAAAGGAAGATTTTAACTTTGAAACACCTTTAAAGTTTACAGCTAAGGAGGATCTCTCTCAAAGTTTTCTAGAAGATGCAGCAAATTATTTAAATACATGCTGCCAATTTTAGTCCTCTCTGGTTTTGATACCAGTATTGTTTTTATGACCTTGTAGTTTAAGGAGGTTTGCAACTGAGTGGCCCTATTTTGCATATAAGTTTACGAGTGAAGAGTAAAAGCTGCTCCTAGTTACTCTAGGACTCTAAAAGTCCTGGCTTATATCTTGATTTTTGGAAGGTTACTTTAACTGAGAAACACTCTACACAAAAATAATTGCCTAACTTTGCAAGACATTTTTGGCTGAACTCGTACTTAAAAATACGTAATCTGATTCTCTTCCTGTGCGAGAGGGAAATAAATCTTCTGCTGAAGATGGCTACTATATCTGGTGCCACATATCAGGTTGTCTCTACAGGTCCCTGTTAAAGCAGAGTTGTAGGCTAATTAGCATCCTATTAATATGTGCATAAAATATAGTCTGTGTCTGAGCCCAAATACACAAGCTGGGAAATCAAAGAGAAATCCTTCACACCTTTTGCTGGCTTCATCCTGAACTTTTATTTATCTTAAAACAACTTCCTTAAGAGAATTTCCTCTTCTAAAGGAAACACTTTTCTCCATACTTAGCAGGGCAATACTGCATTGAATTATTTTTGGAGAAACACAGTCACTGTTGAGAGAGAATGGCTTTAATCATGACAAACAAATCTCAATTTTGAGTTGTGTAAAATTTTCATCACTTTAAAAAGTACTGAGCCATCTGAGGCTTTTTTCGTTTTAGGTGAAGATCAGGGAAATACTGAGTCAAGATTATGCTCACTTATATTTTACCAAATGTTTAGAAAGAAATTACTGTATGGGTTGAGACATTGCAAGTTTTCTTTTATTTATATGAACAATAAATAGTAGCACATTTATTTCTGGGTTCTTTAACATTTTATTTATAGTAGGAAATTACCTCTAAAACTTGGGTAGGTTTAATGCTGATTTAGATAACACAGTGGAAAAACCCAGTATTTAACACTCACTGAAATTTAAAATTACTTCTGTTTAGCTTATGTTAGTAAGCAATCAATATTGGTTGTATTAATAGAAGTTACTATTAAACTGAAAAAAGAGGTTTGTCAAAGTTTAAAATCCAGTGTCTAAGTGTTTCCTAACAAAACTTGGTGCTCAGACACAGACTGTTGCAGTTGTAAAGTCATGTAGGCTGAAGAATAATGCTAATTAAGCACCATCTTTTCCCAAGGTTGACAAACACCCTGTTAATTCTGCCAGGCAGAAAAGAAAAAAAGGTTCCCAAGTGCAGTCCTTATTCTTTTATATTCACACTGAATTTTGCAATTGTGCAAAGTAAGCTTTTGTCAGCTTATACACATCTCTCACAGTATTTTTCCCTGCACTAGGAGTTGGACTGCCACTTGACTATTACTATTTTTTAACCTCTGATGCTATGGGAGTCCAGCAGCAACTGGCTGGGGAAAAGTGCACAAACTCATTGTTCTTGGTCCAGGCTGATTTGAAAAGTTGTATCTTGGAGCCTGGCATAGGCTCCAGAATAATTTAAATGAATTGTCAGGAATTGTGGCCCTCTGTGTATGGGGCAGGATGCAGCGTGTGAGGTGTAACTGTTGGCAGAATGGGAATTGAATTGAGGGTGGCATTTGGGTGAAGCAAACTGAGAGTGGGGGACAGGACAGAACCTTGCATGAACTGTTCTGTCTGGTGCCTAGCAAAGTCTCAGGTCTGCCTCATGCACTGCTAGGAACTGCTCAAAAAAATTAGGAAATTCTGTTGAAGCTTGAGTGTTGAGAAAAGACTAATTCAGCAATGGAAGCTGAAGAGCGAGCTTTTAAAATCAGACTAGCTATTTGTGGCCTTTAAGTAATCTAATTTAACATTTCAAAACCAGTTTCCAATAGCTTTATGTCATTTTCCTGCCTTGTAGCCGCCAGTGAAAGTGTCCCCTGAATTGCCTGCAGCCTGGTGCCTGCTGGAAGAACCAGCATGAGCAGCCTCCAGGCAAGCTCTTCCCACACTCGTGTGCCAATGGGTCTGGAAGCCTGTGTGGAAAAGTCACTGTATCAAATTACTAAGCTGTCAGTCAGATTTGTAAAAGTATGCTAATGCTTCTTTTTACAGGAGTTCCTTGGATGTTACTGCTCAGGGCTTCCACATTGCTGTTTCCTGCTCTGTGTTAATATCAAATAAATATGTCAGTGACAAGAAAACAGAGGGTTCTTCTACCTGAGCTTGTACACACAAAATGGTTAAACTTCTGTAGCCTTGTCAGCTGTGTCACTGGGGCCTTGGAGTCTAAAAAGAAATATCAGCTCAAGTTCTCTTCTAGTATCTTCACCTTATTTAAAGGGATATATTTGGCCAGGGATTTGTATATATGGGCATAATGTCAATCAGATTCACATGGAAAAGAAATTTTAAGACGACACTTTTTTTTGTTGTTTCCAGAATGTGTGTCTGGAGCTGACCTCATTTGTTGAAATGAATTGGTCAGCCCAAGTCTTTTGTTGTAAAGGCCTGTAGATGTTTCTCATGCACTCATGTTCATGGGCAGGCATGTCTGCATGAGCATGGGGGGCACAGAGGGTTTTGGGTATAGACTAGGAACAAAGCACTAGTGAAGAAAAGAAATGTATTTAAGTAACCATGGCTGATGACCAACTTCAAATAATCTTTTTCCTTACCAATTTTAACCAGAAATATTTCAGGTAAATTAAAAGACTTGCATTTATGTAGCACAAGACTTGGAGTTAATTAGTTCAGACCTGCTATGCACTTTAAATTGAGCTTCCAGCTGCCACCCATTGGCAGTCAGTCACTTGCACCATGGAGAGGATGGACAGATGGAGGATGTGCTGTGACTTGTGCATGCCAGCTACTAGCGGGTGTTTCAGTCCACAGATCCTGATTATTGATAGCCCAAAGAAAAAAATTCACTAATGGGTTGCTTGGTCCTCAGCACTGGCTTGCTGTGCTAGTCTAGACATAGCCAGAGATGTGCACCCAGAATCTGCTCATTACGTTACTTTTAAAGTATCTGCAGTGCATCTTAGGAAGTGTGAAATTCTAGATTCTTTTGCATCGTTTGAACTTGTGGAGTCTGTAAAACTGTGTTAGGACTTAAAATCTTTGGCTTAGGTATATACTGCGTTGATACATGAGCAAATAATCACTCATTTTTAATATTGACAGCTATTTATTTTTAACAAATAGAATAGCCTACAGATTGCAGGCACAGGTGTGCCAGTCTATGCAAAACACTTTGTTGGAGCAACAGGCAGAATAATTTGGGATTTTTTTCCTCTGGTGCTTTTTTTTGAAGAATAAATTCTGGAGCATGTTGAGGAGGAAGGAGGGGAAACAGATTGCAGTGGAACTGAGAGCAGGGTTCTGCAGAAGACCTGCCAATGTCTGTTTCTCTGTTGGATGCAGTGAGTATTACATGTGGTGTGAACCAAGGCATTTAAATGTTTGTTTAATGTTTCAAGCTCACTGCTTTTCTGAACCCACATCTTGCAATTGCTCTGCTTCAGAACATAGGCATCTGATAGGTTATGGAGAGTGGAAACAAGTGGGCATGTGCAGCATAGAATCATGGAATGTCAGGTTGGAAGGGACCTCAAGGATCATCTGGTCCAATCCTTCTATAATATTATTGTTTATATTTATATGATATGTCTCAGCACCCCCATTGAGCAGCACCTCTGCTTTCCCTGGGACATCATTCCAAAGAGCAGATGCTGTTCTGCTCTGCTCGTTGCCTGCAGAAGCCCAGGCTTTGACTATGAGCTAGCATCCATCATTGGAAACTGGGGCTGTGAAAATGTAGCATTGATCTACGTGGTGTCTCCTGGTGTTCCTGTTTTATAGTCCTTTTACATCTCTCTAGCCTTCTCAGTGTTTGAATTACTGGAATGCAGCACTAAGCTCCAGGATAAGGCAGGTGAAATGGCTGTAAACCAATAAGGAAATTAAAGCATTTTGCTCCTCTGCTCGACCATTTTGAGTTTCAGAAAGATTACTAGCATGATAGGGTTATAGCTGTGTTTAAAGGAACACAAAGTGTGAAATACTGTCTGTAGGATGGTGTTTCACCTGTGACCAGGATAGTTGCTTATTAACACCTAAATATCAATGTAGTGCTGGGAGGTATCTGGAGGTCTTTTCAAGTGGCCACAGCAATGCAGTGAAAGGCAAATCTCACATCTACATTTTATTTCCCTTGTGACACCAGGCTCTCTGTAGAATTTATAGCCACTTTCAATCAGGTGCTCACTTATAAATTTTTTTTATGCTTTCTCTCCATTTTGCAAATAAATAATAAGAGAAGGGAAACTCCTAAAGAGGAACACAGTAGGAAATGAACAGGGAAAAACAGTAAATTCACTGTCTCAATTTTTAAGTTTAGTTTATTTGGGGTGGTGTGATACTTGTGGAGTATCACATTGTCTTTCTCATGCAGGGAGAAAATGGGCACCTGATGACTGAAAATTAGTTATGCTAGTGGTACAAACCTGAGCTTTTAAAATTAATTTGACAGCTAGCCTTGCAAGAATGCCAAGTGTGAATCTCATCCAAGTATTAAATATCATTCCCAATTTAAAGTATTAGTAACCAGTAAACTGTGCCCAGTTGATCTGAGCAGTTTTATGTTTGGAGGTTTTTGTTTGTGTGGACTTAACCTGCATTTGTAAGAAGTAAATGCTAGTGTATACTCAGCTAGCAAGGAGAAAAATAAACAATACTGCCTGTTTTAGTAGTGTAAAAGGTACTGTTGAGAATTACTACTAAAAAAAAGCTGTCCTTACTGTTTGCATGAATATTATGCTAAATCTAAAGGGAAACTTTGCATTGCTGAAGATCAACAGATGTGAAAAACTATTGTCTCTAATTGACACTGTGGTGTCAGATGAATGGGAGCAGGGAGTTAAAGTTGTTCCTCTTCTGGGTTTGTGCTTCAAGACGGCTCTAAGAGCTTTATCTCTGGTCTCTGTGTGATGCCCTGTTCCCACCTTTTGCACTGACAGATTTGTCCTTTACTTGGAAACCTACTCCCACAAAACATTAAAATTTTAAAAAATCTATCTCTGTTATATTCAAATGAAATCAGTTAACAGATTTGCAACCAATACTTTTGTAACACCCAGTTTGTGAACTTTCTTTGCTTGGATAAGCAGAACAGTGTGAAAATTATTTTGTTAGGAAAACACTCAAAAATCCCTTAAATCCTCTGACTGTAACAGATTCAGTGATATACAGCTGGAATGATGGAGACTGCATTATGATTTTTTTTCCTGGGGAATTTGAAGTTTGACGTCCTTTGTGAGCCCAAGTATAATGTGAATTTTTAACAAGTTTGTGAGGCTGTATAATCCTCCCTAATCTACTATCATAGGATTGGTTTTAACATTATCTGCTAAAAGATAAGTATCTCTTCTAAACTAGTCACCTAAGACCCTGCCTCCCCTTGTAGCCAATAGCAATGCCAAGGTGATGCTTCTCACCTGTTTTACACACCTATCCTAGAACAGGATAAATGGCAATCTGGAGGCACTTATCTCTCTTGCTTGACTTCAGAAGGAGCCTGGATGACTGGCTTCGATGAGCCACCTGATCTCTAGGTGGCTATGTACCAGGGACACTACCTCTTTGATCTCTGTGTATAAATTGTAGTTTTCAAAGATGTTTTTGTAGTGCTGAAAGGGTTGCTTCTATATCCTCATAATTGTACAAATAATACTGCCTTTCTTGTTAGTGTTTTTTGTGTGTATGGATTTGTGTACACTTAAGTGATCAGTACTTAAGTGTCTATTTTTGTGTCTCAAATTTCTTTTTGAGTAGTAGTAAGGCAAAACTGAAATGTATGTATGCAGATTTATTTAGGCAGACATAGTAGTTCCCTTCCTACAGAGGAAGAGGGCAGTTCTCACTATAACAAGTGAAAATCCCACCAGTTTTCTACCTGGGAAAGACCAACCTAGGCTAATCTCAAATGGAATAAATAATCCTCATGAAGAAGATTCACTAGGTCTCTACCATAGCAGTATCTATGCTGTGGAGGCTGTGAAGGAGGATGTCTGAGCTTGTGTGCATTCATGGAGCTATAGACCAGCAGAGTTCAGCTTGATTTAACTCTGTGATGGATCTAGGCCTGTGGCAATGGCCTAGCTGGCTGTACCTGTTTCCCCATGAGTAGTGTTTTTCTGTATTTCCAAGGAACTTCAGTTACTCAGCTCTCCTGTCTTCTGGCATGCCAGGCAACACTGAGGCAGGCCTTTCAGTACTTTGTTCCCCACTGAATTGAGAGGAGCAGCATCCCAGGGAGAGAACTTCTGTACCTTGGTGGTTACATGGGGCTCCTGGAAGTGCTGAGCTGCAAAGCAGAAGTGGTGAGAACTTGGCTGTGGTGCTGTTGGAATAGTTGGTGTTTGCACCATGAGCACTGGCCAGGTGAGCTGTGAAGATACACAGAGCTTTTGGGTTTTTTTCTGAATTATCTTTCCAAATTCTAGGCTGCCAGTATCTGGGAACCATAAGGACACCTCTATATCACACACCTGTGTGACAGCACCCAGTTGTGTGTCAGGAGGTTTAAGGGATAGAGCTGGGTGATATTTAAAAGTCATCTGACAAGTATCCTGAGAACTCTGTTGCAGAGTTCATCTCGCTGTTGCTGGTGTTTTTCAGTGCAGGTTGTTGGGGTTGGTGCATGCAGAGACTGCACAGGGGCTGCTCTGGCAGGTTGCTGGCTGACCAGGAGTCTGGAGCTTTGGTGAGAATTGTCAGCAGTGGTGATGTGGGGAGCTAGAATTTAACTAGTTGTGCACACCTTTGCCAAGAGCCAGTGGGGATTTAACATAAAGTACTATTGGAAACTCACTCAGTAGTCTGCTGAGGTTTTGCTTTAATTTTTTTGAAATTGCAGAGAAGGGGAAAAAAGTACAGAATTATGAAAAATGAAGGAAAATTGGAGAGCGAGAAACATGGCTTGAAGGCAGGGGGTCAGACCTGATGTGGAGAGCTCTGAATTAGGGCAGTCTTGATCTGCTTTCCTTATTTTCTTGTAATACTAAACGCATCAAAAAGTGATTAAACATCAGCTCATGATGTTTTGGTTAACATTCATTTAGCAGTGGTGATGGAAGCAGAAGTGACACATGAGAGGACTTCGGCTGTTGGTGGCTGAAAATACAAGGTCAGTGGAGCTTAGTGGACTGTTCCACCTGAGACAGATAATCTTGCTTCTCTGGCCTGGATTCTGGGTTGCCTCTGATTTTTGTGGTGGTATAGTGCTGAAAAAAAAATTCCATTTTGGCAAAATCTTGGTTTGGGAGATTTGAACTTGCTTTTTTTAAAAATATATTTTACAATATTAAGATGTAAAAATAAGAATCTAGTTTGTGTTACATCTTAATAAAACTCGGTATTTTTACCCTAATAATGTGAGACACAATCTGTGGTTGATTTTAAAAGGCTTGGATAATTTATTGAGGTTTTTGTATAGAAGATACAAAATATAGTTAATGTAAGGATGTCAAAATTGCATATATTTTGTGCAGTGTTTTTGGCTGAAGTATAAGACATTTTTATGTGGTTCTTTCGTAATTATGTAAGGCCTTGACTTAATTTTAAGAACAATACCCTTTTCATTCTGTTCTGCCAAAAGGCTATGCTTTGAAAAACTAATGTTCTTTTTGCAAAATCTGAGAATTCACAAATATTTTCTCTGAGAGCTGGCTTTCCTGACATCAACCATTGTGTTGTGCACTCTCCTCCAAAAGAGAAGTTGAAAAGGAGAGAGACAAAGAGGAAAAGGATCACAGTATCTCAATTTTATTTTCTTTCCTGAAAAGTATTCTCTTTGGACAGACAGTAATTGTAGTTTCTAATGACACAAACTTGAAGGGAAACAGAAGAAGACTACAAACAGGTTTATGGGCCTATCAGCAGGAATATGTGGCTACAAATTGCTGAGTAAATGAAACAGCCTGTTGTTTCCTAAGACTGAGTTTGGGAGTGTTATGCCAAAGTATTTGAGGAGGAGCTAGAGCACCAGGCGGTGTAAAGGATACCTGCTGGGTCCTAATTGGTGCCCACTGTTGTTAATGGCTTCCTGTGGCTGAATGTTTACTTGTCATTTGTTTTGTGCTTTGTTTCCCAGCTACTGGAAGTTAAAAAAAAATACTGACCAAAACTTTATTTTGCTTTTAAGTGAACATCGCTGAACATCAAGTGCTGTGCTGCAAATTGTCTTAAGATGTTAAGTACCTTAAGTCTATTCCTCAGACCTATAATTATCTGGTGGGCTTCTAAAGTTACATTTACTGTGGATATTGTTCTAGAATTTGGACATTTTTATTATTTATTACAATTTATATTAATTATGTAACTTTTAAAATTATGCCATGTAAATTCCTGGGGCTTTGTTTACCACAAAGCTTTGCGTGGTTAGATGTTTAAAATAATACCTCTGGTAACCCCAGTCTATTTTTACACACCTGTTTTCCTAAAAATGTCTATTTTTCCAACAAATATCAATTTTTGTGGGATAACTGAGGGCTCTGTGAAAGATGAGGAAGAAGGAAACCTTGCATGCTCAGAACTTCCCTACAAGAGTTCCCACATGTGACACAGTTGTCGTCTGGTGTAGTGGTGTTTTTCTGTTCTGATCCATTGGGAGTGAAAAAAAAAAAATCCTATCCAGGTCAATGTTTCAGATCTCTGCTTGCTCTGTCCTTGGTTTCCCTAACAAGACAGCCTGTTAGCACCAGCTGTGGTGTGACTACCTCCCTGCTGGGAAAAAGGAGTGAAACTGCTAATTTTAACCAGGCCACTGAATAGTTTGGGGTGAATAACTGTACACACATTACTAATCAAGAAAGAATTAGAACTAGTGGAAACATCCTAATCCCATAATCTTGAGTCATCCGCTTCTCCTACATTGGATTTGGGAGGGAAGGATTGAGTGGTGTCAAGGGAGGATTAGTTTCAGTAATCCTAGAGTGTTACACAGACTTGTGAGAAAAATACCTCTATCTCCATTTAGCGACTAAGTCTTATTCTGCCTATATTTGTTCCAAGAGGAACTTCTAGATATTTGCCCTCTGCTCATATGGGTATATCACCTGAGGTACAGACATGTAGTACAATTGCAAGGAACCGAATCTGTGTGTTAGTGATCAGGTTAGATTCAAAAGCCACTTCTGCAGCAGTATTATGTTAGATTTCAGTCAGTGTTTTGAGATGCCCTCAGAGGCAAACCCGACAATATGGGAGAAGGTTGAAATAATGGGGACATAAATCTAATGCCTTGGTTACCACTATCATTTCAGTTCTCTTCCACATACATATCACTTCCATACGTGCTTGGCTTGGACCTTGCAGATGCACACTCCACAGTGTATTATCTCATGCTATTTTGTGTTACCGTTTCAGATAACACTTTCTGGAGCTCTCCTTCATCAGGCACCAAACCTAGTAGTTACTAAGAGCTGAAGGAAATTTCACCCAGTGTAGAAGACTGGAAATTAGATAATGTGTTCCAGGTATCAGATGTGTAATTAGCTGGCTGGTAGAGAGAGGAAAGGAAGATGGGTCTAAAATTGTTCCTTACAGGCAGCCAGGGAAATTTCCAGCTTTGTAGTCTGATCTCAGGGAAAGTACATCTAACTAACACATGAGCCTTTTTCTGCAATTCCTGAATGAGCATGGTCTGTAAGAAAAAAGAAGTATCTAAGCTGCTTGCTCGCGAGTAGAAGGGTGGTGATCAACAAGTGACTTGTTTTTCTGTAATACAGTATTGGACTGATTATTCTCATGCACTAATCTTTTGATTAGGATGAGAAATACCTTGACCTTTGGTTGTGATCATTTGTATATCACCTTCTCAATTTGATCCTCTTGAAAGGATTTGATTTGATCCCTTTCCCTATTTATTGGATATCCATATGTTGTTCCACACCCTAATTTTTGCCATAATATGAATGAGTTTGGTTCACTGCAGCTGTTCCATTAATCTAAATTTGCCTGTCAAACCAATACTGTCATATCTATGAATGAAGGGAATAGAATATTAATCGATTAAAACTGATCCCTTGGTTGATACAGAGGGTGTTCAATCTCTATCAGTAGATTTGGAGCATAGATGCACTTGTGCTCTGCTTATAGTAGAGAGTATCTTGCATTACACAAATCAATGAGTACTATTATATTAAGAAAATAAAAAAATAAGAGAATTGCTAGTCTAGAAATTGAGTACCCAGGTGTTGGAAAGCTGTTAGAATTAAACCATTTTTATTCTGTTCAAGCCAGCAGAAAAATTCTGATTTTTACTTTGAATTTACAGTGATTGCTTCCAAAAGTTTGCCTTCCTGTGCCTTCGTAGGAACCAATACAGAGCAGCCAGGTATTATTTCTCTACTTGTAGGACTGTCTGCTCTGGGGGGAGACCCACTGCCTCAGTCTTTTTTTGGGGCCTGCCTCCATGCTTCAAATGCTTATACAGGCAAAATAATCCTTTTGCTGATAGATGTTCTCTGAGAAGTGCATCTCTTCCAGCAGATGTACATGTACAAGTACATGTTCTTCCAGCAGAACTGCATTTCTGTCTGTGTCTTCACTGTGGTTTTGCTAGAGTAGTCGTGTCCCATGGTGGTCAAATTGCTCCCTACCTTACCTGTTGTGTTCTTAGCTTATATAGGGATGTCTGGCAAGGTTTAAAATGTGAACCTGCTTTTTGGAAAATGCTTATCAGGCTTCTCACTTCTTTGTAACTTCCCAGTTGTGAAGAATTAAGGATAACACCTTTGTCTTTTTCTGGAAAGGCTTTGAATGATCCTTTATTTTATTGTAAATTTGAGAGTGAACTCGTGTCTGCCTGCATACCACAGGAATAATGCTGTGCTCTATGGTGGGAAGAGACTAGGAAGTTAGAGGAGACAAATATTAATTATTCAGACAGTATTTTCAGCCCAGAGAAGTTCTGTGTTGGTTTCAGTGACCTGCTGCTGCTATTAGGGGGAAATGAGAGAGCTAAAGAAAAGAACCTCTGTGCAGGTGTCCAAGGTTTTGATGCTCTACGTGAAAACTAAAGGGCATGGAAGCGGGGAGAGTGAAGGAAGATGTGGAAGAGGAGTAACACAGAGATGGGGGGGTGCAAACGCTTACAAAAAGCTTTATTGGCGTTTGTCCCTATCTTCAGACTTCCTCCTTTCCATCTCATAATTGCCAGGTGCTCTGTGTGAAGATGCAGTAGGCTGAAGATGCAAAAAGGACACGCTTAAAGAACAGTGATGAAGAACCCTAGAGGAGCCTCCATAACACTCCCAGTTCCAATTACATCTGCCAGGGAGATTGATTTTGCTGTCTGATAGCTGTTCTGGCAGAAAATACTTTTCAAATAAGCTGGCAGTGAAAATTGCTTGGCTGAAACAGCGACAGGATTTGAAAGAAAGCAAATAATATCTCCCATTTTTACTCCAGGCCCCTTCTCACCTCCTCCCCTCAAACCCACTTGTTTCTCCCCTTTGTGTACAGTTCACCAGCTGTGCCCTGTGAGATGAGCTGGGGTGGGCTGCGTTCCTCACACCTCTGTGCAATGCACACATCGCTCACCCCATCTGCCAGACTTAGCAGTATTTCTTGGGCCAGACTGTCAGGTTGCTGAGGATAACTGAGGGTTTAATTTGTAGTTTGCATTCTTTTCCTAAGTACTGTATGCTCTGGAGGGAAGTCGTGTGATTATGAACTAAATCCTTCCATCCATCTATCTTTTAATTTAATAAAGTCGGTTCTGTCCAAAAGGTATTTCACATGTTGGACACAGTAAGCCCTTTTATATTGCAAGGGACAAAAATATCATCCTGTTTCTAGAGGAATGAAAAATGTACTGAGCCTCTGTCTCTTCCTGACAAATTAATTATTTTAATCCTAAATCCAGATTTTTTAATTGCCTACAGAGATGTATGCAGTCATCTTTACCTGTTTTAGGCATAAAATTTGCTGTATAAATTGCCATGTTTCCAATATAAATTAGGTACACTGTTTCCTACTAGAATTTTCTATTTAAAGTGTTTTATGAATTTCAAGCATATTTACCGAATTATAACCTAGACAGTGAAGAAGTTTGAAAGACAAGGGAAGATATATGCTTTTGATCTTGGAATTCTATAATAGAAAATTAGGAGGTTTATTCTGTATATTTGATCATATGGCTTAAAGTTTTAGTTGTAAACACAAGAAGTGTATTATATGACCTTTGATGGAATCACCATTGGCAAATTCTGGCAATGTTACTATGAGGTAAAAAAGTAGTTGTGTAAATGAGGAAGCTGTGGGGTAGTGTATCTAGTCTGCCAAGGCCATTTTGTTGTAAGAGAAGATGACATTTTCATCTTATTCCTCTTGTTATATTTTCCCATGACAGAACAGGAAGTAGAAATGAATTTCCTTTCAAATAAAGTTATTTGTCTTGAAAGAAACAAGGAAGTTAGGGAATGTTTTGAGATGGAACTTTAGCTATCTTTGGGTTTAATTTTAAAATAATTTTCTGGGTCTCTTTAACATTAAGCAGATATTGTTACGTGGTACCCATTTGATGCTCTCACGAGATAGAGCTTTTGTTTTTCTGCTCAGAACAGCTGAATCCAAACACTGTAGTAACTGATCACCAGCACAACTGTTTCCTTATCTCCAGACTTCTAGTGTATTCACCACCCTTATCTGGGTGATGATTTCAATGTCAGCAATTGTAATAGTGTTTTTATAGAGGACTTTTTTCCTCCCTTCCACTCACCTATACAGCTTGAGTTGCTTTCTCTTTTGACTGGTGAGAGAAGCTATAAAGTTATGCTTCCACCCCAGGGTGATGGCAGACACTGGTTCCATGTCCTCATCTCCGGTGGTGAGGAATGGGACTGCAATGTCCAGTTATTTGCTTGTACAACTTCAGATAAGTCTCTTGAAGCTACTGTGATTGTCAAGGCCCCACATTCTTCCTGTGGCAAGAATGCAGGTAACAAGCTAGATTTCAGTTAACAGATTTAAGCTAGGTAGCTTCTCACGTGGGAGGAAGAGCTGTCTCATTTGATGTGATGAACACTTGATCAAAAGAGGACTTCAGCCTCTAGTCCAGGTTGAGATTCAGCCTCTCTCCTCCCAATTAGACTACAGAAAACTGCACTGCGTGGACTCTACAAGTGAATCCTCAGAAAACCTTAATTTGTGCAGGTCTTCTCTGTTAAATTCTGTTAAAGTGCTGTTTCCACCCCCTCTCAGCTGCAGTGCCCTGCAGCAGGTGGTTCTTCCTTCATAGCATCACCTGGTGTGGAAGTTCCTTCAGCCACCCCACCACCAGGCTGACAGCCTGCATGGCCACCAGCACAGTGGTGATGGGGCCATGCAGGGGTGATTCAGAGTGAAGCATTGCCTCAGTTGTTGAAAAGTTGGTGTCAGCAGATCAAGGAAAGTGCAGTGACCCAGTCACTTCTTTTGACCACTCGTCCTCTCTCCTTGCATTTTTTCTGCCTTTTCCAGGTATCACTGTAACTCACTATAGAATGGTTATGGTTGGCTTTGTCCCATGAGGGCAATTACCTACCCTTGATACTAATAACTGAACTTCATATAAATTAACTTTAATGATAATTAATGATAAATAAATAGTCACTTGAACTCTGTGTAGGATTTAGCATTGGAGCACAGACCTTACAAGAGCTTTGCTTTGACTCAAATGTGGACTTCCTACTTTTGTCCCATCACATGCTGGACGAAATCAAATGGTCTCTTTTGGCCGTAGGTTAGAAAAGCTCTAGAGCAAGCTAATTTCACCCTGCTTTCTCCTGTTACGTCTGACACTATAATCTTCAAGCTGAACCCTGGAGTAGTTTGCAGTGAATCACCCCAATGAGTGGACATCCTATGCAGAAGAGTGGGGCTAAGGCCTGTTGCATGCTGTTGTGCGGGCTGACAGGAAGGTGTATTTGGACAGGAATATCTGACTAAAACTGATTTATTCCATTACTATTAAAAGTACCTTTAAGGCCATGTTTGTTTCCATCTGTACTGTCTGGGTAGATGCTGCCTCTATAAACTGCAGTTTTGTCTATTCTCAAAATTACTTTTGCATAGGATTTAGCCACCAGCTGAGCCCTTTAGGAGGATTTAGATCCACTGTTCTATCTGGCACAAAGCAGCATTAAAGAAAGGTGAAATTTACCCCATAAGCAGAATAAAATGTGAAAATGCACAATTGTCATTTGTCTCCTTCTTTATATAAGGAATAAAACCATACATGAACTACTGTTTAGTCCAGACTAGCAGAAAGGAAGCCAAGTTGTGCATCCAGAGAAAGTCTTAAATGATTTCTTCTGTGGAAGCACCCTGGGCTCTCTAACAGTGTGACAGCAGAAAAAGGGTTGTAAGTGCTGAAGGTGAAAAAGCACCCTCTCTTAGCTTTTGGGAAGAGCTCTATTTGGAGGCACTTTCAGGTGACTTTCTGTAATTGTTCCCAAACGAAGGGAGGATTAGCTCAGATGTCACCAAACCGTGAGGAGGCCTGGCCGGCCTTTCATCCTGACCCAGGCTAAGGGTGGGCCACACGGGCCCTGTTTGCTTGACCCAAGGCAAATATGTCTTGGCTCGGTGCTTGTTTCTATGTGCTTGGCTGAAGCAGAAGTGATTGCTCACAAATAGGTGAGAGAAAAATAAAGCGGAGAAATGACGGGGCAGCCTTTTGTGTAGGGAAAGGCCACTTGAAAATGGCTTGGAAGTACCCCAAACTTTTTAGGCTGCTATCTTGGTGGCAGAATGGTAGGAAGAGAAAATGGAGTGCAGTCAAGGTATTTTTAGAAGAACTGTACTCTATGGAAATCAGAAAGTTTAGGCCAGGAGTTCGGGCTGGTTGAAATGAGCTGTCTGGTTTTGACATGCTCAGCTCCACTGTGCTCCCATGGGTGGGCTGGAGAGAGAAAAGGCTGGAGGGGAAAATGGCATGGATGCAGGTCAGCTTCTGTAAGCTTCCTTGCTTTCCCACCTGGTATTTTGTATTTTAGGAATATATTTCTAGTCACACAAGGAGTTGTAAGCAGTTATATTCCTAAGCAGTTCTACAGTGATAACAGTAAACCTGTGCAATGCAAGTATAGAGGTGGCCACCTGAATGCATGTCTGTGGAGAACCAGGCCCAGAAAGCTTTTGGTTTTTCTGCATGAAAAGCAAATGTCTTTTGATCAAAGGCATGTCTGCTCAAAAATCAGCATTAATTTAAATGTATCTGCATTCTGTAATTGATACATGCAATTGATTTTTTTTCCTTGACAGTGCCTAGGGAATGTACTTTGTATTGCTGCCCATCAGGGTTAGAAGGATATATTCAACCCCTGTGTTAAGATTTGCTTGTGTGCTTATGTGCTTACATTGACAATGCAAACCTTTATGTGCTGCTGCACTTTCCTTGAATTCCCAGCTCCCATTGTACAAAGACTGGAAAGCCTTCTTTCAATTTAAATTTAATTCAACTGTGCACTTTAGCTATAGGTTAAATGAAGATCCCCAGCCTCATGAGATGCAAAAAAATTTAAAGTCTTTAAAGTAGTTTTCCTCTGAGATTCTTCCTCTCCAGCTCTGACTTAAGCTGACAGCAAGGCCATCGTCTTGTTGCTCTGAGAAAGGAGCATTTTTATGGGGTTACTGTAGGGAGCAACCCCAGAATAGAGGACCGGGCCCAGAGTCTTTAATGCATCGCGTAATTTCTTTTCAAAATTTTGTTTTAACATTGTAATACTTTTCCTGAGTGTTAAAGTGGAATGGAATAGTTTAGTTTAAAGGGACCAATAGTGATCATCTAGTCCAACTGCCTATCAGTTTGCAAAAAAAAAAAAAGCAAAACCAAATGACCCAAAACAGTAATATCAATATGCAAAGTAATTTTAAAATAAACTGTAATTCCTGCAAATTTTTCCAAATTGTAGATATTAAAACAAATTGTAGGCAAGATGATGTTGTGGGTTGTGTTTTGTTTTGTTGTTTTTTTTTTTTCCCCTTGGATTATGCCACTATGCATAATAAACTCCAGAAGCAAATGACATCTAGCTGAATAGCAAGAAAATAGATCTCAGCATTAGTAACCTGTTGCTTACACTTGGAGCACTCTTTATGTCTAAGTGGAAATGTATGTATTTAAGTGTCGAAAGCCAGAGCTTTAACAAAATCCATCTTGAGCATAGACCTGTAGGTGAAGACACCTACATTAAGCTATATATTTGTGGAAACAGGAGTGTGCCAGGCAGTCCTGCTGCTGAGGGCAGTGGCTGTGGTGCTCCAATAAGGTCTTGGAGAGTTTCCTGGCATAAGCACCAGCTGCTTCGTGCCTCACCTTCTGTGCTAGAAAGCTTTGCTCAGTACACTTGGTTCAGTGGTGCTGGCAGAGCACCAGCAGCCCCTAAGGAATGGTTTGTAGTCCAATGTGTGAAGAAAGCAGTGAAAAGGCTGAGAACAAGGAGGTGTGCCTTGGCTTTCTGCAGCGGCAGAGAATCCTGAATCAGCAGCCGTTGTTTCATGCCCCTCAAAAGATAGATCAGAAATATAAAGGTGCCAGGTTGAAATTAATAACTGTTGCCTCTTTCACTGGAACGAGTGTAACTGGAAGCAAATAGGGGAAATTAATGTGTGAATAAATTGTGTAAATGTATAAGTAATATCAACTCCCACTCTTATTTTAAGGAAATTAATTTTCTTTGTAATTTTGCTGTCGTCCCCCCCCCTCCCTGATCCTACTTTTGAACACACTGGCCTGATGAATGTCAAGAATCTGAAAAGGCTTGTGAAAAATGGTATGTGGGAGCAGGTTTGTGAGTCAGGCACAAGTCTGAAAGGGAAATTTCAGTGCAAGTTTAAGTTGCCTTTTCTTGTAATTTCAAGGGCATGTTCAGCATGGTCACTGCAAGGAGCCAGCAAGTGAGACCTTTCACCCAGCTCCTGGCATTGAATTCAGGGATAATGGGCAGGAACTGGAAATGCAACAGTAAGCAAGGGAAGTCTCAGAACATGTGGAACAACTGTTTTTGTTATTGCTATTATTTATTTTTAATATAATTAAAGTTGTTGTGAACTGATTACCTTCCCATATCTAAGTGCACCAGGTCTTGGGAAGGTGATGCATATGTATCACTGAGTTCACCATAGGTCTAGAAAGGTTCAGAAAGACAGGAGCAGTGAAGAACTACAGAGAGAAATACTTAGAGTAGACCAAAATGTGGACAAACATTTTGCCTGGATTTATTTGTTTTATTTGGAGGAGGACCTGAAAGGCAGGAAATATTCCAGCACTGGTAGATAGACATATTACAAATTGAAGTTTTAGAAATGGGAAGGATGTTCCTGCCAACAGCCATGCAGAAAAGGAAAGAACATAAAAGAAATAATACAAGCTGTTCAGAAGTATCTGTGAAGTTTAATACTAGAGAAACAGTTATCTTCCCAGGGCAGCAGACCAGAAGTCTTATTAAAAGTGAAGGGCTAAGCTGAGGGACATCAGTTTGATATTGAGATGTAGATCTGTGGGCCATTTACCTACAGATAATAGCTATATCGGTGTGAAGAGAGGAGGCTCCTTGAGGATAAGATACAGAAGATGATACCCAGGATAGAGCTCTGAAGAGCTGGTTTGAAAAGGCCTCTGGTTTTTCCTCGAGCATCACTGTAATGCACCTGTCTTAGGAGTGTCTTAGGATGCAGTTTGTGAATAGTGGGGTCTGGCCTCTCAGCAGGAGTACAGGCTGCCCTTCTTGATGTGGAACAGCTTTTGAGGAGCCTTGCCATCTCCACCCAAACACTGTTTCAATTCTTAGCATAAAAATTTCAGAAAAGCAGCCACTGATGGTGAAGAAATTGTCATCAGCTGCTGAAGCTTAGCAGCAAATTGAGTTTGATGTGGAGCAGCACAAACCAGACAATCTAGATATAAATCAGGTATCATGCAAACATTCTGGAAACAATAACATACGTAGGATAGATCTATAAAAATGGAGTTTGAGGATCATTGTTTATTTTGAGCATTTAAGATGATTCATCCTACAGTGGAATGTGTTTTAGCAAGGACTTCCACCCCACATCAGAGAGAGGGTATGGACTTGGCTTTGATTTGAAATTAATTTCTTTCTTCACTATGAACTTATGTGGTTTTTGGTAAATGTATTCAAAAGGGACCCTTCTTACTAGCTTGATGGTTATGAAGCAGGTGGATTATGGGTGGAAAATGTGGAAACTGGTGTAGCCAGTAAATTGGGAATAGGCAGGTGATTTCTGAGACTGGGCTTTCTTTTACGGACTTGGCAATGTTAAGGAATAAGCTTCTTTACACAGGGCTACTACAAGGGGATAATCTGAATAGCTAGTATGTAAAACAGGCCCTTAGAAAATTATTTCAAATTAATTATTTCCAGTTATTTCCAGAGCAAAACTTGATAATCGGGGAAAAAAATAGTATATTGTTGATCACAAATGTTTCCATGAGTGGAAGAGTCTCAGATGTGATACTGGCAGTCCCTTGGCACCCCAGCAGGAGTTACTGGTGTGGAGAATGGGAGACCAGTGTCAGTTCATTTTTAGCAGAATAGGTGAAGAAGGCTGGAGAGCACTGTAGGTCTTCAAGCTTTCCAGCAACCTCACAGTGAAAAAACAAACCAGAGTATAACTTCCTTCTTCTAAAATCTGGGGTTATTCAGCCATGTAGTTTGCAAACAGTAATGGCTAAGTTCACGTGACAGTGTGGTCAGGGAGTTTCATATTTGATCTGGTAGTGTTCCATGGTGTGTTCTTGAAGCAGTGTCTCTGGGACAGGTCTTGCCTGTGGGAAGTGTTCCCCAGGACCCCTTGTGCTTCCAAGTGATGATCAGTGTGAACTCTGTTTTCTTCACCAAGGTGGCTGCTGGGGGAGCAGGTCATGCCTCAGCTGTGCCAAAGAACAACTCCTAATTTATTTTTAAATGTGCTTAGAATATAATATGCCAACAGGGGTGTTTTATTTTTTGTGTATATATGAGTCTTTACCCAATCAAAGTCCAGTGCATAAAATGTATTATGTTATATGTGGTTCCAGAGACCGTATTAGTATTATTGCAAGTTTTTTTTGCAATTATAATTGCAAAATTATTACAGTGTTAGACATGGAGCAATATATATTTTTCTTTGAAAAAAGAGGTGCAGGTGTATTTGGCTGAGGGTATACATTGCAGGTCTGTTTTCTACCACCTTGCTCTTGCTCATTTATATCAATGCAAGTGGGTGTAAACTGCTGCTAATTCAGAAAGGTGGGAATGAGTTCCCAAGGTGCAGAGATGAAAGAATCAGACTTTAAATATGTAATATGTGGTATTGTACTTCAAAACATGTAGCCTGTTAATTTATCTTCCAGAGCACTTTTCAAACAAATAGCTACATCTTGTGGTGGCTTTGTTTGGGTTTCCTTGGGGTTTGCTTTGAGTATTTTTTTAATAGAAGAGCATACAGAGTCACTATTGCAACTGTTTTTTGAGAATCAAAGTGCTGAAATCAAGTGAAAGAGTTATTAGAAGTTATTTGTTGCTAAGTTGTTGTTTGGTTTTTTGCTGTTTTTTTTTTTTTTTTGTTTTAATTCCTCCTTAAAAACATCCTCAATTTATCTGACATACAGACCTAAGACCCACACATTCCATTGTGAAAGTATCCTTAATGACGTGCTAGTTCTCAAGGATGTATCAGAGTGCTGCAGCTAACACCCGATAACACTGCTCACTCCAGTGCTGGCACACTTTGCCTGCTGGGTGCAAAATCTCTCCTGAAACAGATCTGAAGCAAGAAGTGGAGATCTGCATTGACTTGCAAGGCCATGCAGCAAGCAACACAAAAATCAATTCTCACTCATATTCCCTTTTATCAGGAGACTAGATAGAATGCCTGGTCCTTTCCTTCTTTCTATGTCTTGTTTTTCCCCTTGTTTCCTGAATGCAGGAAATGAAAGTGTTACTTGTCTTACAAGCACTTAGTAATTTTCTTTTTTTAGAGCATAACAGATTTTGCTTTTTTTTTTTTTTTTTCACAAGACTGAAATTAAAGCAGAGCTTCTATGTTTAATGCATTATCAAAGACTAGGAGAGTTATTTTTGCTCTATGGCTGACCCTTTCTTAAATTTTTTTTTTTTTTTTTTTTTTTTGTCAAAGTGAACATGCCCATTTAAAGCAATCAATGTCTCAGAGTTAAGGCCGAGTGTGCACCTGACAAAGAACTATGGGATGTTCACACTTGTGGACATTGCTGGAAATAACTCCCCTTGCTGCTTTAATTCTTGTTTGCGTGGGCTTTCTGCAGGAAGAAAACTACAAGGACTTCGTTGTTTACAAAGTACAATATACAGCTAACCTCTGGCACTGGGACTGGGAGGCTGGTTTGCTGCCTTCTCTCTTTGCTCAGCTGGCCTCCTGCCTAATCTGCCTGCTGTAACAGGGATGTTTGTAGTTTCTTTACTTCTCAGCTTGTGCTGCACTGTATGGTCAGAAAGACACAGACAAGATTGTTTGTAGGGTTCTTTAATTAGACCAGCTGGAAAAAAGAGATGGCCTCTGAGGCACACAAACTCTTCTCTGGACTTAGACTAATAATCTTGTAGTTTGAACAACACTAGCCAAACATCAGGCAGTGTTTTCTCCCTGACATCTCTTCATCTAATGCTGGTTTTATTACTTACGTCTTAAGGCCAGGAGAGTCTAAGTGATGATTGATCCTGTTTTCTGTTCAAGGGCTCAGCTTCTATTTCACCCAGCTGTCCCATAGACAGGTCAGTGACGGATGTCTGGCCAAAGCAGGTAACCCAGAGAAGCAGTCAGACCTATTGGTCTATTACTATTTGGAAGTTCTCTTGGTAAAGTACCTGAGTGAAGTTGATTCTACTCCTCTGTGCACTTAAAAGCACTCTAAAAACAGTGACTGCAAGGGACCTCTGGAGATTTCTCACCCAGCTTCTGCTCCAACTTAAAATATACATCTTGTTCCCGAGGATCTTTTCTACTTGAACTTGGCTTGTCTTGGTATTCTTTCTGAATCTACCTGCTGCCATGTGTGGAATTTCATTGGGAAATTTAAAATCAAATCCATTACAAAATCAAAGTGTATTTCGTCCACACAGTCAACATTGCCACCCTAACTGTCAAATAATGAAAAGATGCTGACTGCATTATGGATTTATTCACTAAATAATTGTAATTAACTCTTTCCTCTAAGAGCCTGTAAATTGTTTGATGCATTGGCATGACCTTTTGCATTATGTTTGTCATAAACAGATCCAAATCAAGCTTACCTCACAGCTGAAGTTTTTTTTTTGCTGCCTCAGACATGAACGTTTGCCTCTCTGGTTCATAACTGGAATTGAAAATGTGCAAATACCCTACACCTACGCTGTTTCCAGCAGAGCCAGACCCAGGCATTTCTGAAATGTCAGTGCAGTGCTGCTCGTGTGCTGGTCCTGGGAACTACAGGTTGTAACCACTTTCATCAACAGTGATTTTAGGCAGATTTAGGAAGATCTGGGGACAGTGAACCAATGCAATTACACTGCTGTCGGTCTCATGGAAGTGTAAGAACCACTTGGAGTAAAATCATTGTGTTTAAGGTTTCATCAGAACAGCCTTTGTGAAAAGATTAATAGATCTACCCCTTTTCTGTTGAATCTCTGTTCTCAAGCCCTAGGGTTTCAGTTCTTGGTCTCTGAGCCATATCTTGTGTCTTCATGTATACCTTCTTTTATGAAAGACTTCAGGAAGAACCACTGCAATTTCCTAGTTGGTAGGAAAAAAAAAAAATCCAGGAGTTTTGAGGGTTGTTGCTGTTAACAATAAACTTACTGCAAAGTCTGTCAGTGATGGGTTGGTGCTACAACTCAGCTAATACAAGAGCTATAGTTGCCAAGCCCTTCAAGTTCCTTATGCCCTTGGTATCCTGCTAGCGCTTGTCTGACACCAAGGTGAGCCAGTTCACAGAGCTCAAACAAAAATAATAAAAAAAAATTTTTAGTGTTTCTTTGTTTCTTCTGATTACTAAACCAGGACTAGTTTCACAGTAAATTTGGATTGATGTCAGTATGTTATGTAAGGGAAAGGGCTCATCCCCAGATCTTCCCTGCTTGTGCTCCCATAGGAACTCAAACCACCTATGTTGGGAGGCAGATCTTGGTCCTGACCCAGAGGAAAATCACCTTGTCACTCTGCTGCCTGATTTTAATTAGGTTTAATTTTGAGCGGGTTTCCTTACTTGGAAATCAGCTTTAATAAGGAAAATATAATCTCTCAACCACTCCCTGTTATGTTAGTTAACTTTTTTTTCAGGTGAAGATGTACTTTAGGATGGCACATCAAGTGGCAAATGCACCATAATGAGTTGAATACCCCATTTGGAAAATGCATCCTTCTGACTTTGTTTTCTTCTGCCCACAGAGTGCAGGGATCAGCAAGCTGCCAACGTCTGCTTCCTTGTCATAAACACATAAAACCCCAGAAAGAAAATGAGCAAATATTTCCTAAGGTAAGTGTGAAAATCCCATCCCTCACTGAGTCCTTTCAGCTGAATTTCACTCTATAATTATTAAGCTGAGTGTATGAAATAAAGGCCATGTTTGTCATCTGTTTTTTCCAGTGGCCTTACCAGAGTGGCACTTGGTAGCTATTTCTACAGTTACTCATAAGTCAGTGGGTGGTTTGGTTGTGCCTGGCTTCAAAGCACTCCAGAGCTGATTGCTGAAAAAAGTTATCTGAAAGGAAAATATTTGTAATTTGTCAATCATTTGTCAATCCCCATCTGTTGAAGAGACAGTTATAACCATACTTTTAAAATTATTATTCTAACTTTAACACATCTCTGATTTGCTTATTCATAATTATAATAAGAAGAAAAAACATATCAAATAACTCAAGGCATGTACTAGAAATGTAGTAGCAAGACTTCTTATTCTCTTAGTAAGCTAGCAGGTTTATAAGAAGAAGGATAACCCTGATAGCCTGGTGGTCCTTCCAGGTTCAAATAGCAGATTTAACCTTGTACTGTGTTGTGCTGTGCCTCATTCAGCCTTGGATTTATAGCCTTTGATTTCAAACTAAGAAGGAGCATGTCATAGTAACACAAACGTTAGACAAATAAGCTGGTTGAAATTAGAATTAGATATTACAAAGGCACTTGTTTAAATCAAAATATATCCCACAACTAAACTGATACAGAAAAGAGAGATGGCAACAGTGGTCTGCAAAAATTGTGCCTCTGTGCAGCATTAACCATTGTGTGTTTCAAGTAGCCTATAGGATTTATTAAAGCAAATAAAGCAGGGGTTGTCTCGTTGTATGTGTCACATGTGGCATGTGGCTGGGAGCTGCTGTTGCTACTGCCCCAGCTGTGCTTGGGAGGGCAGACCTGAGACTGGCAGAGAAAACCCCATAGCAAAGTCCCAGTGGGATTAAGCAGCTGAATCCAGATGGAGTCCTTAGTTGTCCATGAAGAGCAGATGAGCACACCTGGAAGTGAGATGCTTCCTCCTTGAGACTTACAGCTGGCTTTCCTGGACTGTAATTTGAGGCATTTCAAAGAACACTTGTAATGCTACTGCTTATAGCACTCGCTGTTGGTGGCATTATACATAAAAAAGAAGGCTGGGAATCTCAGACTAAAGAATTCTACAGAAGTCTAGAGAAATGCAGAATCTAAAAATCAGTTTGAGATAAAACTACTGGCTCTGTTTTTATATTTCAGTGCCTCACAATCCTTAAGACAGTCTATTTGCTTATTTCATTGCAGACTTTGTGAGATGAGGGCTGTGCTGCCACCAAAACCAGAAACAGAAGTTGTGGTGTAACAAGATGATATAGCAGGCATATGGCCATCAAGGAGTCCTCTTTCAGAGCACATAATTTACTGTAGCACTGTGCATCACCCACCATGCCCAGCCTCCTTCAGATTTTCAGTTTCTAACACGTTTTTTTTATAAATAAACTATTTTATTGTGACAGCACAGGAGACTGGCTCATCACCTTCCAGAGTTATGTGGTCAGAAGTTCTTTCTTGAAAAGCTGATGGCAAGCTACTTTTCATGAACTAAATAACATAAGATTGGGAAGAGACAGTTTGGGATATCCGAAACATAATGAGGTAGGCCACCTCACATCATTTAGGTGCTTGTGGGTGCAGCACAAAAGCTATTGAGATTTGCCAAGTTTAGAGGAAGATTTTGGGTTTTGTGCTTTGCTGTTAAAATGTATCTGTTGATACATATGTGGAGGTTATTACAGACTGCTGCAGGATGATTGCTAAGATCCCTCCTCAAGAAAACCAGCAAAAGCTGGCTTTTCATGGTTATTCATGAGCTCACCTTACTCTTCCCTATTTCCCTCATATACATGAGTACTCTAATAGTTCTACTCCTGAGTTAGGTTTCTGAGCTTTGCTTGAATTTTTTTGTTTGTTTTTGGGTTTGTAAAATTTGTTTCATTATAACAGGTCACTTTTGTGGAGCCCTGGGATAAGTGGTTTGTGTTCTCTTTTGATGCCTAAGTCACTGGAACAGTCTCCACAGCACTCACTGGAAGAGAAACAACATCTTCTGTGTACCAAGTTCCCTTGAAATTCTGTTGTCAGTACTGGACTTAAGGAGCAGCACAAAACACATGCACACCATTGCCTGATGTCCCTAGAAAGAGCACCTGACCCACTTGTTTGTCAGCAAAGCCATGCCATGAGGGTTCTGAACAAGCTGCAAATGTAGGTATGGAGAAAACCACACTGCATTCTTTACTGTTGCCAACAAAAAGGTCCATTCTGGTTCCCACTGGCCTTTCTTAAAGAGATGTCCTGATATCTCACAACTTCAAATACTGCTCAGTAACACAACCAAATGCTGAAACATTATCATAATGATCCTGGTTCCAGCTGCTCTCTGGTTCACATTGCTTTTCTTCATGTCTGTGATTGCTCTCAGTCCCAGTATGACTTTTTTGAAACTGCTGCTTCAGAAGTGGTTGTTCATGGAAATAAAGCATTAGGAATAAAAATATGTGAGCTGTTCAGGAGCCTGAAATTTGTCTACCAGTGCTTGTCAGAGGAGTTGTATCTCTTGTGTAGGTTTAGATGGATAATACAGTTCCAGAACTGAAATTGAAACTTTTGAGTTTTGGGCAGTGCCCAGCAGCTCTTTAGGTTGTAGGAACAGAAACTGTAACTCTCTTACAGAGTTATGTGTAGACAACTCCTTACTTGCTAAACTTTTGATACAAATATGGACGAAGAGCAGAGATGACAGAGTTCAGCCAACACTTTTCTGCCTCAGTAGCTTCTCTTAAATCTTCCATCCTCTCACAATGTGTTCCTCACTACCTGCTTCTTTTGATACTTAGCTGCTCACTCTTTGTTAGCACCAAAATACTGTCCAGGTTTGAAATAGTCATGCAAAGGGCCTGGATTAAAATACTGATGCCTGAAGATAGGGGTGCTGGGGGATCTAGAACTGAGAGGCTGCAGAAGTGCTAGCATTCCACACCTAACTAGGGGCTTGGGGGATAGAGTTTAAAGCCCAAATGCAATGGTTGAGGCTCTCTCTCTTAGTGGGAGATAGGGACACTGGTTGAAGCTGAACACTAAATATTTTGTGAAATCTGGACTGTGCCACAGCATTTAGGACGACCTACAAATTTAAGTCCTATTGTTTGAGTCGTAAAGAGAATCATGTGTCACTGGTGTGTTCTGGAAAATGGTTTCTGTTGGCTATTATTGTTAACAGGCATTAATTTCTAAAATCTCCAACTGGAGTTGTTTAAAGTTGTTCTTTGGGCAAAATTCAGATCACAGCTTGAGCAATATTAAAAATAAAGCAGACTTTTATGTTATTTTTATAAGATAAACACTTTTAGATATAGTTATTACATTGTTCACTTATTTCAATAAGAATGGCAAACTGTCATGCTTTCTGCTGGTGGTGTTTTTTTGTTTTTTTTTTTTTTTTTTTCCCAGAAGTTGGTTCCCCCCTGCCTTCATTGCCTTCATTTCCCAAACTTAAGCGCAGCAGAAATTCCCAGATTAAAGCTTGTGATTGGACTTTAGTTTTCCTCTGGTCAGGTCACATAGTGGGAGCCGGCTGCTTATCATTGAGTAAGACCACTGAATGATTTAATGGGGAGTTAAATGAAAAGTAAGAGTTTTCATACTGGTGTGATGCAAATCCTGTGTCCAATTAAAGCCTCAAAGCATTTTTTTAGAAGCTGTATAAAAGGTGAATAATTTCTGTAAACAGCCCTTAAAGTGAAAGCCCAACACCTTTGCTGTGGGAGAAGTAATACGATCTCAAATACTTCTGCAAACAAAGAGTCCCTTGCCTTCTGCGAGCTCCTCTCTTTTTTCAGCAGCTCAGCATGGGGTGCCAGAAAAATCATTAACGGGCCCATCTTGCACTTCTGGCTTTTCCACACCTGCGTATCACGATCCCTGCTGTAACTTTATGGACCGTGAGGAGGCAGGTTTGACGCCATGAAACACAGGCTCAGCTAACAGCTGCAGGATGGGCAGAAAGCCAGACAGTAAAATGTAAAGAGGAGGAAGGAGAGGGATCACCTTTGAAGTTTACAAAAAAAAAAGCATGACTTTGACCACTTCCTTTTTTAATTAGCTGTCTCAGGTACGTTGAGCTACCCAGTTTGAATGGAAACTGGTGGGGATTTGTTGGAAATGCTGAAGGTAATACTGTAAGGGGTTTCATCTGCATGTGACTCATTTTTTAAAAAATAATTTTTTTTTTTTCTGTTGTTGTTTTGGGTTTCTTTTGGTGAAGCTTAATATTCTATGTTAAACTTCTATAATCTAAGACCCTAGCACAATGCCAGGGAATAAAACTTATTTTTGTCTGGGAGTACCTGAACTGCAGCTAAAATCTCAAAAGTGTGAAAACAACATTAATGCAGTGTTGAAAGTTAGGATTTTGATCACACGCTATCCAGGAAATTCATGATTACCATTCTTGTAGCAACCAGGACACACCTCCGGGGTACACAGGTAGAATGTTTTTATGTGTGTATCTAGTGTTAACTTTTGGTCAGGATCTACACTAGCACGAGGATGTTGCTTTTGATTTGTTTTACTGTAGCTGAAAGCTGAATAGAGAAATCCTGAAGAGGAATTGCAGTTGCTGCAGGAATTACACTTCCCTGTGCCCCTCAAGAGGCCAAAAGTTAATTTTGGAATAATATTTTCCTACCATTCTATGCACATTAAAGTGTGTTCAGGGAGAAGATACAAACTGTGGTTGCCATCCATGTAGGAACTACACACATTTAATTTACAAGATAGTAATGTACTTTGATGTTAGTCTGTGTTGGGGTGAGATCCATATACATGGTTGTTTTTTTTTTTAAAGATGTACTTGTGTGAATGAAAAGGTTTACTTTAAACAGGCCTTCAGGATAAAGAAAATCTATTTGTGTCCACAGTGGGATGTATAATTGTTGATGTAAAAACAAGTGGTTTTTTGTATCAGGGTTAAACTTACTAGCATATTTTTGTCTATGCAGTGATAGTAATGTTTTACAGTAGGTCTTAGGAGACCTAAAAACTCAGAACATTTTCCATTTCTCCTGATCCAAATTTGGCAAATTCATTCTCCAAGTGGGAAACTGTAGCTGAAAGAAAAAAGAAAATCCAACACATTTTGAAGTGCTACAACTCTTCCAATAAAGCAGATAGAAAATATCGCACAACATGTAATTTTAATAATAACACTCTAGTAATTCAGAACTGAATGAGCTATCTATCATTCTGAGAATTTCTAAGACAATAAAGGTTTATGGTCACATCCCTAATACACTTAGTGAGTATTGCTCAAGCCTGGAAAAATTCAGTTGGGAATTTATTGACGAGGCAAAAATCCTTCAGACTGGAGTGGAATAAAAAAAATCAACATAAAGATCTACTGTCCTGCTGTGAGTGCAGTGATTGCACAGTAAAGTGCAAGGGTGCAGTATTGATGGTTTAAAACTTAAATGTGATTTGTAACTGATATAGGCTTGAGACTGCTCTCTGCTTGAAAGAAAAAAAAAGAAATTAACATTAGATATTAGTATAAATCCATTGAATCCAGGTAGAAATAATCCAACTTTATGCAAGGGTCTGGTTCACTGTGCCAGTGTGTCTTTAAAAGCTTCAAAAACAGAGAAAAGTGGGCACCAAACTGGGTATTGTGTTATATGCAGCTGGTTTATATAATTTTTAAAATGTTCTGGAGCACTTTTCTTGTGATGTCTTTCATACAGTGTCTTTAAATTGAAAATTAAAAGGAATGTTATAAACCATAGTTGGAACACAATTTTTTAAATCACAGGTAAAGAAAAACTTTATTGTAAACTATTTTAAGCTGTTATTCATTTGTATAGGCTCTATTTTGAATGCTCTAATAGGTACTCTAGTACACATAATAAATCTGTCTTTCTTGCTGTTTGTTTTTCAGTCTCTGTACAGAAGAATTAACAGAAAAGCATACAAGAGGGCACACAGCTGATTCCCTCTAGGTACTGCATCTCCCAAAAGAGGAGTGAAGATTTTATTTTTTAAGATCAGGTAATGAAGAGAGACTTCATGGTGTTTTAGGAAGTAGTTTCTATAGACTAATGGCCTTAAAAAAGGTCTGCTTACTCTTTATGAGTTGTTGAACACAGGATTTTGTATAATACAAATTGAACACAGTTGAACACAATTGAACACAGGATATTTGTGTAATACAAATAGTTTTCCAATATCATATTACAACAGAATATTATGAACATGTAACAGATTTTTGTAGAGAATGGTAGAATATGAATATATGTCAATCAACAGCTTAGCTCATAAGGTTTTTTTGTTTATTTTATGAAAATCTTGTCAAAACCTGTGAATTTCTTTGAAGGTGTAAGGATCTTGGAAAATCATATTAACTGCACATTCTTAGGCTTATTGGGGTATTGGAACTGTGGATCAGGAATGTTTTGTTCTTTTAGAGGAAGAAAAGATAATACAATCTACCCACCACCCCAGTGCAGCCTCAGATAATGCCCACTCATCACAGACAGATATTTAACTTTTTCTTAGGGACTTGCTCTGCCCCCCCACCAAATTGGCCCAGAGCCCCCTCTCCTTACCATTAAAATGTACTTCTCAACCAAGAGCATTAACCTTCTTACTGCAATGTAAGCCCATCCCTTTTTGCATTTTCCCCCGTGGAATAAATAAATAGAAAAAATTATAATTTGCTTTCCCCAGCTTTGCAGACCAGACCATAGTATCACCAGTCTTTTGTTTTTAGCCTAACGCTGTTTTAATTAATTGCGTTTTCTAGACCTCTGTTCACCTTAAATGTTCTTTTCAACTGTTCTGTTGGCTGCTAAGTCAACTGTTAAGTTGAATTCTTATGTTTTGTGATTTCTAGGGTGGACTTACTCTCACTGTTATTCTTGCAATGTTTGGTTGAACTTACAACTTTGTTGAACTTGCAATTCTCGGTACCTCCTCAGGTTTCTTCTCCACGGAGCTCACTCTCTGACCAGCTGTTTGGCAGCCTGCCTTATTGTAGCAGACTACTCCTGCTTGTGTGCACTCTCTTTGTGCATTTATCCATGCTGGTTAGCCTGCTGCTGCTGCTTCAGACCACATTTCCATTTTGTCAAAATCACTTTTTTATTCTAAACCCAGCTTCCTGGTAGCCTCTTCTCACATGGAGTCATCCACTCGGTTTAGTCAATGCATTCACTACTCTGTCATCCAGGTCACTGCACGTTGTATTATGGATGAATACAAGAGGCATATAAATAGGTGGGGTCAAAAGGATTAAACTGGTATGTAATGGTTCTAATAGAAGTCCTCAGAATACTAAATCAGGAGGTGCAGTGGTGAAGTGTGTGGATGTACAAGGACTTGAAAACAAGGAGTTGGGAAGTAATAGGATAAAAAGCAACAAGATCTGTCTTCCTGATGGAAATACAGCCTCGCTTCCTAATAATGTAGTAGCATGTCTAGTGACAGAACTAAACACTGAATTGCAGACAACAGAAATAATTCTTCTGTTGGGGCTGGGCTTACTTTCCCTATGTGTCTTTGTTCATCAGAGTGAAAAAGTAACCCCTGCCATATCCTGGATGATGGCTGTGTTGCCCTCAGCTGCTGCCTGCCTTTTGTATTGACATACAGGAGGATCTCTGTAAACCACTCTCAAGTGAATGATAACTGAACTTGTGACTAATTTTCTGCTCTCAGGAAAGAACTAAATTCTGTGATGTCTGGATCGGAGAGATAACTTTTTGTAAAGGGCTCCAGAAATGCTTTTATTCTTCTTTTGCAGCCCTGGCAAAATGGAAGTCACTAAGTCTCTCACAAGTGAAGGAGAGCATGTTGTATTTAGTTGGGGGACTTTCCAGGAACTCCAGTGGGTGGTGGAGATGGGTGGGTGGTGTGGTATTCAGCTTAGCACTGGATGGGTGCTGTAGCAGACTGTAAACCACCATACTGTTTTGCAGTGTAATGCTCTGAATGAGCCTTTACATAGGTTTTTCTTGGGTTTAAAATTTCAACTGGTGTAAATTTTTTTCTAAAGCTATGAATGATAAGGTGTCATTGGAAGAAGGTGGAGTAGCTGTAAGAAGAGGGTAGATTTAAATTACATATTAGGAAGAAATTCTTCACTATGAGAGTAATGAGACACTGGAAAAAGTTGCCCAGAGAAGTTGTGGATGCCCCATCCCTGGAAATATTGAAGGCCAGGTTGGATGGGGCTGAGAACAACCTGGCTTAGTGGTAGGTGTCCCTGCCCATGAAAGGGGGTTGGAATTAGATGACCTTTAAGGTCCCTTTCAACCCAAATTATTGTATGATTTTATTGCACAATGAAACAGTTGGCAGTCTGAAATCCCAGTTTATCTTGCTAGGCTCACTTTTTGCTGTTTTGTGCTAGATGTGAATGTTAGAATCATAGTCAGAGAACTAAGTGAATGCTGGATTATGTCCCACAGTTGCACCTTTCTGGGCCCTCTGAACTACAGAGAAAATGTGAGGAGCCTTGGGAGGAGGTGAGTTCTTCCAGCAAATCTTTACATCATATCACTCACTCACACACAGCATATCCCCTCACTCCCTCACCCCCCTATCCTGAAAACACAACAAAACAAAACACAAAGCCCACCACGTTTATTTGAACTCTTGTAATTACATCTGTCTGGGAGAGAAACTGAAGTGTCAAGGTATCAAAGTGAAATTCAGAAAAGTCAAGAGCAAGTAGAGACTTTCAGAGGCAAAAGGGAAGTAGAAAAAAAATGCTGGTCTTTTATCATGGTAATAGTAATGAAGCCAAGCTGAAAAAGCCCAGACAAGGGGCTGAGTTACTGTACTGTAAAATGCTTCCTGCCACTGGGCTTCACAAGGCAACTTCACGGAGCTGATTAGGGAACCAGGAGCCACTCCAGTTGTTTCTGAGCACTGGGGAATCTCACCAAGCCGCGGGACTTGGGGACATTTGGCATTTTGGGTTCTCACTCTTGAGAAGTGAAGAGGCAGAAAGGACTAAAGCAGCAAACCGCTTATTGCTCAAGGGTGGGGGAGAGTTTGGGTGGGCAGAACACCATCTCCTGCGGGAGAGCCCAGCTGCAGGGGGCCGTGTCCTCACATCCTGAAAGGCTCCTCTGCCAGCTGGGCCCGCCGGCAGCCTCTTGGAGGCAGCATTTAGATTTCCCTTGCCGGACCTTTCTCTCAAAGTCTACGAGCTGGTTCTGTGCTGGGTATCGTGCTGGAGATGGGTCTGAGTTCTGATCCAGAAGCTGGTCAGTGGAAAATGATTTCTCAGCACAGGCAACTCCCTTTCTGTGAAGCTGTCCTGCCAAGTCCCTGCCTCTGTTCATGCATAACCCCTCAGGGTATCAAGACCTTCAGGGATGCAATCAGGCTTCTAATCAATTAGGCAAATTGACTGTAGGGGTAAGCTATTTCCTATTCATGGCGACAAGACTGGGTTACATTAACTCCGTGTTTCCCAGGAGCCCTCATCCTCTCCACCCTGGTGTTTTTTTTTAAATCCTTGAAGGACAAAACTATGAAAAAGCAGAGCTTCTAGTAACAGTGGACATGCTCTGTAACTGCAGAAAGGAAAGTAAATAAGCCAAGCATGGGAGGGTTTTGGTGCTCATTTAAAAAAATATTTAAAAGTGTTAATTTGGATGCAAAAGGAAAGGGACATATATTCCAGCGAGCAAGATATGGGAGTATTTGCTTTTTAAATCCTACTAATCCAGAGACAGAGCATGTCAGCAGATAGCAAATTAGTCATATAACTACTGCTGTGTATATTTAAATCTGTAGGCCTTACAACTGGATATGACCCACTACTTACCAAATACAGCTTAAAAGTCCTGAGGACAGAAGTTCCAGATGAAAGTTAAGCTTCACTTTCTCTCTCTGTTGTTCTTCATAGCAGGGTTTTATTTTCACCAGGTTCTGCAAGGAGTTCTGCATAAACAAGTCACTGAAGTCCCAAAGACTCCTCAGTAGGCACAGGTATGTGGGAGGGTCAGGATATTTGGATGTAACATCTGTTCTTCTTAAACATTGTATTAGCTATATGAGCCTATAGGTTTTGTGGATTTTTTCCAAAGATGACATCAGGCTACACTATTGTCTCTGATCTCATTTGTTGTTTCAAGAGTTTTATTCAGTATAACAACTTTCCTATTGTTAAAGACAGGTCGGAAAAGGCAGCCCACACAGTACTGTCATCTGTTGCTTTCAGTGCTCTGGTTTCTGTACAGTCCTACCAGTTGTGTTAGCCTCACTCTAGTGGAAGACAGAATGTTGAAGGTGGGGAATAATGAATCACCCACGGCAGTAATTTATGTATTAAATGTGGATCCTGCACTACGAATGATCCCTGAAGGCTGCTGAAGCCCACCTCCAGAGCCTCAGCTTGTAATTAGTCCACAAGTCTTAAGACTTTTGGAGATGGAATAACTCTCATTAGGAATAAAATAGCTTGATGATTTTTTTTATCAGATTTGCTTTCTTCAGGAGGCAAAAAAGCTGCTAAATGCATACAGAAAAGCACTCTTTAAAGCTCAATTAATTTGCCAGCAAACGCATACAAAAATTCAAGATTGCTGCAATTAAAAATTGCTACTCAAGGTCATTAAAGTCAGTTCATTATTCATTGCAAGCTGAACATTACATGCATGAGAGTGACACAGTCACACAGTGAAATACTGACAGGCAAAGACTATTAGTGACAAGTTGTGTTTGCTTGCTGGCCCAATCAGCAGAATAAGGAAAGTTAAACATTGTGTATTTTCATAGAATTAATATTAACAAAAATTATAATGAGTTTAAAAGCTCTATATAGCTATTCCAAAATGGTAGGAAACTGTAATTTAGCTATAGTTTTTTAAGTTTTGGGATTTTTTTGTTGTTATTCTGTTTCTGAGTCCAATTCAAGGCTTTATTATGTGAATTAAGTGAATAGGAATTTCAGGAAGTCAGTAAATATCAAGTGTTATACAGAATTATAAAGTTTATCTCCTAGTTGATCCAAGTATCAAAATTCTTTAAATGAAGTTCATGAATTTATAATAATATTTATGATAATGACAGCTTATAATAATCACAGTTTCTAATATTTTTTTAGCTACAGTACAGAAACTCTAAAATAAGTAACAGCTATTTGCAACATAAAAGGCACCTTTTTTACTTGCATCATACATTTCATCTTGTTTTTTTTTTTTAGCATGGCATAATGCAGGAGGTCAGTTACTGCCGTGATAGATAAAGATACTTAATTTTATCTTGCATGAAGACATTTTCAGTTCTTTTGAGTTTTGTCTAAGGTAACAAGTAGCTCCACTGTTTAACAGATTTCTGTTGAATTTTAGAAGATTTTATTATACCAACACTTGTTTTAAAAGCATTTCATTTCCCCATTTGCAAGAAAGATGGCAGGGTTTTACTCAAAATTGTTAATCAATGAGTACCAAAATGATGGGAGAAAACATAAAGGAAGTCAGAAACATCAAGAATCATTAAAATAACATGTCTTATGGTCAGACACTGGCCCTGGTTGCCCAGGGAAGTTGTGGCTGCCCCCTCCCTGGAAGTGTTCAAGGCCAGGTTGGATGGGGCTTTGAGCAATGTGGTCTATTGGGAGAGGGGGGTTGGAGGAGGGGGCCCATGGAGGGGGGTTGGAACCAGATGATCTTTAAGGTCCCTTCCAACCCAAACCATTCTATGATTCTATGACTTGTCTGCTCCCATGTTAACCATGTGATCAAGAAAAGAGAGACCAGACACTAAGTACCAAAACAGATGGTTAAACTTCAGATTTATTTCCCCACATAATACCAAATTTTTGCAAAGAAAGGCTACAAGTTTGCTGTGTTTCATGAATGAATACCTTTCTTTTGGACCAAAAGGCCTTAGAGACAGAGGACCAGATCAACACTCAAAGAAAATCCCACTTGCATTAACACCAGATCACTGTATTCCCATTTCAAATTTCTTTTTTGACTACCAGAGCAATAAAATAGAAATAGAATGCATCTTGGTATAAGAATGTAAAATGGAGCATCGGAGAGGCAACTTGAATTTGTTGTTGTTAAAGAAACCTTCTCCTCATGGAATCCTGATCTTGCTTAGGAAGCTGGTGGACCCCTGTGCAAACATCTTCCTCAAGCTTCTCTGAAATACATAGGAATACAAATGGCTTTCTTGACTGTAATATTGTCTCCTTAAGATGGCGAGTGGCTTTAGTGTTTTGGTGATCCATCATAGTTGTTAGTATTCTTCTGAGTCATAGTGAGGCTCCATCTTAGATAGGAAGATAAGTTTTCAAAATATACACCTGATCCATGTATTCTTCCCTGTGCAAGAAAACCTGTTCCCATACTTGAGCTCTGATGAAGCATTTGCTTTTCTGACAAAACTCCCTCAGTCCTCCAAGAAAGCAGCAGGACTGTTTGTAATGTTGAGGTGGAACTATTGGAGATGTGGTGTGCAGAGGGGCAGGTTTTCAGGGTGGCTCTGAAGTTAGATCTCAGGCATGCTGTACTACTGCATAAGGCTGATGAACTGCATTGCTTTTCCTTCAAATGTTTTTCTCTGTTTGTTGCTAGTTGGAGCAGATGGCTGGAATAAAAAAAAACAGCTTGCAGTGTTTGAAAATGTGTAGAGGGTCCGCTATCTGGTTAGTAATCAAATGATCACATCTTTTCTTCTCTGCTCTTTTTTTTTTTTTTTTTTTTTTAATGAAGAGCTTGAGAGACAAAATAAGGACTGAAGTACCTTTCTAGAATATTGCTATAGGTGGTCTGTGTGGGTTTGAACTAAAATTATTTGCTTTCTTGTAAAAGCCTGTAGCAGATAGATGGATGGTAGGTACCAGAGGCAGGGAGTTTGCACATGGAAAAATTTGAAACCACAAAGCAATTTTGTGTAACTGGTGTAAGGTTGAGATCAGGCCTGAGGTAGCAGGAATCTATAAATACCAAATGGTAGTTTGTGGGCAGACAAGGACTGTAGGCTGGATACCTCTAGTACTTGTAACTTCTTGTTCTTGTGAGACCTTAAGCTAACCAACATTTTATTTTAAAGATTTTTTTTTTAAACTGCTCTTCTGGTAGACTCAATCTACCTCAATCTTCTGGGTAAACCTGCCCAGAAGATTGGAGGGGCAGAACTTCGCATCTTCCTTCCCTGTTCTGCATGAATTTTTATTAAAAGAAATTAAAATAAATAGCCTGCAAGCATGAATGAATAAATTTTAAATAGTTCTTAGATATAAATTTCATGGGCTTATTACCCTACTGGTTAGAAATGAGAATGAGAAAAAGTATTAATGTATTAATGTAAAGTATTAATGAGAAAAAAAAATTGACTAGCATTTTGTAGATCCTCTAGGCTTGAAAACTGGGTTTTAGTATCTACTGTTACCCAGTATCTACAGATAAGCCTTTAAAGCCAAGGAAATCAGGATCCTAGGTAGCAGAAAATGAGCTGTGGATCCTATGTGCCTTTGAAAAATAAGGAGACCAGAACTGTAGTAAGAACAGAATTAAGTTCTTATTTTTGCAGCCCACTGTTAAAGGAAATTATGGATATTTACTATAAGACATATGAAAGCCCAAGGGAAAATCCCAACATAAAACCCCAATTTGTTTCAAATTAGTTACTTTTTCTTTTTATATATATGAATTACAGCCCTTTCACTTACATAAGAGCCATTATTTCAAGCAATAAAATAAAGTCGTATATAAACAGATAAGTATTTCCCTGATTTAGCTGACATTTTAGTGAAAAGTATCAAAACCAGTAAAAACCATGAATGGTGTATGGTAGTCTCAAATTGTTGGGCATTCTTACTGAACTCAGGGATATATGACTCTTAAGAAGCAAAAGTTTTGAACAATGGCTTTTCTTGCATGATTCCTACAATTATTTCTTTATACTGTGTACTTAATGAGAAGTACATGTAGAGGTGTTTGAGTGAAGTGTTACTTTGGTAGAACAAACCCACGTGAAACAGTAGTTATTATTGACAGCATTTATCTTGCCTATTTTTAAGCACCTACTTTAGGTGTCTAATCTTCTGCCTATCTCATCCATGCACCCACCCTCTGTTGCTCATGAGGAATCTGACCCACCATTCCAACTGGCAGAAATATACTTCCTTACTCATTCTAATTTTCAACCTAAAACTATTATTGAGGCTCAAAAGTTCTAGTAACTAACAGATGCTTTTTGTTACTCAAAACAATTTTGTATTTTTCCTATTCTAAGGTGAATTATTTATTCCCAGGAGAAAATAAATCACTAAGTGCCACTAAGAAAGGGAGGAAAATACATTTTCAGTTTTAGCCAAAAAGAAGGAGCAGGGACAGCACTGCAAGAGATCTTCCAAAGAATGCGAATTTTTCAGTGAATTGAAAAATGAAGACAAAGGAGTCGCAGAAATGTGAGTATATTTTCTCAGCATAATTATTTGAATAATCATACTTCCTAGATCACATTCATTCTTGCAGGATGCCCTATCCGAAGTTTATTTCTACAAGAATAATAGCAGTTCCTGTGAGTAAAATGCCTGTGTTCTTTCATTCTCTGTCTGAAAGCAGAAATCTGATTTATAAAAAACAATAAGGTCTCCAAAGCCTTTTTCTTTTGTAACAGTGATTCAGAACAATGAAGTTCTTAAAGTAATCACACATTCAAATACAAGTAGGTGTGATCTTTCAAATATACTGGAAGTGAATATTCAGAACATCACATCCTGGTGTTTGTTTCTGATGTTAAGAAAAGCCTGCTGTGCAAACCAGGATGCCTGTTTTCAAAAGTCTATAACATTGTTATTTTGAAGCCAGATTTCTTCAAACAGAGCAAAGCACATATTTAACTTCCAGGGTTTTGTGCCATTTGTAGCAACTTAGGTCACCTTAAAAGAAACTGATTTTGAGCTTCCTTGGATGCATGCAAATACAGATCTCATGGGTCATTTTTAGATGAATTTGTTTAGGTGTTCTGGAATATCATTTCACTGATAGTTTGTTTTCAGTTGAGATGGAGAAGGTTTGATATTGTACTAGCAAAGAGATGTTCTAGATAATTGAAGAGACAAAAATTAGTTTATTATAATAGAAAATCTATATCTAATATAATTATTTTTCAAAGCTATCACTATGTTCTAGACATTTAAACCATGTCTATTGAATTATTTGTCTATAGTAAACCTTTTCAGAGTTTCTGATGTATCTTGCAGTCCAGAGTATTGGAAATCCAGTGTCAGTGCTTTAGTCCCACAAGAAACAAAGTCTGTGCCTCTGACTCTTCAAGAAGTGACTCCTCAAGATGCAACCAGTGCTGGTATGTTGCTCCTCATTACTACATCATCATGTTAGTTCCATAAGTCTGTTGTGCCAAGTTTGGAGCCTTTGTCCAGTTTCTGATCAGTTGAAGAGAGATCTGCATTTGACTTTGCTCTCAAGTCTGAACGCAGCAACAGAGAGACTACAACTCTGTGTGTGTATAGGTGTTAATGTCTCTTTCCTAAAATAGAGTATTAGGAGCTTTGTAAGTACAGGTTTTAGGCATCTGGTTGGAGTTAGATCTGATGAAAAATGAGAATTCATGAATTTTGAAACTTTTTTTCCTTCTTATTAAAAAAAAAATAAAATAGTTTTTGTCCCCCCAGCAAAGAAGAGATCTCAAGACTCAGTTTGGCAAAGGAAAAGCTGCATCTGGACTGTAAAGCACTGATGTTCTTGGCTCAGATCGTGTTATTTCAGTTTGCTGCAATGACACCAAGCACTCTGTGTCAGCTCAGTGTATACTTGGGTTCTGACTGTGTCCTTCTGACCCACAGAGGCTGTAACTCACATGAAGAGAGCACAGACTCCCATGTCAAACCAGCCTCTTGTGCTGCACTCATGAAATCTCCACAGCATTATCAGAAGGGAGACCTCTTTGCATCATTCATAAACTAAGGACTATATAGTCCAGTCAAGGGAGCCTGTGTGGAAATAAGCCACCATCCTTATGTAGAGTCTGGCTCAAAGGTATTGTACTTGGCTCCAAACATTTAGACCAGTTTAAAAACCAATAGTACTGGGACTCAGCTTTGAGTTAAAACCAGATTTATTTTATTTTAATTGATCTTTCCAGTTCAAATTATACATGTTCTGTGAAAATTCTAACTTCTGCAAATACTGCTTCTTTCTCCATCTTTCAGCTAGTAGCAAAGTAATAATATTTTTTTTGTTGTTGTTGTTTTTCATTTTTTTAAAAGCTAATATAGTCACAGTGATGATAAATCTCTTATTTGGGACTGATGCAATTGATGTACATGCTTTTAATTGTTCAATGCAGTGATAAACTTTTGTTTATTCTTCAACTTTAGGAAGCTGAATCAAGATTTACTCACTTACTCGTTAGACTAATTGTGCCAATAAAGAAATCATCTCCTAAACTGGAAAAGAATTACTAAAATTTGGAAGCTAGAAACTGCCTTTTTATAATTTCTTAAAAAGCTAGATCAGGTATGGACTATTCATAAATACTTAAAAGTCTTAGGATCATTCTGGCCCTGCCTGGAGATAGGAATTTTTGAAGCTCTTTTGTCTTCCTCTTCTGTGACAAATCTGCAGAGTAGTTTTTTCAGAATGGTTGATGTTACTGCAGCTAAAAGCTCATACTAGTATAATGAAACATAAATTTCTGTATTTGAGCTAATACACTTTCAGTACTGAAAATCAATATACCAGTTATTTTTAACATTTTGCTAGAACTAAGTTGAAAGAAAATGTTTACCATTGTAAGACTTTGCCTGTACCAGTAAGGACAAGAAACAACAGTTTTCAGTTTCCTTTTATGAAAGACTTTTGTACCTCACACGATTGGACTGTCTTACACTCTGTCAGTAACTGTTTATGGAAGTAAAGAGACCACAGATTCATATATTAGAGATAAGACACTCAGCTGTGTGAGAGAACACAGCTCTTGCTATGGGAGAGATGAGAACCCTGAAGAGAATCAAAAAAGCTCAGTGGGAAAGAAAAAAACTCTATCAGATAAGTATTTAAAACTAGAAATATTCACCAAGAACTAAGATTTTCAGCAAAATGAAGAAAATAATTTATTATGGAGAAGGAAATATGTAAACCCCATTACATTGTGTACAGAACATCCCCCTCCCCAGTTTTTTAAGTATGTAAAAATTGGATCCCTCACTCTTTAGAACACGAAATGGATGGACAAATTGTTTTTCCTGTCACAGCTGGAAATGGCAAGGCAAATTTTTCCTGGTCCATCAGCTGCTCTGAGAACTGATTGGCCAAATCTCTGTTGGTTTGAGCATGGGTGAAGTCAAAGTGTCAGCGACTTCCTCCTCCAGCTGCTGGAAGCCCGACAGCAAGTCTTAGACCATGCATCAGTGGCCACTACTAAGCAAGAAAGCATTTGGAGGGTATTTATCACACTACAACCATGCAGAAGAGGTTTATTTTAAGGCTTGAACATCAGAGCTGCTTGTAGGGCCAGGGATGCATTTTTAAGGACATTTTTAACTTTGATGCGGAAGAAGAACATAGACAATAAGTTTGTTTCCTACTTCCAGAAATGGCTGCTGGTTTTGTCTGTCTTAGACAGAGCACATCCAACATGTCTTCAAGCAGAAGCAGCTGAAATGGTAAATGTGTGAAAGGTAAATCCAGTGATGACTTAGAAAATTACAAAAATTAAACTGGCCAACATACTTTGCAAGAGTATGGCTATTCTGATAAACAATTCATGTTCATAAGAAGAATATGTGAATGTGACAATAGTCTCTTTTGAGACATTTTTTTTTTTCAGAATTGGTCAATAAGTTTGTTTATTCCAATTTTATAACTGAAAATTCAGAGTTTAACTCCATTGCTGCTAATCCAACAATGATTTTCAGAGTTTTGATTACAGCAGATTTAGAACTGGAAAAAAGTTTAATCCATGACCAGTAAACAAAGTTTCTCAGCCATTGCTCATCTCTGAAAATATTTTTTTACAAGAAACCATCAGTTTTAGCAAAACGAGGTGTCCTGTTTCTTTACCTTATGTGTCAGGCAGCAAGCTGAGGGATAAAAATGCTATTTACAACAGACATGAAAGTTTATAAAAGGGATTAATAGAGACACATTTTTGTTGAAGTCTGTTAAAATCCAGAACAAAAGTTGTAAGATTTTAAAATGGTATATTTCTGCACTTAGCTGCTAATAAAAGTGGCTACTAATTGTTAGGCCCAAGAGTTATATGGGAGGGACCATTAACATGTTGTTCTGTTTTTGAAGTATCTGTCGGCATTAACATAGGGCATTGTAGTGCAGATTACATTGAAATGCTGACTACTCTGCTGTAATATTGCTAGGAGGGAAGCAATCAGTCCTAAAGTAAAGAACTGATATCAGTTAACTTAGAAAAGTGAAGTATTGCTCTGGTTTTGATATTTTAGATGGTCTGCTTGGTGACTGAGGATGTGTATTAGTTTCCCATGAAGATTTGGTGTTTCTGCTTTCCACAAACGTGTTGTTTCCACCAGGAATTTTTAACAGAGAGCAGTTGCATACACAAGCAGTGCAAAAGCTTCAACTTTTATGTCAGCTTCTTCCTGCTAAATCTCTCATACCCCAGGATGTAAGTTTTAGATTTAGAGGAAACTCAAATCACTGTGGATCAAATTAGTTTTCTTTGCAGCAGCCAGCATCATCTAGGAGAAACCAGTACTTTTGCTTAAAATATATGCATTTGGATCAATGTGTCAAGATCAATGATGTTACTATCTGTGACCTTGCCATATTATTAGATTTTCAGTTTTACATTTTTATATCTAATTGTTTTTTGTCCAAGGTGAATTAAGTGCCAAAAGATTGTTAAAAAAAAAAAAAAAAAAAAAAAAAAGTTAATTGTCACTAGCAGAGCAGAAGAAACTTGTTTCTTTTCTTAATGTTAATCAGTTCTCTTTGTGTGTTTAGGTTTGCCCCTTCCTGGGTGCAGACTGAGAGAGGATAGGAATAACAACTTTCCTCTAACCTGATAGATGTGCTTCTTCCATCTTCTTTCCTTCCCCTTTCCCTTTGTTCTCTCCTCCAAACAAAGAAATTTCTCCTACTGGGCTTCTCCTCAGCTTACCAGGTCTGGCTCCTTTCTGCTCCCATTCTCCCCAGAGTCCCTTCCCCCACTGCCTTGCCCTGTCTCCTACCCATTTCCACTGGTTTTCCATCCTCCCTCCCAGCACTTTCTGGCTCTTTGTTCCCACACAGCTCTGTAGATGGGCAGCAGGAGCCCAGCTTTTTTTTTTTTTTTTCTTTTTTTTTTTTCTTTTTTTTTTTTTTTTTTTTTTTTTTTTGTGGGTTTTTGTTGTTGTGTTTGTTTATTTGTTTGTTTTCTCTTTTTTTTTTTCCCCCTCCTCAGGGATAAAACGTGTAACATTTGAAGTCCCACTGACAGCAGACAAGATGATAGCAGAGAAAAGAAGGAACCATCATATTCCTCAAGAAAACGCTGTCATAAAACACAGCTGTGTTTTCCTTCAGAAGGTGAAGATACACAAGAACCCAGAAAGGCTGCATGCAACTTGTGATGACAGATTGCTGTTTAAGCCATTTGTACAGAATTAAGGAGTTTCCTTCTTGACATGTTTAACAGCATTTTTAAGAGCACATTTATAGCTGTGAAGGAAAGTAAAAAGAAATTAAGCTAAAGAGTCAATTTGGACTGAAGTTGTTTTCATAAGGTTTTTGGAAAGCTTTTAAATATAGAAGCAATGAGTATATTTTCAAATCTGTGTTCAAAGATCATCTGCTAAATCAATATTTAGCAAGGAACTAGCTATCTGTACTAGAGAACAGAAAAGCCTCATAGTATTAACCTCATATGGTGGTGTTCTGGGTGAGAGAGTTGCAGCTTTGAAGGGCAGATCCCAAATTTTTCATTAAAACCATATAACCCAACCTTTATCACCACCCTATTATGATTAGAAGAATAACTGTCAGAACAAGTTTAAGAAATTAAAAAAGATGTTTATGTCTCTCTTATCTCTTCACCTTGTTTAAAAAGGTACAATTGCAAATTTAAGCTCCTTTGCTTTCTAATCAGGTCCTTCTAACAGTTTCAGAAAACCTGCCTGCTTCCAGTTTATTTTTGAGATAATCATGATGTGTTATGTATCATCAAGTAAATGGAAAAAAGCAGCAGTCAGACCAGCTTTGTAGTCTGTTTAGGTTGCATGGCTGCTGAGGAAACTGAAGGTGCCTACAAATTCATTATCCCTAATATCAGAGATCAAAAGAGTTAAGTGTTGCTCTGCAGCACAGCACAAGAATTACTTTATAAGGGAATCTTTCTGCATCCTGATGGATCTATGAAAACTGGTGGACACTAATAGTAAAATAATTTCTCTATAAGTTCACTTCTGCTGTTTGTGTGCATACCTCTCTCAGACAGAAGAGAAATTTATTAGTATTTTCACCCGAATCCTCCTCCCACACATTGAAAGCAGTGAAATTCTACTTGAATTAGGACACCAGGAGAGGCAATTTAAAGGGGCCCTAAGGATTCAGTCTCTTAATCACAACTGTGACAAAATGCTGTCATCCTTGCCAGCAATTCCCTAACAATTTACAGTACACCAGTGTAACAGGAGGGGACCTTGCATTGCAAAGCAACCTGCCTAGATAGACAGCTCTTCATCTTCTGGTTCCCCTGCCATTGCTGCATTACACAAATCTTGGCCAATATCAGCTACTCTGCCATCCTGAAACCATTCAAGAGCTACATTTTGACCCTGACATTGGATCTAAAGTTATTCAGAAACCAAAGTCAGTGCAGACTTTGGTTTCTGAATAACCCATTTAATGAGGAGGGCATTTCAGTAGGACTGTGTGAATGCACACCAGCAGCCCCATTAGGCTACAATAGTAACTTAAAAGTTTTTATTATAGGGGCAATCTAAAATCACTTACTCCAGCTGAACTGTGGATCAGGCAGCTCTCCAAAAGGGGCTTCCTTTCTGCATATAGGACAGAAATTTAATTGCCTGGCAGCTTTTGTCTGGGACATACAGGAACCTCCTTCCTCAGATCCAGGTTGCACCAAGTCTAGCTGTAGTTTTAATCTATTAAAAAAGAAATAAATATTCAGGAACTTTGGGAAGAGCTGAAGAACTTCAGAATGATCTTTCCAAAGAGTTACTTTAAAAAAATTATTTTAAGTCATTACTGGGTTGAATTCATACTAAGCTGTTGATCAAATGTAAAAAGTTTTGCTTGACTGTCAATCATAAGCTAAAGGGAGACAAATCAAGGCATATTTTTTCTTATCTGCATATAATTAAAGGTAATTTAAAATGTAAGAGAAATCAGGTAGTGTAAACATCAGGAAAATACTTCAAGGGTCAGTCCTGTCTTCAAAAGGTTGTGATGTTTTTAACATCTTACTATTTGCTGGGATATCAATAAGTGCCAAACACAAATAATTATTTCCAATTATGTTCCAAGACAAAATGCACTGAAATTGCCAGCGTTTGTTAAGAACCACAAAAAAACCAAATTGTATGTACTTGGGGGTGATTTTTTATATATTTCAGTTTCTATTACTGTCTTTGTAACTACTCTCAAATCCCTGCTTTGCCATTACCACTGCTGTCTTCAAAACTGGATACCTAAATCTTAGCACCCTTCCCCTGAGATACTTAAGTAACTGGAAATTTAGTGAGGCTGTTTTATGTATTAATTATCTAACACAGTTCTGCTGGCCCAAAACGATCCTTACTGCAGTCATCCAGTAAACAAATCACTTACAGCCTTGCTGCTTCTGAGCATGTATGTATATATGTATACATATATACATATGTATACAACATGTATGTATATACATTCAATTTTCCTCAGTGCCTGATGCAGCCATTTCACAAAGAGCTTTCAGAGACATTTGCTTCAGATACTTTACTAACGCATGTTGCTAGAGTTTTAAACAAGTTCACTTAGAAAAAGAAGGGCAAGGGCACACTCTGTTAGCTGATTTTTGGGGGGGATAGCTACCTTTTCTCCTTTTTTTGAAGTCTTTAAAAGTCTTTAAAAAGCCTTTAAAAAAGACTGCTTACTTACATTCTTGACCACAAGTTGAAGGAGGTTCTTCTGAGAGGATTTAGGGTGTCATGTACTTATGATGTTGTGTTACACTGTTTGGGTGTTAAACATGTTGATGGGTAACACAGGTTGGGATCAGATACTGCTGAGTGTTTCTGTGCTTAAGGACCAGGAAAATCTTAGTAACTAGGTAATAGCAGCCTACCTGCAATAGGACAGGTTCATTTACTGTACTGCAGCTCTGTAAACCAGACTGTTAACTAATGTGTTACATCTCACTGTATGTGAGATACCATTGTATAGGCATATAATTTGATTATATATATATATTATATATGAATATATAATGTGATTTGGTTTTGTGCAGAAGAATTTCTAAGTCTGGTTGCTAACTGTTTTTAGGGTAGTAATTGTTGCATTTATTTAATAAAATTACTAAAGCCAAAACGCCGCTTTCCTTGGAAAGGTAAGACCGATTTCTGAACTCATGCAGGCATATATTTCATATATCATTGCATACACATCATCATCCCCAGAAGCCCTGCCAGGCAGCAAACCTTGTTACTCCGAATTCAGCTTGGTCTGAAATGTACCTGAAAATAAAAACATACAACTCACAAGGATCAACAGACCAAAAAAAAAAAAAAAAAAAAAAAGTAAGCTATTAAAAACTTTCACACATATTATTTCACTCTTCTGAAATGGATGAAAGTAAATATTTACCAACCCTAGGCCAATGATTAGAAGTTGAAGATGGAGATTAAGAAATACAATGCTGCAGAACCAACCAGGACCTGGGACTTTGATGTATGTTGAATGTTGTATGTAGAGCCTGTAATTTAAATCTGAAAATTGCGAAGTGTCATATCTTAACATTTTGCTTGGTTTACTTGATTGAGGTTCAGCATGCAATCCCTCCAGTGAAATGAAGTCTAAGCAGAAGAATAGATTTTCATGTTTATGCGCTTATTTCCTTCATGTAACAAAGGGTATGAAATCCAAGAAAGAGGGTAATGAACAAAGTAGTTTCAAAACATATAAGAAATGGGCAACTGCCTTTCCCTTCCTGAAGTTTCCATCGTTTTGTCTTCTTGAAGAAGGTTCTCGCCATGACTTTCAGAAGCAGAAGGAATTCCTCTGGTGCTATGCACAGGGCTCTTCAGCTACAAGTGGAAGGGAAGATGGTACCTTTGCATCCCCTTCAGGATTTGTACTTATACTTCAATGGTTTTTTACTATGTTTCAAAGTAATTAAAACACCAGGGATGCAGTGTCCAAGTGAGGCATCTCAAATATTGCTGCTGTGAACACACTCCTACACTTTACCATTCAGATGCTGTTCAGTATTTCTGTTCAAATGATGTTTTAGTCTAAAGCTGTTGAAACTTCACTTTCCATAGCTCAGTATTAATTCAAGGAATGTTATATTCTCTATAAATAACATCTGTTTTGTGTGCAAGTTCATATTGTTTTGTTAACTCTGAGACAATTTATAGAAAATCTTGTCTTTTTAAAAAAAATATTTCAAAAGCATGGTCCTAGGTTTGAAATGATAATTGAAGCTTAACCTGCCCTGCCATCCTTTCCCCTCCCCTCTCTCCCCCTCTTCTTCCCTCTCTTTCTCTCTAATGTCTCTTGGTATTAAACTGAAATTATAGGTAGGGAAACAAACTTTCATATTGTGTGAACTTTACAGATTTTTTTTTGTGTGTAATTAAACAAGTGTCTTGGGACCTTTGTAGTAACCCAGACACACTCTAAAATATAAAGCCATCCTTATTAGTCAGTGTTCATTTCAACGCTTGCCTATACACTCAAGAGATTTCCATGTTTAAGAGGAAATCTGTTATTAACTGGAGCTGTGTAAGGTGAGGTCCTACTAGGGATGGTAATACGCAGTTTTCGTGGTTAAGTTAAAACCTTTTTCATCTCTAGCATCACATACTGTGGCAATGAAAATATGTTATTCTGTTTCCATCCTTCAGATGACTTTTGCAGGGTGATGTGAACCCCAAAGACTGCAGAAGAAGGTTGTGCCATTCCTCCTCCTCTCATGGCAGCAGTTTCATATGGGAATTACTCATAATGTTTTTTGTGTCTTTCCTCCCCCCCAAGAAGACTAAGATTATGTGCATCTATCAAGTTGTTTCCTGCTATGTTTTTTTACCTTTCTTTAATGTTTAGGCCAAAAATGTAGCAAACTTTTGTGGCCAAATTTACAGAATCACAGCATTGGTTGGAAGAGGCCTCAAGAGATCATAGAGTCCCCCGCCCAATTCTGGTATGTGAATCCAATTTAATAACTTGATTTCTGCAGTTGCTTTATCCAGTTTGATTGAGCCTAATACAACTAACTGAGTGAATAAATCTGAGAAGGTGCATATCTTTTGGTGTCTGGGGACAACTGGGAAATGCAGGTTGGGGGGGCTGAACTATCCTTATTTTCAAAAGTTCTTGATCTTGCTAGGAATTGTGGGCATTTAGCATCACTGATTAATAAGGGGGATGACTTACTTAGGTGTTTAACTTTAAACATGCACATGTATTGAGCTTTGAGCTGGTTTACTTCTTGAATTTGGATATAAATGAAGAGAGCCTAGTGTCTTGTATCTTGTAAGATGTGAAAGCACAGGAGGAGAGAACTGATTTGGGGTTGCTTATGAAGATATGCCTAGGGTAAATAGGATGAGAGCTAGATAGAATAAAATGTGTTCAATATATTGCAAAAAAAAGTTTCCAGGTGAGTTACTTTTGTCTATAGGAGAGTTTTCCAAAGCAAGCAAAAGAAAATGCATGGATTTTTGAAAGGATTCTGGGTAAAAAGGAGGCCTTTGCTGAACCCTGCAGAGAAACACTTTTCATCTCCATTTGATAGAGTTTTTGGATATTTGGCATGAAACATGGTGATTTTTCTTGCAAATACATGGTGTAGCCAAAAGCTTGTAGCCACTCATGCCTTGCTGAGAGGTCAGCTTCCATAAAACTGAGTTCCTTTAAAGAAGGTGCCATGCTGTCAGCACATCTGTCTCGAGAAAGGGAAAGGAAGCACTGAGGCTGGAGGATTGCTGTTCATTAATTGCATCATATTGAGCTTCCAGGCAGACAAGTACTCGAGACAGCCAAAAGGTGGAGATTTTTAAGTTCCTCCCTCTGCTCTTCCTTCTCCTCCCCCCTTCCTTCCCAAAAGAAGTGCTTTGCCAAAACCTCCTTGTAGCAAGACATGGGTTTTTAAAGAAAAGTCAGGACCACAGAAAGATTTTTGGAGACTGGATTGATTTCAATCCTATATTTTTCAGAGGAAGAGTTGTAATGTGTGCATGCTATCATGCTACACCTCTTTTTTACTGTTGATCATGGTGCTAATAAAAAAATTAAAAATATAAACAAAATTAAAATTGCACCACAAATCATTACATAGTCTTTCAATATAAGAGTATTTCAGCTTTCTGTAGTTGTTCTGAGAGCAAAAATCATAAGAACCATGGAGGCACTCATAGAGTATTCAGTTTTACCCATGTATAGATCACTCATGGAAACACTTACTATGTTTTCAAAAGAATATTTTCCCAAGTGAAAACTATAGAATCTAGCTGATGTTAAGAACTCCTTTAGCATAGAACTTCATTAATAAGATGAGTTTGTGGATGCTTCTGATTTCTTGGTCAGAAATGTATGCCTGACTATTTAACTTAATATTGATTCAGTTTCACACATAATAATTTCATATTTCTAGATGTAAAACAAGGAGGCAACTTTTCAGATGGCAAGACTCTATTCACCTTGAAGTCTACATTAAGGTGCACCACAGCAGTTGCTATTTGAATTACAAGTGTACACAATTTAACATGTCAGACAAGGCATCTGCTGAAGATGAAGTCTTGAATCAAACTCTGCTTTTATCAAAGTTGTCAATCCTTTGGGACTTTAAGTTGTTTGGTTTGGTGGTTTCTTTTTTGTTTGTTTGGTTGGTTGGTTGGTTTGGTTTGGTTTGGTTTTCTTAAAGGAGGATCCCTTGAAAGTAAAGCATCTAGTGCCCAGATTGACCCTGTCCTTGACATCTGGGAAGACAGCATCAGGAGTTAATGCCTGGGGATACATAGTATCTGCCACAAGATTCTGAAAGCGAAATGCTCCTTAAATTAGGAGCATTAAGGCATATACAATACTGAAAATTTCCCTCTGGTTTTTTAAATAAAACTTTTGCAAAGCCAGAGTTAAATGCAAACAACAAGCTGACTAAGGGATAGATTTGGAGAAGGCTGTCATTGCAAGGGCTTTGCTACTATAAACCAGCAATAAATATAACATAGTTGAGATTTCTTTTAAGTGAACTGAAGATTAACAGCTTGTCTAAAAAAGCTGGAAAAGGTGAAACAACATGCCTGCAAGACTGTTAATGCATTACATTAACAAAGATGCAAGTGGAAAATCTGTGACTGACATTAACCTGCCAGCATTACTGAGCACAGGTGGTAGCGTCAGCAGGTTTCAGGTTTGAGAATTTCTCAAGTATTAGGGTACCTCCCAAAGAGCAGAACTGTAATTCAGATGTAAAATGCTTGGTACCTTTTATATCGTGGCTATTGTGTATTCATTCATGTCTAGAATACTGACTGTGATACTCTGGAATACCCCTGTGATCAGGTCAGAAGTTTCCGGTGTTCACTGGGAGGACATTCCCATGGCACGGTGCGGAACAATGTTAAGGACAAATGACAAAATACCTCTTAAACTAGAAGCTACCAAAAGTACTGATGTAGATAGACATGATTTGGATGAATGTCTTTTTCTTTTCCCACAGGGAAGTTGGGTACACGGATTTGTAAAGAAAAGGTCAGGGCAAGGCTTGGATGTCCAGCGCTGTGTACAGGGAGAATACTGAGGCAAGCTGGTTAGAGAGTTACCTTGGTGTAAGTGTACAGCATAAAAAAGACCAGCCAGCTTTCACAAAATTCCTTAGTTTGCACTTGATGAAGAGGGGACAAAGATGTTATTGCTGGAAGATTTTGTGCAACTGTATTCCTAACAACAATAAAGCTGAGTATACCTGAATTCATATTCTGTCTTTTAGAGATCTGGGTGAATTATCCTATGGTCTTATTAATAACTTTTAAAAGAAATTATTCACCTCCTTCAGTTATACAGGAGAATATAAGAGCTTTTATGAAATTATGAGAGAAGGCTTGGGGAAGAAGTTTTCTCAGGTCCAAGTGAGTAAAAGGAAATACCTGTCCCAGTTAGGTCCTCTGCTGGTTAGTTGGTGTTACCTGAGCATTTAATGTTAAGATGTTGGGATCATTTTTAAAAGAAAGAAACTTATTGCACAGCATTATCATATATGTGCCTCTACAGAGTTAATCTTGTTAATTACTAATTGAGGCTGCTGAGGCTCAATATGAAAAGATAGCACAGATTTTTGTAGTCAAGGGGGCTATACATTTTTCCTAATAACCTGCAAGAATACTTATGACAATCCAGGAATGCAGTGAACATCTGCTCATCTGGGCTAGCCATAAAAAGTAGTTTGATAGAAATGAGCAATTTTAATTAGCATAAAGGTCAGACATAAAGTCCTAGGAAAAGGATATGTAGCTGAATTGCCTTATAAAAAAATACAGCTATAATCTTCACACTTTGTGGAATAAGTCAATCAAGAGAACCACAAAGGCAATGCCTCTTGAACTGGAAACACTACAAAATAATCTACATAATCAGGGGTGAAGGGTCACATCTTCCTTTGTAGCAGCTTACCACTGTTAGACAGGACATCAGTCTACACAAACCACAGGTCCTAGGTCAGAGGTGACATGTTCTAAGCAGGGCAAGAAATATTGTCTGGCCTTGGGATAGTGTCAACCAAGCAGAGATGTCAAGGAGAGGCTTGGGGGTCTGAACCTTTTCCAAGGCATTCCTGGCACTGCCTCCTCTGGCACATGCACTGCTGGTTATTACACGATGTGGTCCCCATGCAGTCATCATTTGCTTCTCATTCACCATCACTGTTGTATCTGCATGTGGTACTGACAGCATGGACTGCTAGACAGAAAGGAAGGGCTTGAATAGTCCATTTTTACTCTGTAGACTTTTTGTGTTTTTATTTTCATGAGCTGAAAATGCAAAATGAACCTATGCCTGCAGAATGCTGGACTCCAGTGCAGCAAGGAGTTTGATTAAAATACAGGTGTTCAAAAAGCATCCAGCAGGAAAACTGCTCCCTTATTGGAGAGTCAGACCGGATTTGTGTTACCAGAGAACAAAGATTGTGAATTTTTTGTTTTGTAATTACTTTTCATTATGCCTTATTAGTTTATTGGATGCTTACTTTCATAACAGGTGGTTCCAAAGAAAATAAGGATGGGATATGAGCAATGAAAATTTCTGTGTAGTATTTTCACTATGAAGTAGAGCAGCTTACCAAAAGGGAGATCCTGAGGACATGTCCAAAGTGAGACAGTGAGTCAGTGGTGCTCAGAACCAGCTCTCCTGTCCTACAGTCTCTTCTGCTGTACACTATATCAGCCATCTTCCCACAGTTAAACTTGTTAGATGGTGTAAGACAGAAAAAAGTGTCCAAGACACAGTTAACTTTTACTGAATTCAAAACAGAAAAATACAGGAAACATTTGTGCTAGTCAGAGCTTGAGGGGTACCTGAGAAAGAAAGGTTGAAGTTTTTAAAACACTTTGCAGTCCTTGTCAAGAAACAGAGGACCACAAGCATGTTTGTACATCCCAGAAGCTGCTGTTTAGGTCTGAGCCTTGTATGACAGGACGAAGCTGACATTAGTTCACCCATTTTCTCTTCCAGAAAACCCAACAGGAGCCTCTTTAAGGACCTGTTGAGTCAGTAGTTTCTCCTTTCTCTGCAATTGCCACTTTCTAGTGAATGTTGCCTTGCTTATTTATTTCTTGTCCAGAATTAAAAATGTTGGCATCACAGTCCTGTTCTTCCACTCTGTGCAGTCCTTCTACCATTTCTTTATTTCTGAGCAGACCTGTGCAGGATGGTGCACAACATAAATGCTGTGTACATATTGGAAGAAAGATTTACAGGAAAATACAGTGATGACTTGAATCTGTTTGGAAGTTTTTCACTTTCTGAAATACTTATATCATGTGTGGAGAAGTCATTGGTGAAGCAAGTGTGGGTAAGATGAAGGGTTCGGTGAGCAGTAGGAGTAGGTCACACGCAGCTTGGAAGAGAGAAGTCAATGGGGTTCAAGAGCAGTGTAACAGAGGAGGCAGTGGAGGGAGCTCAGAAGTGGCTCAGTTGTTGTAAAGGTATGCTGCCTGGGAGATCAAATAATACCCAGTTTGAGTTCTAACCTTTTCCTCCGAGCCACCTGCATCAAGACACGAAGACAGCATCAGAGTTATGCACAACAGTTAATATCAGTCAGTGGAGATTAACTCAAATGAGGTAAAGTGGAAAGCAATTTTCTATCAGGTGATAGATGCTGATGAGAGGCAGAGAATTTGCTTTCAGTAACCCCTCATTGCTGAAGCAGTCCAAGTGCTTTTATTTCATACGGATGAGGGAGTTACCTAGAGCAAGAAATCAGGAAATAATCTTGGCAGTAAAAGGCTTGGAAGAGGCTGTAGGCTTTGAGGCCACAATCAAGGCAATTACTAATCCCAGAACATGACAGAAGCTAAATTTAGACGCATGTTGCCAGGTGAATACTCAAAATATTATCCTATTATTTAAAATAGTACTCATTAACACTGTATATTTACCTTTCATGTAGAGCAGTGAGGAAGAGGAAGAAAAGCATTAGGGCAGTAAGGGAATAAAAAAAAAAAAAAGCACAATAAAAAGTTGCTTGTTAGTTTGTTTGTAAAAATTCTGCAATTACTAATTAGGACTGGAATATTTTTTTTTCTAGAAGTGTTAATATTATGTAGCTGTGAAGCACCCAGTTTGTGTTAAGCCTTGCAGTAATTTCCATGAAATGTTCAAAGGAGAGGGAAAGGAGGAGCTGTGGATTCCCAGCTGCCTTAAATCTTTTGATATTAAAAGAACTGCAAAAGGAATATGGCCTGTTTGGTTCTTAGCACTGCAAACTTTCTTAAAGAGAGATAATGCTCAGGGAAAAGATGAATATTCCTGGTAAAAATATGTTGGTGTATTTCTTAATAATAATGTCAGAAAGTCTGAGGACTTCTCTATCTGGCAACTTAACATTAACTTTTTAACTTACCCTGACATATCTCAACAAGAAAAGTCATGTTTATTTTGGTGCCGTTGGGAACTGTGTGGGTTGAAGTACAAGAAAAGGTGTTTACGGTCAAGTCTCTCAAGAGGACTCCTGCTAGGATGTTTATGATGAGGCAAGTACTTTCTGGCATCAGACTCCCATGGTTCTTCTTTGAAGCAAAATTCATCTTTGGGGGAGGTGCGTGTGTTTTGTTGTTTTGATTTTCATTTGGTTGATTTTTTTGTTGAGATTATCCCTAGAGCAGGACAAAGCAGCAAACAGTATCCATTATTCTACTACTTGTCTTTGCAGCTTCAGTGGTCCAGTGCGCCTGTCCCTATGCAGGTTTTAAAGAAATGGCCTGTTAAGAGTGGTGGATGGTTCTTATTTGTGCCACCTACTTATTCCCACTAGCTCATTCAGGATAACTTTGTTTAAACAGCTGTGGTCTTCGGAGCAATATCATCACGATATTGAAAGAGATATTTTAGCTCAAAATTTCGAGTCTGAATCCAAAGTACTATGCTCTTGAGTTTGCTGGTTTCAACTATTTTTGAGGCAGATTCTACTTTTAGATTCTACTTTCATGGGAGCTTAAGTCTATTTTGTTGTTTTTCCCCAGTTGGTGATGTCTAGTGCAGCAGGCGCTGTAGCCACTGGAAGTTTGATCATTGACTTTCATGAGGGAAACCTCAGGATCTGAGCATTCGAGATGGAGAGGGTACTTAGCAGTACTCAAGTGAAGATCTGACTAAGTCAACGGGAGTTTTGCCACCTCCAAAAAATGCGGGGTAGCACTCTGCCTTTGCCTTGCCCTTCCAAATGCTAAAGGGAGAAAGCAAAACTTGAGCTGTCTCTAAAGAGCTCTCTCGAAATGATCTTTAGGCTGCTTCTTGCTTAAGCCGTGTATATATGGAAAACGATGTGCCAGATTTAGATGAAATCCAGAAGCTTTTGATGAAAATGGCATTTACATCCTCAATCAGTGCCTCAGCAGTAGTTATCAGTAGTACCTTGCTCTCTAGCGTCCAGAAAAAAGCAGCTGACAGGTAGATACATACTCAAGGGATGGACTTGATGATCTCAGAGGTCCCTTCCAACCCAGACGACTCTATGATTCTATATATTCTTTTACATATATATCTCATTGAATGTATGCGTTTTTTTCATGAAAAAAAAAAAAAGGGGGGGGGGGGGGGGGGGAAAGGCCAAGGGAAAATAGGTGTTACTTCTTCAGTCTTGGGACATTTTGGCCTTTGAAAGGTGGATTTCATCCCCGAGTTGGAGAGTGCCGGCCCTGCTAGGTGCTGCTGCCCGGGGCGGCAGGAGGGGGGCTGCAGAGACGCCGCTCTAGCACGAAGGGAGGTAGGGAGGTGTTAATTGCATGTACACCTCCCGCTCTCGAACTGCAAGTTGAAATAAAATTAAACAAATACTCCCAGTACCTCTCCACTCTCTCATTTTTTCATGGCATCCCAGGAAATTCAAGTTCCTCGGGCGGTGCTCGAGAGGTGGGGGAGTGGGTTTGTTCTCCCTTGAGAGGTGCTTAGGATTTGCTCTCTCCTGGGGGAATATAGTTGGGAATGATGGACGCGTCTTATGAACCCGAAGTAGCGGCTGGAGGGTAGTACTCTCCCCGTGCGAGAAGGAAAGTATTGCTATAAATCGGGAAGCTTTATAGCTGTTCGGCTGGAGGAAGTTTTTTGGCTGTAAACCGTCATGCACTGCAGCTCTTGGTGAAAAGGCTATGAAAGTGGGGAGTCCTTTCTCCTGAGAACCAAGGTGCAATTAAGATCAGAACGAGGGAGAAGGAAATAAAATAAAGACGGCAGGAATGCAAGCCGAGGAAAACTTAAGGGTTTGGTTTGCGGATGGTTTTTTTTCGGTTGGTTGGTTATTGTTTTGTTTTGTTTCTTTCCTCCCTTCCAAAGACTCTGTATAACTTCTGGAAACTTTTTTTCATGGTAATTAAAAAATCTAAAGTTGTGTAGACTTCGTTTGGAATATCAACTAAATTTGAGCGCATACATTATTTGTCTGGGGTGAGCGGCGCGGTCTTTTGCTAAGTGTTGAGTAAGACGTGAATACAACAATTAAATACAACCTTACCTCCTTTCCCTAAAGGTAGCTATCAGTGCAAAATGTGGTAACCACACAGATAGCTGCTGTAGAAGGGATTAAGGTTGTTTCCCCTTCCTTGTGTGCGCATGTATATCGTGTATAAATATATATATATATATAATATTAGGAATTAGCCCTTCCTTGAAGCATCCATCCGAAAAATAAATCACAATAGTGATTTTGAGGTTCGGATCACCTCGCTGCACATATGTGTCAGCTCTATTTATTTATGAATTAATTTTTGGAACCGTTCATTTCTCACGCACACGACCCCGTCGCTTTTAATTCTGGCTGGTTCTGCTGCTTTCGACTCTCAAACACGTTCATTGTCAGGTGAAGTAGAGTTGAGGAAGATCTGGGAAGAGTTTACCCTACACGGGACCCACCACCACCACTCTCCCCTTCACCTGCGCGGAGTGGGTGACTATCCATGCCAGCCCTTCGCTGGGACTGACTTCTGGTGCTCGGCTTCTTCGGGATTTAAGATCTTCGAAATGTAACTGACAAAATACAAACCCCGAGCAAGGTGGTGCTACCAGCCCAGCCGACAGACATCTTGCCGTGGTCCCTCGGGGTTTGCATGCACCCCCGGCTTTTGCCAAGACGTGTTGTTAGACTTGCGTGGAACACCGTAAATTAAATAAATACACGATAGGAAAAAGACTGACTCAGAGACTACTTATCACTTTAGGAAGCTTCCCCCATCAATTGCTTTGCACATGCTACTTTCCTCTTCTCAAGAGGGCAAAAAGCGGGCGCAAGATGCTCAGGTAGAAAATACTTTACGAAACTTTAACGCAGGAATTAATCTGAAGAGGTACCAATTTTTCGCGTATTTCTGGACGGTGGTTGGAGAGAGCTGGCTTGCGGAATTTAACAAGTCAGGTTGAAGGGGAAAAAAAGATCTGCAGAGTTGAGTAAATTGGGGATATATGAGTCCCAAGATACTGTATAATGAAAGTACAGCTGTCAGCCGTACTTCTAAACCAAGAAGAAATTTTTGTGGGGTTAGATGCAGGCACGCTTGGGCTGCTGCTCCGCGGTGTGCGGAGAATGGAAAGGCAGAGGGGTGTAGGCAGGGGGGTGCCTGTCCGCAGAAAGAGACTCTGCCCGGACTGAACTCCCGTCTGCATCCTGCAGAAGGGATCCTTTCAGGGTACCTTCCCCTGGAAGTCTTGGCTTCCAGCTCCTTCTTCTCCCAGACAGCTTGCCCATGTACCCCCGGCACTTCCCAGAAATCTTTAAAATCCCGGCAGCGCTGGTGCGCGGGGTTTGGAGACAGAGAAGATGCCTATTAAAAACAAAACAAAACAAAAAACAAAACCCCAGCCCCCCACAAACCTATTTTTTACACCGCTCCGCTCGTTTTCCCCTCTCCTTTGCTCCCGTTTAAAGAACTTGTTATTGTTTAAAGAGATCCCATTGAACTATTTCCTGCTCATTGTCACCTCTCTCCCCCCTCTCCCTCTATCCAGGGATTCTCACGGAAAGGTAATAAACTGTTTCCCTCACACCACAGACCGCTGCAGCTCCGGAGAATGCAAACTATTAAAACACCGGCGGGCGGGAGGGTTTCAAAACAGTCCTCGTCTCTCCCTCGCCCCATCTCTCGCATTTGCGCCAAACACCTTTAAAAAGAAATTCAGCCCTTTGCAAAATTTCGCCTGTGAGGTTCAAGCTTCACTCTTGCCTAGAGAAACTCGCCGAGGTTTCTCCTTGTTAGGCGAAACGAAGCCTTTAACTACCGATCTGGTTTTTAGAAGTATGTTTTTGTTTAAGTGGGACTGCTCACAACCATCGATCAGTTTTTAGATATTTATAATATATATATATATAATTTAGGCGGGATGGCTCGAAACCATCTCGGCCGGACATCTCGGCTGCGGAGGCTCTGCCTGTGCTGGCGATGTGGGGGCAAACTGCGCCTTTTCTCACGGATGGGCTCTTGCGATGACTAAAAACTGTGGAGAGACGGTAGCGGGGAGGTGGCCCTAAAAAGTTTCCGGGCAGCTGCTCTCCAGGGCGGTTTCAACTTTGTGGTTACATTTCCAGCCAGGGTTGGAGTTGCTACCTGCACCCTTCGCTGAAGGGGTGAAGAGCCGCAATTTGCGACCAGAGAGCGTGAGGAGCTGCGGAGTGGGCGCGGGGAGAGGGGGTCTTTCCCACCCCCCCGCCCTATTTTTTTCTTTTTTTTTCCCCCTAATTATGAATCCCAGGGCGTGGGGGGGAGGGGGGTCCCGTTGCCTAAAACCAGACTCTTCGGGCTTGCTGGGGCGGGCGTCGGTGTCCCCGTCGCTGAGTGCTGCGGGGAGGCGGGAGGGTTCCTCACGCAGGTTATGAGCCTGTTGCCGAGATGGGCCATTTCCTCCGCGGCTGCCGGAGCCCCGGCCCGGCGGCTTTGATAGAGGTGCAAACATTTGGGGGCAGATTTGCATAAAATAGCCGCGTTTAATCCCGCGGACTGCAATTAACATCACAGGCTTCCCCGGGCACCGTTGTGATATGGCCGCGGGCAACCAATAGGAAAAGCCGGCCGGCCAGATCAAAGCGGCCATCCGCCAATCAGCGCCACCCCCCCGCCGGCATTGTGATGTCACCGGGGGGGTGTTTATGACGGGGTATAACACCGGCCCCCTTGCCCGCTCCCGCTTCGCTGGGGCCGCGGAGGTCAAGTGGAGTCAACCCGGGCCCCGCCGCCGCTCGGGGCTCTGCCAGGGCGCCGGCCCCGCCGGCCGGGCGGGTGGGTGGGTGGGTGGGGGGGCCAGGATGAGCTCCCCCGGCTCGGAGGGGGCGGGCAAGCCCCTGCAGTACCGGGTGGATCACCTGCTGAGCGCCGTGGAGAGCGAGCTGCAGGCGGGCAGCGAGAAGGGTGACCCCACGGAGCGGGAGCTGCGGGTCACGCTAGAGGACAACGACCTGTGGCTGCGCTTCAAGGAGCTCACCAACGAGATGATCGTCACCAAAAACGGCAGGTAGGGTGCCGCCGGCCCCGGCCCGCGCACACCACCGTGGGGGCTGTGTTTGTGTGGAGGGGGGTGTGTGGGGGTGTCCCGGCGGCAGGGGCGGCCGCCCGGCTGTGTTCGGGGTGAGGAGGAAGGGGGGGGGTCTGGGGCTGCCCCCCGCCGTGCCTCGCGCCTCCGTGTCTCCGCGCAGGAGGATGTTCCCGGTGCTGAAGGTGAGCGTGTCGGGGCTGGACCCCAACGCCATGTACTCCTTCTTGCTGGACTTCGTGGCTGCCGACGGGCACCGCTGGAAGTACGTGAACGGGGAGTGGGTGCCGGGCGGGAAGCCCGAGCCGCAGGCGCCCAGCTGCGTCTACATCCACCCCGACTCGCCCAACTTCGGCGCCCACTGGATGAAGGCGCCCGTCTCCTTCAGCAAAGTCAAACTCACCAACAAGCTCAACGGCGGCGGGCAGGTAAGCACCGGGGCCTGCCCCGGCACCGCGCTGCCCTCGCCATGCTCAGAGGAGCAGGGCCTGACCCACCCGTTCCGTCCCTTGTGGAGCGAGGGGCTCCTGCCGGGTCTCCTCCTCCTTAATGCTGGTTTTTATGCTGCTGTTATCAGACATGCTGGGGTGGGTCGCGCTTCTTTCCCCCTAGAACAGTGTTCTCAGCAGCCCAGAACCCTCTTTCCACCGAGGATGGGTGCCTCGATGTTTTGTCTTTCTGGTTTTTAAACGTCTTTTTGGTCTCCGTATCTGGTAATGCCAGCGGTGTGGTAGATGCAGCTTTCTACTTTTAATTTACCGCCAACGTGTTTGTCCCTGTGCGAGCTGCCCTGTCGGGTAACAGGGGTGAGGATAGCGAGGCAAAAATTTGTGGTGTGTGCTTGCAGCGTTCCTTTCCTATTCTTACAGCTTTAGGATTTATTGTCTCTTTCTCCCCTGTTGAAAAGATGGGATAATCTTAAACCAGAGTGCTTCCTGTGCCTGCCGGTGCTGCCACTCTGTCACTGCTTACCTGCTCTACCCATTTGCTTGCAGATCATGCTGAACTCTCTGCACAAGTATGAGCCAAGGATTCACATAGTGCGAGTGGGTGGCCCACAGCGGATGATCACTAGCCATTCCTTCCCAGAGACCCAGTTTATAGCCGTGACGGCCTACCAGAATGAGGAGGTATGCACAGCAGGGAAGAAAGGATGCAAGTACCAGGAGGTTTCAAGTGGTGAAGTGCATGTTACAGAGCAAAAAAACTACCTCATTTCATGTTCTCTGCTTTGTTTGAAGCTCAATATAAAAAATAAAAGTGATACATATAAAAGCTCTATGAGTGTGTAATAGCACAAAGTTCTGATGCTGTCTCAATTTGTACTACAAATTCATTGCAGTAGAGTAATTCTTAAAAGATCCTACGCGGCAAACAAATATGATAACACATTTTCACCTGGCCAGTGAAGTAACATTTTTGAAACCAGCCTTTCTCTGTTAGCCAAAATGCATGTCTGTGTTTAATGAATCTGTAAATTACCAGTCTCAGATTTTTTTTGATGCCCAGTCTTTTCTGGGTTGTGATGTGGAAACTTTTTATGACTCTTTAGGACACTATCTTTCTTAGCTGCTTCCTTAGCTGATCAGTAAACCCTGGCAGTTCAGCCTCTTAGAATCTGTCAGAGGAACTAATTCCTAGCCTCTGCTAATACTTCAGAGGCTGTTTAGGTGATGTTCATGGGTTGGTATTATGGGCCTGATCTTATTTCTTCCAAAAAAACCTTTGTTTTAACTAACTTCAGCAGGTAGTCCTAATTCAGATCCTAATATCTATATGTTAATGAACAGTGACACTTGCAAATAAAGGTATTTGTTGTTGTTTTTAGATAACAGCTTTAAAAATTAAATACAATCCGTTTGCAAAGGCGTTTCTTGATGCAAAAGAAAGGTGAGAGCTTTTAACTCAATTCTAGAGAGTGGATTTTCTACTTTGCAGAAAGCGTATTCATAACTAACACAACACGGTTTCTTTAACAGAAGTGATCACAAAGACATGATGGAAGAAGTGGGAGACAACCAGCAGTCTGGGTATTCTCAGTGTACGTTTTCTTTTATTTTGCATCATGAACATAACTTTGATTTCTTCCATTTTATCTCTTAAATTAAGCAAAACTTTGAGAACAGTGTTTGCTAGCTGGCTGATCAGTTCACAGTGAGAATAATATTACCAATCATTATGACTGTGGTCATGCAAGTTTCTGATTTTATAAACATGATCTATGTGCATGTGGTTAAGACTTCAGTTTTGCATTCAAAATAGTTTAATAGAATCTTGCAGTTACCTTCATGTCACAAGAGGTAGCCGTCTTTGTATACAAGGACAGCAGTATTCATATAGCTATGGAGACAAAATTTTATCTCAAAATACAGCAGAAAATTATTGAAATGGTACTTAGGTACTTATTAGGGGCATTTGCTGAAGAAGTTTTTCTGGATGAATAAGAAGTAAAAGTGTTTTCATGATTTCTGTTTAAACATTATTGCCAAAAAATATCTGCAGCATGTACAGAGGGGAAGTTGAGTTGCAGAAGGAATTATTTTATTTCTGTGAAAATACAGTCTGAGAAACCTTGGAGCTTAGCTGTATCTTGAGATCCACAAACACCAGTTTAAAACTGAAGATTACACTAACAGTTGCTGAGCACATACTACCCACATAAGAGAGGGTTTAACCATTTCAGCTTTCCTTTCCTGAGAATGTAATGAAATAGTAATTCAAGAAATAATGTTAGCTTGACACGGGATTCTCTCCAGTTTTCCTTCTTTTGTTTAAGAAAGTTGCAGAGCCATATTCTTCAGCCACATTGAAACACTTTCCTCTCCAGAGAGTGCATTTCCTCGATGATTGATTATTTATCTCATTGCTGTGATTCTTTCCCTGTCTGCATTACGTCCCCATCTTACACACCCTTTGCCTCCCTACAGTAGGCAGCTGGCTTATTCCTGGGACCGGGACTCTGTGCCCACCTGCCAATCCTCACACTCAGTTTGGAGCCCCCCTGTCACTCTCCCCTGCTCACAGCTGTGAAAGGTACTCATCGCTGAGGAACCACCGTCCTGCCCCCTACCCCAGCCCCTACACCCATAGAAACAACTCACCAAGTAAGTCTCATGTTGCATCTCTGTAAAAAGAGGGGAAATGAGCCGAGGGATGTGAGCTTTGAGTGGTGGGCTTCTCAAGTGATGCAACAGAAACTGAGGTCACCACCTAGCTCAGTTTGTGCAGAAGGCTCGGGGCCAGCGTTGCAAAGAAATAGGGATGAGTGTGTGTCTCTCATCTTTATGATGGAAGAACTGAGGGTGTGTAGAGCTGTCTCATGCTCATTGATTAGATTCCATTATCCTGGCTTTGTCTTGTGTTCTCAAATTCTCACAACCAGTGAGAAATTGAGAAATCTAATTTTTTTTTTTTTTTTTTTTTTTTTTTTTTTTGAAAACGAGGGGTTTAATCATTAACTAAAGGTAATACAATGAAACGAAATAGTACTTGTCTTGTTGTTAGTGTTGCTTGTTATGAACACATAATAATTGAGGGCCTGATTCTGTCAGTTTTACTTTCTATTGCTTAATGTCAGTGCGTTAAAGTTGCTCTCAATGTGTCAGAACTGGATACACAGAAACAATATGGAGCTGAATAAACTGCAGAGCTATTTAAAAGTTGTGCTCTGAAAGAGCCAAATAGCTAAAGGCATAGTGAGCCTTAGGAGAGGAGGCAAAGGCATTTTTAATGGAGTGGTTTTTTTGTTTTGGATTTTGCTTTGGTTTGGTTTGGTTTTTTGTCCAATTTTTCTATTCTTTCTTTCTTTTGGCGAAAGCGTCTTGGCAATTTTTGCCTGTCAGCCTATATGGATATTGAAGGTTCACATTCTTTTAAAAGAGAACACTAATATTTTAAGTTACGAAATAATACACAGGCTTCTGGATGCAACCTGACCAATTTGTATGTAGCTTTGTAGTTAATTTTCAAGTGGATAGCTAGCTTTCTGTGGACTGTTCTTGCATCTTGGAATTTTATGCAAATTTTGGGACCTGAAACATAATAAAAGAACAAAGCACATCTGGTGTTCCTTCTTTTCCCCTGATCCTTAGCAAGGAACCTCTTCTCCTTCCTGTAACCGCTGGCCCAGCAGCTTCTTTCTTTGCTATGGATGGCTGCATAGGATTCCTTTTATAGCTTCTTAGTGTCTCTCCCATGTTGGCCAGACAGTAGTTAAAGCCCCAGTCCAGTCACTCCTGCTGGTGCCTAAGGCAGACTTGAGAGCCCATGGTGGCATGCTCAGCCCAAAACTGGGATACATGATCCAGGGATACACTTGTTACCCAGGGCTGCCAGACTGTTGCTGCCAGTGTAGTGATGAAGATGCCTGGGAGGAGGGGTTGAGCTTGTGTAAGTAAGGAGCCTGCCTCTTCCCACTGACTGAATAAGGAACGGGCTGAGTTATCATGTGGCTTGAAGACAGCTTTTTTGGCTGTGGAGCCTTCATAGGAATAGGATTTTGCAATTGTAAGTGGAGCAAAACAACACAGCAGCAGGGGCATGCCAGTGTAAGTGTGAACTCAACACAGCTGGTAGCTGACTTCTTTTTACTGTGTGTCCATGGTTTGTTTTTTTGCAAGGCAGTCATGGGGAGGGTGGCTTCAAGCTATACATTGCATATGAACACAAGATTCTGTGACTGTTATTTGCTCTGATTTGAGTGCACTTTAAACACTTGCTTGTTTTCTCAGCAGCCTACGCCGATAACTCCTCTGCCTGCCTTTCCATGCTGCAGTCCCATGAAAACTGGTCTTCTCTAGGAGTTCCCACGCATACGACAATGCTGCCCATGAGTCACAGCACTGGCACAGCTACCAGCTCCAGGTAGGAGTCCATCCCTCAGCAGCCTTCAAATCGCTGTCTTGATACTGTCTAGGAAGAGAAGGCTGAGTAAGGAGGTAAAGAGTAACAAGCACATTACAGATCCTTATGGTGATGTGTGATTCGTTGGCCACCTGGGGCAGGGCAGAACTATTTACAAGGCAAAGGTTGAAGAAACAGATAAAAGCTACCTTTTTATGTTTTGGTTTTGGAAATGTAGATACTTGTGACAGCAGAATTTGGTAGATGAAGGATTGCAAATTGCTTTGACCAATATCCATTGAATCTGAGGATGCTTTTTTTAGCTTCAACTCAATTTTTTTGGTGATTTTAAACAAAACGATGTCTAAAGTTTATTTTTGAGCTGTTTCATTTTGGCCAGTTGCCACTTTCCCATCCACTTTCACAAACCCTTGTTTACAAGGGTTGATGTTACAATCTGTACGTTGTCTAGTAGATAAAACCAGTAACACTGGAATTGTGGGACCTAAAGGAAGGTCCATCCCTGTTCTCTAAACCCCTATTTCTAAAGTAAGAGGAATATTTATATTTTCTGCTAAATTGCTTGGGATTAAAAGGTAGAAAGTTCTGTATAGTATTACACAGCAGGACTGAACCTTTCTGATCGTGTTTCTCTTAAAATCAGCTTGCTTCTTTTAATTCATATGTATATTTACACATAAATGTGCAGATATATACATACACAGAGGAGAGAGTGGAGGCTTTAGTATACTGGCAAGGCTTTTTTCCTTTTAAGCATCCCATTTTGTAGTATCAGTGCAATCTGCCATTGATTTAGCTCTTCCCTTTCTAATACAAGGGGATGAACAGGGTTCTAGAAGACAGCTGAATTGCTGTCTGGAGGCATCTCTCCCCTCTGACTACAGAGGCACTCAAGGGGGTTTAGGGTTTTGACAGACTCATGGCAATGGATGAGAGTCTTTTCTCTTAGGAAAGGCTATGTCATGGCTCAGCAATCAGCTCTCAGACCTCTGCATTTTTCAGGCCAGCTTGTTCATTCCTCATCTGGGCTTAAAATATGCAAGCATACCCAGTGCTGGACCTGCTGCTGGGAAAACAAGGAGGTTAAATTTATTGGTGGGGTTCCATCAACATGACCTCCTGCCTGGGTGTTCTTCCTACCTTGCTGAGAGCCTTCTAAATAAATTCCCTGTCTCCAGCAAATGAATCCAGGCCAGGAGCTGTGTGGTGACCTAAGCAACTGCCAGCAGGCCCTAGAGGCACTACAACCTTTTATCACTTTAACTTTTATCACTAATAACCATTTATCACTTTCCCTCTTTCAGTCAGTATCCCAACTTATGGTCTGTGAGTAACAGCACCATCACACCGGTGTCTCAGTCGAGTGGGATGTCCAACGGCCTCAGCTCCCAGTTTTTACGTGGTTCTCCAGCACACTACTCTGCCCTTCCACACCCTGTCACTGCCACCTCCTCTGCCTCTCCCCTGTATGATGGGGGGGCACCCACGGACCTGCCCGACAGCCAGTACGATGCCTCTGCACATGCCAGGCTAGCATCCACGTGGACACCTGTCACCCCCCCTTCCATGTAAACCCAGACCTTTTCCTCTAAGACAGACCTTTTCCTTAATCCTAAAGGAAGAGAAGAAGGAGGAATGAAGTAAATTACAGGCAAAGAATCTTCACTGCTTTGCATAGAGCATCTACATTGTACCTCTTTTAGTGAACAGTGCGTCATTGTCTTCGTGTAGAGTTTACAAACCTGGTGAGCGTGCAATTCTGAGAGCAGATTCACTGCTTCTAATTTTTTTTTTTGTTTGTTTGATAGATCTAAGTTTTAAGATTTTTACCTAGATTCCAGATTTCTCAGTGTTCTGATATATCTGGACCTGAAGTTTGGCATTGTTCTTGAGTAAGTTACTCCCGTTTTTCAGTTAATTTTTTTAATGGCAGACCTAGCTATAGTCATGAGAAGACTTTTATTAACCATCTAGTTAGAAGCATTCTGAAATATGCACAATTGTAGCTATGGAGTGAATTTTTGCAAAATCATGTGCACTAGCACGTATTTGCCTCACAAATACGTTGTGTTCTTAACTGTAGGCTTATTTCCTTGCTGCTGAATTAATGTCAAGACAATCTACAAGAACTATATTCTTCCTAATAAATGCAGTATTAATGTTTGATCTAAATTTCTTTTCCAAAAAGACTCCCTTTAGAGGTAAGTTTTGCTGTTTGATCATAGAGATTTCAAATACCTGTCAGCTTAGCTAAACATCTCATTTCAAACAGCCATTGTCTGATAATGTAAAACCTTTTCAAGGCATTGAAAAAGCATCACTGCTTTTTTTCTTTTATGGTCTCTGTCTCAAGCCTCAAGGGAGGGAATTCAACATCTGGAGAATCAGTCTAATTTATTTTATTCCATATGGTACTCTGTTGATCTATATTTATTTTTTTGGTAAGTTACAGTTTTATTTTCTACATGTTAAGATATGTAAATAATCCCTCAACCTACAGAGTACTCTATTAAGACAATCATACATGGGATATGTCACCCAATGGCAAATTGAAGAGCAGGGATGTAAGTAGTTAACTTATTGTAAGAAAGAAAGCTCTAGTTACCAATAATCTTGGGGAAAAGTGCAGATATACTAAGCTTTAAAATAGACTGCTTGACTTGCTGGAAAGATCAGCTCTTGATAAAATACTTCCTTCAGGACAGATATTAAGTAATATCATCTACATTTCTAATGCAGACTAACCCAAAACGTTGGCACAAAGTGTGCCCTTGGACATGTTGCTTTCTCCCACTAACTCTGGCAAGTACATATCCCGAGGAAAGGGAATTGTTTTGCATAAGCCATAAGAAATAACTTTCATAATGAAGTGCCTAATATAGTGAAACAAAATTCTTTATCAGGGAATTCCTTAAATAACTCATTGACGTGTCATCACATGCAACAGTGGCAGCTTTAAGATGAAAAGGCAAATATTTGCCACCATTTTGGTCTCTTTGGCACCCTATGGGCAGGTCCCTGCGCCTAGAAAGACTTTGGCAGGGCTTTCTCCCTGCAGAAGGAAGGATTTGCGTGCAACTGCAGGCTGTGGTCTCCTGGAGGTACCCCAGCAGGAGACAGCACCAGGACCAGGTGGCTGCACAACTGCATTCTCTGTCAATATGTAAATATTGATCTAAGCACTCCTATTTTATTGTGAACGTAAACTGTGTAAATGATGTGAGTGCATTGTTATTTAGACTATTTTGTAGAAATTAGCAACCTACTTCATTGTGAGGTTTTTTTTAACTTGTATTTTGGAAGCATAATTTAAATTGAAAAAAAAAAGAGTAAAGATTCTTAAACTCAATGCTTAATGGTCACTTTGTGGTGGGTGGTGAGGAAGGTGAAACCAATGTACATCTGACATGCTGAATCGATGGTAAGTTGACCTCCATGGAGTGGTTTCACAAATGGTTCCTGCTGCACAGTGGCTTCCACTGTGGACGAAGGGTCAGAGTTCTTTATAACCAAATTGATGATTATTTAGTCATGACAAACTTACAAGATCCCCTGGTTCTCCTCACCTGCTTCTGTCCCCTCCTTTTTTTCCCTCTCCGTTTCTGCCTCCTTTTGGTAAAACTTTGACTGACTGGTGGTCAGAGGTGTAAGCTGCAACTACTGTTGCATGAAAGCTCTTTTCCTCATAACCAATTTGTAGGGTAAATGCTGGAGCTAGATGCAAGCCTGGCAGCTGCTGTGTTCTACCTTGATAACCAGATTTTTCAAGTGTGTTTCTGAATAAATACCCATCCTCAGTAACCAATGCCTGACTGCTAATAGAAATGTTTTGTCAGATGAGGAACCTTGACAGCATCATGCAGGTGGCTTCTCTGCTGGCCAATACCTTCATGTTTGTGTTAGGTTGGTCATGACTCAAAATCAGATTACCATTAAAATAAACTAACTACCGTTAAAAGATTTTTGAGCCTGAAGAATCAGAACATGTACACACACGCAAGGCCTCCACAGATGCAGCATTGTACATCTCCAGGCAGCTCAATGTTTGTATCAGATCTGACTTAATCAGCCTTCCTGGTGCTTTTTGGTGTGTTTTGTTTTGTGGTTTTTTTTCCATTCCCATACTTTCAAATTAAAGAAACTGAAACCTTTCATGCCACAGAACACAAATCGCACATCTCTTTAAAGCAGACAGAACATTTCAACATTTAGCTTTTCACACTTGCTTTGCCACCATCTTCTTCCTAAACTGTGCTTTTTCTCCTACTGGGTTTGTGTGGCCAAGGAGCTACTAAAGACCCCAGACAAATCTTACAAATACTGTCAGGGTTCTGGTTACTCGAGGATTTGGGCAGTCAGACCCAGATGACTCTACGTGTACTCAAGCCAGCACGAAAACCATGTGGACTTTGTGTGACTTATCTGGAGAGGATTTTCTCTCCCATGGGCTTGTGACAGAAGCACAGTGCTGTCCTCTTTGTTCAGCTTCCTGTAAGTGCACCCGTGAGCTGGTGGTGGAGGCACAAACAGAGCTGACGTTTCAAGATGCTGAGGAAAGCTGGGGTGAGACAGCTCACCTTGGCCCAGCACACCAGGGAGTGGGGCTCTGTGGTTTCCCTGCAAGGACTCCACTGTGGCTCTTTATCCGTCTTGCCACTGTGCTGCATCCCAAAAAAACTCTCAGACAGAGACAACTGTGAGGCTGGGAGAAGTCCACATGCTCAGGGACTAAGACATCAGTGAATGCTTGGGATTCTTAAGAAATCTCCATCATTAACCAGCTCAGCATGCTAATGGCTATGTTTTTTCCTTTATTTTCCTTTGGGTAACAAAGAGTTGCTGGCTGCAGAAGTCTTTTTAGACCCCTGCAGAGCCCTATGGCACAGAGATGTCTTGCTCTGTCTGCAAAAGCCATGTGAGACTGGATATTCCCATATTTGTCTCTAGTCTGGCTCTCCCACATAGATATCAATTAGGTTTGTGAGCTAAATGAGAAATGCATCACTGATGTCAATAGTTAAAGTAATAAATGTAATTCAAATAAAAACTAAAAGAAATAAAAAATAGAAACCCCACACATAATCTTAGGCATGTGTAAAGAAAACAATATGCAGAAACATAAGTATTTATTAAATCACACACAGACCCATTCAAAGGGCTTAGATTTGTGGAGAAAACAATTTCTTCTTCAAAGAGTCTGGGTTCAGCTGCTCCTGGGTTTCCCCAGTCTGAGGAGTGCGTGGTGCAGTTCTAATATTTCCCATAGTGTCTAATAACATGTTACAAATGCTTTTATTTCTGCCAGTGTCAAAAATTCCTTGAGAAGACAAGAATAAACACAAGCCCAGGTTCTCCCACTGTGGTATCAAGAGTCTGGACACTGTTGGCTTTTAAGCCCAATGTTATATGACTGGGCAGAATAGTTGCTTTGGTAAACAGAAGCCACAGGGCTTCTCAGGAGTCTCTGGGAGCCACCAGTGCTTTTCCACACATAGAATTTGTCCTTCTGTCCTCTGTATTCATCTGCACCCCTTATTCTCCCAAGTTGGTGCTGTTAGTTTTACCCCTGGGAACCACAGCCAAGTGTCCATACACAGACAGAATTAGCCTAAGTGTTGTCTTTTGTTTATCAAGCTTACTCTGTTTATCATGTCACAGATATCTACACTGCCAGCTGGAGAAGGGCGAGTGCTGAAGCCCATTCCAAGCAGCAGTTTCTCAGAGGTGGATATTGGCTGTTTGCATCCTTGAGTCAGTGTGGAGCACATAGCAGTATGCTGGGGCTTACATATATTGTGTATCCCCTGTATGGTCACATATCTCACTGCAATTCAAATTCCAAGCTGGTCAAAGCTTTTTTTCCTCCTTCTTATGGATGTCACAATTATAATAACAATATAATACATATCATTATATATAATATGTAATATAATAATGTACAACAATATATAATAATATATAATATAATATAATATTATAATATAATAACGATATACTTTTAGCCCTGCACTCCTGATGTGCCTCTGAGCCCTGTCTCTGGTATGTGACCAGAGGAGAGAACATTCTCTTGTAGAGGGCTATCAGTACCTCCTGGGGCAAGCAGCTTGCAGCTTTTTTCTTGCATTTCCCTCTCTTCTCCCAGTCTTGCTGCACTACAAATATAGGTTACCGGTTTTTGATGCTGATAAACCAATTAATGGCCTCAGTCAGTCCATCAGTGTCAATAATTCCTCCATGATATATAATTACTAGACTTGTACCACACAGAAGTTGGAAGGGACCTCCAGAATTCAGTTCCTTAATTACAGACAGTCCCTTTATTGAGACCTTTCAGGAAGGCACCAAAGCCAGATGGTGAGAATTTGGGGAGTTTTTTGCGTGTGCCTGTGACAAGTGGTGTTGCTTGTTTTGCTTGGAGACTGTTGTAGTCCCACTACCCCTCAGTGCTTAGGAGTGATGTTTTAATCGCCAGCTGAAATTTATCTATAATTATAAATTATCTATAATAATTTTATGACAAGTTGTACATGAGCCAAAACCTATTCCCAGATCAAATACCTAGCTCCAACTAGCTTTTCTGCCTTTGTCTCTGCATTTTACCTCCTCATCATCAGTGAGGAGAAGGCTAATTAACACCTGTGAAAAAACCCCAGACACCTGTATTAGCCTTAATTTCTATCACACTGTAGTGACACAGCAACTCTGCTTCTCACTTGTTGTATACATGGGCTGCAGGTTTCTCTGGTCCTTACCCTTGATGGATGCAAAAGCAGAATGGAATATGTCAGGTTTGCAGGACTTGAGCTCCCTGAATACTGCTTAGTGACTTCTTGGAGTGTCATTTAAGTCCCAAGTTATGTATGGGGAGAGCTGTGCAGTTTACAGAGGCAACCTGGAAAAACCCCTCTCACTTAGTGGGCAAAAGCCTGGAGAAACCTAATAGGACACTTGGAAAGGAGCCCAGAACATCTAGCAGCTCACTAACAAAATTTGCCTCTTTGTTCATGCTTGTGATCTAGGATCCTTTACTATTTATGCAGGGACTGCTGTACAAGCTGGACAACTCATGATCCATTATGGAAGGCCTTATGGCCCTGCAGCAACTGGACTGCTCTAGGGCCAGAAAGCTGGCACAAAGGTGTCACAGACCCTCCTGCTGGCCACCACCTGTGAGGAAGGGCAGAAGAGGCAGGTGAAGCTAGTCTGGGTGGGCACAGGTGGGGTTTTTGGAGGAGGAGTGGCCAGTTGATTGTGTGGGTGGCTGGCTTGCTAATGGGGAAGACAGAGAACTGCAGATATTTTTGGGATGTGCCGGACAACGTTGAGCCAGACTTTTGTCTTGGGAGCAGCTAGCCTGGAGCTTGCAAGTAAGTGTGGAGGGGCCTCTGGGCTGGGTTATGCTGTGGGACAGAAGTACCATTGTGTTGAGGTGAATGAGTTGCTATGGGCTGATGGAGTTTTTTTTCAGTATGTCCTCCTAGGGTAGAGCTGCTACTTGGCTGTACTCTTGTGGCAGGATGGTTATGGGAGCTGCCCTGTGGCTCAGCTTCCAGACGAGCAGCTCGCTGCAGAGTTGTTTTGTTGCTCACTTATGTATTTGACTTGAGTTTGCTTCTGCCAAGAAACTTGTGGTCTGGAAAGCTAAAGCCTTCATGATCCTTGCAGAAGGCATCTCTTGTTTTTGGGGTGTAGTAAATGTTTGGTTTCTGACTTTCCTGCTAAGAGAGTAGTGGGGCTGCTGCTTGCTAGGGCTGGGGAGGAAGAGGCAACCCCAGTTAAGGAGAACTGGATGGGAGCTGGGGGCTCTGCCCACCTTCAATAATACACTCTTTTATCAGTGTTAGAAAACTGATGGCTCTCAGAAAGGGAGGTTTCTCTAAGAGAAGCTGATATTGCCTGGTAGCTTGTCTTAGTTTTGGCTTGACTTAATTTCACATTATTTTAGATTCAAGGAAGCTGCTGCTACTTGCCCTGCACAATCATTGGCACTGTTTTGGAGGTGCTTGGGGTAGCTGAGTTGGGTTCTGGGCACTGTACTGAATGTGTGCAACTTAATTTTTGATGTGTCTTGCTATCCTTCACCTGAATGCAACATTAATAGCGGTTAATAACATTAGTTGTGAAACTTTCATCATTTGGAGAACTTCCTACATGAAAACTTCTATTTCAAATCACTAGAAGGGGTGTTCCTTGATGTGTTCTCTGCCTGACTTTATGCCTAAAGGTGTCTGTGGTCTATGGAAGATACATTTGTAATATTTATAACCCAGGATAGCTCTGTGTTCTGGCTGCCCCCCTCTTACTAGTGTATGGAAGGTTCCTATGAGTTTCCATTACCTGCCTTTTCTTTGCCCAGATCTACGTTGACTGTGGTGGGTGGGAGGGAAAAGACAGAAATTTCCACTCACCAATAGGATTTTGCATTTCCTGTATTTTTCATTTCTACAAAATAAAACGCAGTCATCATAGTGAGTGGAAACTTCTGGCTTATTCCTCTGTCTTTGGTTTGAACACATGTAAACCCTCAAAAAGCCCAACCAAAAAAACCCCCATACAAAATAGTTATGGTCTGGATGCACACTTCTCTTAAGTTCTGGGGACCCAGAGAGTCTGTCACCTTTTGGTGGTGGTTCAGCTGCTGTAGAGCTGCTGCCATGGTGCTTGCAGGGCCAGAGCTTGGGAAGCTGTGCAGAGAAAGGGAGAATCCAGGCTCAGGGTGAAATGGATAGGTGGAAGGGGAGCACTCAGTCAGAAAACTTGAGAAAAATGAGGTACTCTTTGAAATCTTTTTATTTACAGATTTTTTTTTTCTTTTATGTTAAGTGCATTGTTAGTAGCGTGCAGTGATCTCCCACAGTGCATAAAGAGCATTGACACAGTGTTCCTTGGGTTTTCCTTGTGCAGATGTTAACGCCAAATTAATGAGAGTAAGTGTGACTATCTAAGGCAGGATTATTTTTTAGCTCACTAAAAATACCCAGTAATCAGACAATAACTTGGATGTAAGGCTCATGACACCTTTCATTCCAGAATAAGTAAAAAGAGATGAAGTTTGTCGGCTGAACATGCATCAGCAGTCTCTCCTCTGTGTACTTTTTTTTTTTTAACTTGGAAGCACATTTTACTAAGTAGGTGAGGAATGGTGCTCATCTCAAAAGCACTTTCTTCTGAAAACCACAGAGTCGTTGTCAGGGAATGCCAGGGAACTCTGCAAATATGCTCACTGCCAGAAAATGGTAGCAATTAAACAGCCCTTGAAAAATTGCGTGTCAGAAGACTAAATTTGTGGTTTTTTTCAAACTATCAAGTGACAGCGAACAAAGATAACTTAAGTTTTGACTTGCTTTTTTTTTTTTTTTTTTTTTTTTTTTTTTTTTTTTTTTTCCTTCTGCTGAATAGGTATACTATAGGCGTACTGCATTCCCTCAGCCTACTAATTCATTAGCTTAAGAAATCTCTTTTTTTTTTTAAAATTGGATTTCTGCTCCTGGATAATTAAATACTACAAACTTCATCTGTAGTTCACAGAGAGTTTGAGAAGTTGTTTTCATCAGGTAGCCAAGTTGAGGGGTGCACCTTTCTCTCATTCTTAATATGAATTAGTAGTGAAGCCTGACTGATGACTCGCAACAAGTCCATGCTCAGAAAGCAGAAAGGCTGCCAGCTGAGTCTCATTTGCTGTGACAGACTTCATAGCAAAGAATTGTTATTCCTCTCCTTTTATTTCAACTCTTATTCATGTGGTTGTGGTAGTGTCAATTAACATAAAGGTTGAAATTTATCACCAAAATGTAGAATTTTTTTTTTTCCCTTCCCACTGAACCTTGAATTTGTGCTATAAAAAAGTGCTGTAAAAGATTTTGCAATTTTTTTTTTTAAACTAATTTATTATTAAAAGAAATTCAGAGACTATGATGAACACTTTCTTGCCTGCTTCAGCTCTTTCTCTGTCCCTCTAAGATGGGTTAGGGTGTGCTGCTGTTGCTGAGATATTCCCCTTAAGTATCCGAGTGTGTGTTGCCAGGCCAGCCCCATTCTCCCTGCCTGCAACAGCATCTGTGCTGCTTTCTGGTGCATTGCTACAGGGAGGTGATCTGGACCAAAATCAGGATTTGGAGAACTGACCTTGTGCAGGGACCTTCTTCTGCAGACTGCATCATCATGAAATGTTCATGGAAACATTTTTGCTTTTTGTTTTCTCAAAGCAAATTTCTGTAGGGTTCAGTGTGCCACTGATGGCACTTAGCAAGCACTTAGAGTTGGAAAATTTAAGGTGATTATTGTGGTAATGGCTCTGAAAACAAAAAAAAAAAAAATCAGATGAAAAGATAATAAACCTAGAGGTTAGCTAATCTTAAGTGATGCTTTCCAGTCTGAAAACATCTTTCTGCCTGGGAGCACCAATGACATCAGTGTGTCACTCTGCAGTTGGGCTTCAGGCAGCTTCAGAATACCTTTGTGTGAGGAATAGAAACCTAATTTGATAATCTGCCACTGCCTGGGCTATATCTGTCCCAATCTGCCTCCAATTTGGAGGTGATAATGAAGTGTTCTATGTACTGGCACTACTTGAAATTCAAGAACCATCTTCCAAGTGAAAAGTTACAAAGCTGATCTTTAAATATATATATATTTTTTTTCCTTTTCTACTAGTGTAATATGTGCTTGTGCTGCTGTGGAGTGGTTTCCATGCATGTGCTAGCATGTGTGATGAGCCGAGACTTGGCTAAAGGCTTCTTCTGTGCCAGGGTCAGATTGTGCTCCCAAAGCAGAAGGAAAGATCCTAACTGTATCCCAGGGCTAGGATGTTGCAACAGGTACACAGGTACTTCTGGGGGGCAAATCTCTGACTTGTAGACACAAGTGTGGGTGCAATGGCAGAGGTGGGCAGGAGCAGTCAGCTTGCTTCTGCTCCTGAGGAGTGCTGCACTGCTGCAAGGAAACTCAAAGCAGCATTTGCTAATGGGCCTGATGGGCTTTGTGGGGCTTTTGCTCATCTGTGTCATCAGTCCTTAAAAACAAGCACAGCAACTGAGCTCCTCCTTGACCCACTGTACCTGGATGGGTGGTCAGGGTGCAGCCTCCAGCACTGGTTCTCCTCCTCTGAGGAATGGAACCCTGAGATTTTCTGTCTGCTGAGGGGTATCAAGGTCATTGAGTGACCACCAAAATGTCACCACTATATCTAGAACAAGATCAGGCTGGTTGTTTGTGACCAGGTACCTCCTGTCAGACAGCAGGCAATGCTAATGAAAGTTTCCCTGGTCTCATCTATGGAGCAGAGGCAGTTTCTGTGCTCAGACCCCTCTAACAGAGCATTGGGGCCACTCCAGCAAGAAAACACTCAAAATGTAAATGCTCATTCTTCAGTATCTTTCACTCAAAATTAGACACTGTTGACGGGTAAAGAGCCTGGCTGCAGCATCAGGCCTCGTTTTTGGGCTGCTGCTGCATGTGAATTTCACCAGCCATAGCCCAAACATCTCTGTTTGCCTTCCTTCAACACAATCAAAGTTGCTTTTGTTAGGCCAAGAACACAGAAAGATTATCTAAAAGATAACTAGGTATTTTGAGATTATTTTGTACCTGCCTGCTTGTTTTTTTGCCCAGTTTCAGAAACCTGAAGCAAGCAAGTCCAGCCTTGCCGCCACCTCCACCCCCCCCTACTTTCTGACATTCCCATTCCAGTGCCGGTGGGATCCTCTCCAGGTTGCAGTGCAGGGGAGGGATGAACATCTCAGTCCGGGGCTGTACCCGCCTGTTAGCTCACAACGCTAAAGACTTTACTATTGCTGGTCTGCTACCTCCCTCTTGTGGAGAGATTTCTTTTCCTATGAGCATGGGTGTTTGCAGTGATATGGGTGGCTTGGCACAGCTCGCAGCTGATATAAATTAAGTGCTTGTCAAGCATGTAATGTGTACTAATTACTGAACCGGTTGCCTTCTCTGGGGTGTAACTCTGTCGTGTGAACTAACCTCAAACTGGCCCCGTGAATAAATGCTGCTGCAGGAGAAACCAATCATGACACTTGCATTTGGCAAAGAACCAAAATTTTAAAAGCTGCCTTTTAAGTTGCGGTGGTCACTTGCTACTTTTTTTCTGTTTATAATATGTTGCACTTTAGCAACTGAAATAGTACTGATTCCTACAGTGATGTTTAAGATTTTGGATATTGTAACAGAGGAAAACAAATCTAAACAGTTTTAAAAGTGCATATATAAAAGCTGCCAGAGCAGTAACTTAAGATTTGCTTGAGTCATGGTCACTCTGTTTTTCTGCCTTTGCTGACTTATACCCCATGAACTCAAATAAATCTGTCGTTTTGTTACTTGTGCAGCCACTCAGCACCTAAGGCAGCACTTCTAGGATTGCCTTGCTGGAAAGCTTGTCCTTTCTAACTTTGCTTAAATGGCATCTGTGTTTGTTTTTCTCGACCATTTAATTCTCTCTCTGAGTGTAGTCTTGAAGAGAAAAGCCGAGCCAAAGACAATTCTCTCTCTGAGTGTAGTTTTGAAGAGAAAAGCTGAGCCAAGGACATTTTGGGTTTCATAAAGGCAGCAAAGTGTGGCAACTCCTGTTGAGATTTGGTCTCATCTTTCTGGATCCTAAAATCTGCTAATGAACATGAACTTTCCATCTTTAGTTTATTTACTTTAAACCAAGTGCACTTAAAATGTGTCCTTTCTTTTTGCATTTCTTGGCCTGCCTGGACTGTAAAAAGCCAAAGAAGAGGAGAGTGAAGCACTCCTTTGGGCTGGGACTTTCTGGTCTGGCACTGACAGTGGCAAGGGGCTTCCCTCTGTGTCTTCTTACTGCTACACAAGAGGCTTATCTAGTTTTGAAAGAAACATCTTGGAAGCAATAATTTTAAAATAATCATAAACAATAAAACAATTATACAAATGCTTGTAGGCATGGGGAGGGCAGTGTGACAATCAGAAGGGAGTGGTCTTCAGCCAGCTCAGCTCTTTGCACTACTTCAGATGGTTCCTCTTGCCTACAGAGATAGGAATCCTCCTCTTGCAAAAGATAAAGGCACCACCTCGCCAAATGTTATTACACTTAAACACTAAGCTGTGGGGCAGAAATGAGTTGTTGCAACTGCAATTTGTATTGTGAAATTTTCTAACTTGTTTCTAGTCTCAGAGTATAGGAGGTTTCCTCTTAGCCCTGACAATGTGAGCAATTCAGGACTGGTGGAACTGATGTTTGCTGCCAGCAAATGCTTTCTTCGTACAGGGCTTGATGGTTTAAGACTTAGTAAGTAAAGGACACATTTGTATTTATGCACGTTTTTTTCTCTATTTTTGTAGGGGGAAATACACTATGAAACAAAGCATTTTCTCAGAGCAAAAGCACTTTTTAAAAAAAGCATGAATAGATAATCAGCTGCGACACTAGTTAAAATACTTACCTAGTAACTTTTATAGTTTTGTGTTGGGTAACTATGTGGTTAGTTTAAAAACTGCTTCTCTTAAAACTGACTCAGGTTTTCCAAAATAATATTTTGTCAAAGGAGCAAATCCTTTTAGAACTCTGGAATATTATGTAATATCTAGTATTAACTTTGTAGTTGGCTTTCTTTACTGTTCAGAGAAGTGATAGCTGCTTCTGCTGAAGAAATTACCCTGTGTATAACTTGATGACCTTGAGCTGAAAAGAGATTATATGAACTAAATTGTCCTAGCAGCATTTAGCAGTCAAGTAATGAATGAACATAAAAAATCTGTATCAACACTGTTCCTTCCTTTTATGAAACTTCCTTTAAAACTATAGCAGATGGTTACCATTAGAAAGATGTGTTAGCTTTCTAATTCATGTTTTCACTGCAATTTTTTTCTGCTGTCATGCTCATGGGTTTTTCTCCTGCTTTCTGGGCTGTTGCCAGCTCTCAAAGCTTCTCAGGGAAAAATCCTCATCCCTTAGTGCTGTGTTTTTAAATGTTTAAGTGCTGATTAGAAGAACTGGTGCTGTGTGAGACCTGTGGTGGGCTCGGGCTTATTAACTTTCTGGTAGGAGAAAAGGGCATTGGGAGATAAAACTGCTGACATCTGCCTAGGCAGTCAGATGGATGACAGCAGTGGGTCACATAGGTATTACACCTCTAGGATACTTGGTGTTCCTCTGCCTCACACCCACCCCACAGTGCCCCTGGACAGAGTAAAGACTGTCTTCTCCTAAGGTGGAACAACCTGAAGTTTAGCATAACCTCCTTGCCAAAAGCAAATCCAAATGGTACTACTTCAGAGCTCCCGTGGCACGTGGTGTGGGTACTGCTTTGTTCTGATGTAACAAGGTTGGAATAGCTGACCTAAGGTTCAGTTGGCTGTGTCACTGGCAAGCTTCCCAAGGCACTGCTGTTTCTAGTCTCTGCAAGGAGAAAAGCAAAATCAAGTCTACCACAGACAACTTTAACTGTGTATTGCTCTTGTTCTGCTCTACAAGCTGTTACACATATGGTTGTTGCTTTTTTTTTTTTTTTTTTTTTTTAATTCACAAAAAGCCCCCATCTTCTATGTGTAATGGTTACTATATGGCTTTTCCTCATCCCTGCTTTGTCCCCTCTGTATGGCTCCATGTGTTGCTCCCTGGCCTGTGAGGCCTGAGCCTCTATTCCAGGGCAATGATTTGTCCATGGAAATGGTCAACTATCCCCCTTTTCTCTTGAAAACCAGGGTAGGATTTTTGAAACAAAGCAAATTTATTCAGCAAGCCTTTTGTGATAATTTCCAAGGCAGGCATTGCCTTCAGGGTTGGGGGAGGAGCAAGGCACACCGGGGAAAAATGTCTCTGGAGTGAGATTTACTTACATTCACAGTGAGTGAGTATGTATTGTTCTTGTCCTCCGTGTTTTTTTTAAAGGGCAGGAAAAGATTTTGTGACCTTCCACAAAGAATAGGCTCTCCTGTAGCTTTGATTCATAGTGTTTGCTTCCTCCAGGGTCTGTTTCAGTCACAGATGCTTCACATATGCAAGAAAACCATATGTTTGCTCAGGAATGGAGAACCTTGGTTTTCAGACTTTAATTGGCTTCCTAATGGCAGTGCTGTTTATGAATTTAGTGTTCCTCGGGTGATAGAGAGAATATAAAAGTTAGATGGTGAATTTTCAAAATCAGTTAAAGATTTATTGCAAGAAATGCTGCTAAACATACGCAAGATCAAAGAATGAAAAATGGTCCTCAAGCACATTCTTTTCTCTCCCCATCAACTCTCTTGGATCCAGCCATCCAACACAACCTTTCCTAAATGTTCATTCTCACTTTCTAAGCAGCTCTGGTGGGGCTTTACTGCCTGCCTGTCTACCTGTTGACCTGTATTATCCTAAAAACTTTTGAACCTATTGCTCAGTTTGTTGCATGTGACCAAGAATGTCACAAGATTAGGAAGAAACCAAGAACTGAGGAACATTCTCACTGGGCAGAAGACCTGGAGAGGGTCTCCTCACCTAGAAGCTGCTGCACACCTGCAACAGTCACCTCTCTGTTAGCCCCTGTGTGTGTTGGCCAGGTACCTCAGGGTGTGCTGGAGCATGTAAGCAGAAACATCGGGTGTAACAGGAGGGTGTAGGTTCATAGGCTTGGGATCTGTCTGAAACTGGGCTTAGTTCTGCTCTGCAGCACAAGTTACCAGTGTTGTGTGAAATTCCTTTTTCTACACTCGCATAAGCAATTCTGAAGTCAAGGAGATTATAAGTAGAGAGAGTGTGTTGTTCTACTAGTTGGCAAACGGGTATAGACTTCACTGAAGTTGAGGTAAATAGAAGGCAAATCAAAGATCAGAGAACTAAGATGTGTGTGTGTTGGTTTTTTTTTGTGAGTGTCACTAAGGTGACATCACCTCCTCCTTTCTTCTCTAAAAAGATTTTCCCTTGATACTCAATGTTTCAAAATAAATCCGTAACTGTCTTATACAAATGCCAATCACCAACTTGTCTATGGGTTTCTGGGGCTACTGGAGCTCTTGAGTTTGTTTATCCCCCAATGTCACACTGGGACCATTTAAAATTTAGACTTGTTCCATGTGAGGACAATGCAAACTGCCCTTTAAGTCTTTCCATAACAGTAATAATCTACAGACACTGGGAAAGAGCCTGAAGGAGAGAAATTGCATCTGAATAAATATCTTCAGCTTAAGCACTTGTGGAGTATTTCCAGTGCTGCTTCACCCTTTGTGTCATTCTGGAACTTCTGCCTGTGACTTTTCCTAGGCTCTCCCATGTCTTGTGATGTGGCTGAAAAGCTCTTGGAGGGATGTATAATGCTTTTTCATTGTTCATGTGCTTCTTTGTTATTGGTTAGATAAGACCACTTAATAAGCATCTGAAACTTATACAGCAACTTGAAAGTTAAGTTTGTGATGCTTTTAAACTCCAGCTAAATGGTTGTTCATGAGGGTCAGACTGAGGAGATGGAAACTGTAGTCAGTAAGGAGGCTGGGCAGGAATTCAATGATAAAACAGCTTTTTTTTTTTTGGTTTTTTTTTTTTGCTTGTGTGGGGAACAATGTTTTGTCAAAATGGAGGTGTGCAGATGAATGGCAGATAATGCCTTGGGAGGGAGGTTGTGCTTAAGTTTCCAGGGGGTAAATGCCTGACAGGGTTCTCCCCTGGTGGGAGTGCCACAGCTCCTGAATACAGTCCAGCCAAGCCCCACTGCAAGGCTCCTGGCTTAGATACAACTGTTAAATTTTGAACGGAAATGTTAAAAGAAAACCCCCCAAAACTAAATTATGGATAGTTTCTGCAGCAGGCTTGCTTGGTTTAGATTCTCCCTTCCATAGGGAGCTTTTCCAAAACTGAACAAAGATGTAGGTTCACAAGCACAGTTCCCCAAATGTAAGAGCAGAAAGTCTGGCTGTTTGATGTAGTAGGGCCTACATCTGAAGGGAGGGCTAGAAAATAATGTGATAAAAGCAGAAATAATAAGACATCTTATTTTTTTAAAATACAGATATCATTTAAAAGCTGATGAAATAATTTGTTGATTGAGAAACATGGCCTGTATACCAACAGAAGTAATCTGTCTGTAACCAGGTATAGCCAGTGACTATAGCTGTTGATGTAGCCAGGTATTGTCAACAGATTTGTCTCCATGCAGAAGCCATACACATGAATTGCCAAGGATGTGTTTAACAGTACCATAGCCTATGTAATTCAGATCTGCAAATCATTCTTTTGGAATCATGTATTAAATCACTAAAGTAGCTAAACAACACTCAGGTACAATGCTTAGTAAACCTAAAATAAGATACAAAGTGTTAGGACATCACAAGGTACTGGTGTCCTCTGTATAAGATGATGTCCTTGCTTTTCAGAAGCATTGATTTTTACCACATGCAGCCTAGGATGCTACAGAGGGATACAATAAAAGATCTGGAAAAAAAGAGTCTGGTACACCTCCAGTTTAACGTTTTTTATTTAATTGAACCAGGTTCAAAAGACCTATATGTGGTAAGTAATAGGTCCCAAGATGTGCAAGGGTCATGCTCTGAGAGCTAGAAGGTCATTTTTCCTGTGAAAATAAAACCTAGCTTGTTGCTGTCTGTCTGATCAGATGCAAACTAGTACTTTTAAGTACATTTTCCAGGAAGTTCAATGCTGGATCTCAGCCAGGCTGTGCTTCTAAAGAAGATAAGTTTACAAGAAAATTCAGAGAAAGGAAACATGAGCTCAGGGACAGCAATAAAGTTGCTAGGTAGGTTTCAAACATATCTGGAAGAAAATAGTTACATGATGCCCAGTATTCAATCTATTAAAACAGATTTTTCACAAAGCTACTGATAGTTTTGAAAAAAATCTGAGGATAAATCCACATATAGCAGAAACCCAAGCTTCCAGATATGCTTGAGGTGTTTGTTTGTGATTTGAGCCAAGATCAACTGGTTATTCAGCTTCACCTTTTGCAAGCTATCTGTCAGCCAGCAAATACTGGGACAGTATGTTCAGAAATCTCCTGGGTTGTTCACCTGAACAAAATGACAATTATTTTTTTCTCTGAGGGATGAAGACAAAACTAATCTTTTGGTACTAACAGCAGTCTACTGGAAGCAAGCATTGCTTTAGTCCACAGTGAGGCAGTCATGGTTTACCTAGTGTGTGGCTTGTTTTAATCTCTTTAACGTGTAGGCAGGGATGAAATGAAAGCTTTGCAATATGTATCCCTATTCCAGGGAGAATCGTGGTTTGGAACTTGTTCCACAAGTGTAAGTCAAATCTATTCACTTGTATTTAATACAGCTTTCAGTTCCTTTTATTAGGGAAGTCTGCTAACCACATGTTTTTCCTCTATTAATTGTGGGTAGATATTGATTATGTGTGCCTTATTAGGGAATTACTACTTACACTAGGGCTTCATTTGAAGGAATGGCTGAGTTGGGGCACAAAGTGAAGCTCGGGCTTCACTTAGCTGTTGGGCAGTGGTTCTCTCTGGGGCTGTATGTCCTTCAAAGCAGCTGTTTGAAGGACAGCTCCAGCAATGTCTATGAGAGGGAGAAAGTGCTTGGTACAAATGCTGAAGAGTAACTGGCACAGAAATACTGTATGTGGAGTGGGTTTGGGGTTGGTTTTTTTTGTTTGTTTGTTTGTTTGTTTTTTGAGCCTCACAGCACAATTTTAGGAAAAAGAGAGTCCAAGGGTCTTTAACTCAGAGGGACAGGCAAAAGGTTTCTGTAGGTAAACTTTGATCTTTTGGTAGTGAGTCAGTATTAGCATCCTACTTGAATAGGAATATTAATGGGAAGAGCTGCATGTGATTCCTAGAAGAATCGGGGTAGGAGTAACCATCTCCTTTTATCCAAAAATGTATGGCCAACAAGCAGCAAGGTGTCCTGACTTGATTACCTGGTGCTTAATTTTGACAAATTTAATTTTGGTGGAGTGGTCTGTCACTTGCTGCAAACTCATGAAGGGTCTTTTAGTACTGTGCCTTGTTCGCATTGGGTATTGCACTTGTTATTTACTCATGCCACCACGTTTTAAAACTTGCCCAGTTTAACTGGGCAAAGAGATGCTTCTGTTATACAGCCCTAGTTTGGAAAAGAGTATTTGTCCTTTAGGATATTGATATCTATCTCACTTCATGCTCAGCTGGTTGGCTTTTTTTCCATGAATTCAGCTATGCATTTTAAAGATGGACATTCAGATGTGTGCAAGCTGTAAATAACTGTAAAAATATTTTTCATTGAAAAAGAAAGGGATGCAGCATAAGGTTATTTACATGCAAAAGAAAATTTTACATGCAAAAGAAAATTGTGGCATTCAAGTGGAGAGTTTCTAAAACTACTAGTTTGTATTGCATATTAAATGGTTAATATTTAACTTGCTTGAGTATGAATGATATCAAATTGTATCTCATGCCACGAGAGAGATCTTTGCGAGACCATATGTTGGATTTCTTGTGCTTTCCAAGTTGCAGTCTGTTTATGCTCCAGCACCTCACTGAGAAGTGTGCGGTTGCCCTCTGTGTCCATGTTGAGTTTTCTTTAAATAACAGTGTTTCTGGGCAAGCAACATTTCCTTGGCACTGTGCACAATGTGGAGTTGGGGCTTTCAATTGCTAGCTCTTTGGAGGAGAGACTTGTTCCTTCTATTTATGTCTCAGGGATCTATTGACATGATGTGTGTGCTAAACTGGTGTGTTTTACAAGAGGACCTGGCTACTCAAATCTAGGCCTGGGACTTTTCAATGCTATGGAAATAGTATGAATTGGTCCCTGTCCCAAGTATTTGTAATCAAAATTTTAAAAAGAGTGAGTTAGGATGTTACCTGTGCACCAGTGTGAATATTTTATTGCTAGAATACTAAAATAAATGCCTTCAAAACTTTGTGGCTTAAGAGTGTCTGGCATAAAGAAGCATGTTAAAGAATCTGTAAAGGCTGTAAAAATCAACTCTGATTCAAAGTACTGAAGTGCTTTGTCTTGTGAAACATATTTGTTCTATTAATACCTTGTTTTAATAAACTGGAAAGCACTGAAAACTGTCAGAGGGTCAAGTGGGCGGGATAGCTGTCATATTGTTTATTGGTATTTACTCATTGACTCCGACATACTATACTTCTAATTGGCAGGCAGGCAAATGAATTGCCCATAATTCTTCCTGCAATGTTCTCAGCAGGATGCAACAGAATGAGAGAGGAAAGGAGATGCTCCAATAGTATCCTGCCTAGGGGGAAAATAGCAGGATAGAAAGCCCAGGAACTGGAACTGAAAGAATGAAGGAAAACTTCAGAGGAGGGAAAACTATGCCTGCATAAAATTCCATTGCACTGATAGCTGCTTGAGAGAAGGAATTGGAAACAACCTTCCCTGTTCCCCAGGTGATTCATTTTTGTAATCTCTTCTGTGTGGTGATCTCTCATGGAAAGCAGGGAGGAGGTTTCTGCACTAAAAATGGCTCTGAGCCTGGAACTACAATGCATCCAAGTTGCAGAAGGTTTGATTTTGAGTTTTAAGTTGTCCTCGGGCTTGTGGCAGACCCATGCCAGCCTTGACTTTTTTTATGCACTTGGATTAATGTGGAACATGAAGAGTCAGAAGCTAATATGTGGTAGGAAACAGCAATATCTTCTTTTGTGCTCATAGATGCATCTTCATGCATCTTAAGTAAGCTGTTTCTGACTTTAGAGGTACATTCTTCAGTAATCACACTAAAATTAAAGTGGAGAATTTGATAGTACTGAGGTGCAATTTTAGACCTAGGATAAAATTGCTTCTTAAATTTGAAAACCACAAATTAATGCTCTTTGGAAGCTGGCTATGGTGTCTTACTGAGCCTTGGAACATGGAGAATTAATGTGAATGCTGCGAGTGCCCAACAAGACACCCACTCACTCGAGCTGTAGAGACTTGCTGGGACTCAGCCTTCCTTCCCAGAAGGAAAAGCAAAGAAATTAAAGACCAATTCTGCAGGTGATACTGTTTTAAGTGAGAAAAGATCATAATGAAAGAACCCAGATCATGCTCTGTGGGTAAGGAGGCAAAAAAAAAAAAAAAAAAAAAAAAAAAAAAAAATGCAGGGGAAACATGAGGGGATTTAGGGACTTTCCATGAATTTTGCTTAACAACCAGAAATCCAGATGTGTATCAGCATATGGATATGGATCCATGTACTAATGAAAGCCTTCTTTAAAAAAAAAAGAGCATTGTGTTTTTAAATTGAACCCCTCAAATTATATTAAATGCTCAGCTTCTAGTTCCAGCATTTGAAAATTACTGCCAAAACCTTGTAATACCTGTCTGTTATGATGGTTACCACTTGTTAACCATTCTCTTTTGGTACCCTTTATTTCAGAGGAAAAAAAGAGCTGTTTCATTAATGGAATTTGATGTTGTATTCTTTGGGGAAGCAGCAAGCAGAAGTTGGATGGGGCGTGACTGCTGTATTTTCTGTCTCAGACACTGCTGCTTGCTTATTTCATGACTAACAGACTTCCAGAAGGGAAGCAGGACTTAGGGAAAGAAATGACTTTTCATGGGTGTAACAGGCCTCAGAAGATTAGCCCGTGTTACTTAAATTTGATTAAACTCATGCCAGGATATTGCTTTCAGATACTCTGTTCAAGGGGAAAGTGGTTAAAAAAGCACAAGAAACTTGGGTAGCAAATTAACTTTTCCATTGTTCTCTTTCCTCTCGGGTTAATCAGCTGTAGCATGATTTGGAGAACTCGTAATGTACAACAATTGCAGGAATAGCCCATATTGCAATCTGGTGACTCTTTCATGCAAGGCACATGCTGTTTGCAATATTCTTTCTGCTTTAGCTGGGTCACCGGCTGTGTAACTCCGTGAGAAAGAGACTCTTACTGAACATAGCTCTACAGGTGATGTGCTTGCTTCTACTGCTGTTGTTTTCAGATTTTTTCCCACTATGAGCATCACTAAATTAGATATCTACATAATGTCAGCTGCCATTTTAAGTCTGAATCTGCTTTGTGGAGAGAAGTCTATTTTGTTGCCATCTAGAATATTTTTGTAAAAAGCTTGGAAATTTATTCTCAAAAATGTGCTAAGCTACAGTAGGAAAACGCTTGTGATGCGATACGTGGATTTACACAAGATATTTGTCAGGTATCTTATTTTCCCAATACCTCTCCAGAAAAATTGGACAAGAACAGGGTAGATGAGTCCAGCTAAGATTAAACTGGAGACATGTGGAACAGTTTAAATTAAACTCAAGTTTCTTATAGCAGAAACAAGTATCCTTTTTTTCTGAAGTTTTAACAAGGTTGCAGAGTTGCTTCTTGTTTTTTAAAGGTGCATGGCTTCCTTTAGGCAACAGCATCAGCTGGCGTTACAGTGTGGGACGAGTGTAAAGAAAAGAAAGAAACAGAAAACACTTAAAAAACCCTAAATCTTTCCAGGGATTGTGAAAAAATCAATGTGCTAGGGGGAAAAGTATCAAGAAAGTGTACACATGTGCTATTGAGTAAATTATGCAGGGCTGATCAGATGACAAAAATGTTGGAATACGCTTCAGGGACTATAACTACATCACCAAAGAAATCTGGTAAAATTTCTGTAAGTAAGCAGGATTTTTTGTTAATGAAATACTACTCTGCTGATGCACTTTTAGTTATAAAATGACATTCAATCTCTGGTTGCTGCTGGATCCTCACCCAAGGAAGTTCTTGCTCTAACTTAGCAGAGTTTCCACCACTGGAGAGAACTGAAAGTAACACTCATGTTTTTCATATTCTAATTTATGGTTTTGGTATCCATTTATGTGCAGAATCTTCACATCATGGGCATCTGGGAAATTCAAGTCCTGTTGTACTTTGGAATAAAGGGCTTTGTCCTGTTCAACAGGAGGCATTGTGCACACCCACCAAGCTACAGAAGAGCTGCAGAAAGCATGGCTTATGTGTTGACACACAGATGACTGCTGGTGGTGTGAAAAACCTTTCAGAGGCCATGACGGTTCTGCAGCAGTGCCCTGGGAGGGCAGTTGCATGTTTCCCAAGGAAAAAGTGGGTTTTCTGCAGTGTTGTGCATAGCTTCCAATGCCCTTCTGATATTCCTCTCTCCAGTGCAGAGACCCATAGGAACAATAGGCAGGATCTCTTGTTAGATGTAAACTTTGACTTGTCTAATTTTACTTATCTGAAAGAAAACAGAAGTCAGGTGGCAGTGGGCACAGATTGAAATACAAAGGATTTTATTTAAACATAATAAAAATCTTTTTTATGGTGAAGGTGGTTGAGCAGTGGAACAAGTTTCCCAGAGAGGTTGTACAGTCTCCACATCTAGAAATACTTAAACCCAGTTCTGAGTAATCTGCTGTGGCAGACCCTGCTTTGAGCACAGCCATTGTACTTGATGATCTTCATAAGTCACTTCCCAACTCAGCAATTCTGTGACTATTGTGGAGTAGGATAAACACTCAGCATCGTATTCAGCTACTGAATAACCAGTCCTGGTGATATTTCAGCATGTCAGTAAGTGGAAATAAGAATAGCTATTGGCCATTTTCCACGATTGTAACTTAAAGTTAGCAGAACTGTATACCTGCCTTAAAGTCTCCCTCTCTCGTGACAGATGCTACCAAGTGAGTTTAAAGGAAATGGAAAAAAAAGGCCCCATTAATTCGAGATTTTCAGAGGGAGATCCTGAAGGTTTCTTTTGACACAGAAAGCAGGATTTTTGGTGTTTTTTTTTTTTTTTTTTCCTAAGATCAAAGATGGCAAGCTAGACAGTTCACACTCAAAGGAACTTCATCAATTTTATATATCCCTTGCTAGGCAGACATTCTGTTTTGTCCAAAAGTTCTGCATGCAAGGTTGGATGCACAAACACATCCAAGTAGCTAAGCGTAGGGAACTTGGTCCCTTGTGACAACTTGGGTGACTTTATGACCCACAGTTGAGGTAGTGTTTGAGACTGAATGTTCCTGAGGGGCTGACTCAGCTGGATATGCTCAGAGTACATGTGAGCACAAAGGAAACAACATCTGCCCATGCTACTGTCAAAAAATGCACAGACGGAAGCAATGTTTGCCTCTTGCATAGTGGCTTGGCAGATATTTGCAGCTCCTCCCTAGGAAGTGATAGCTCTGGGTTCAGCTAATTCTGTAGTCTATCTCCTACTTTCCAGCAACAACCCTAATTCACAAACTGGGAAACTGTCCAGGCTAAACCTGGAATCTGGACTAGTTTTGCTGCAAGGAAGTAATGAGATCAAATGATGGTCAAGCTAAATCAACATAAGCCTTTAGCTGAGTGTCAGCAGTTACTTCCAGGGTTATTTCTGCAGCTTGAAATGTGTATTCAACCCTGGAAACACCCAGTCAAATGCTTTAACCATGAGACTGTCAGGCTGAAGTTGGATTCAATTGCTCTGTTTCAACAAGACCAAGACAAGCTGAGATGAATGCAGAATCCCAGAAGAGCGCTTGGTGATTTGCAAGTCAGACAGCTGGAGGTGCCTACACTATGGGCCAAATACAGGTGTTAGATTCAGGAAGCCTGTAGATATGTACCATGGCATTCACTGGAGGTCCAGAAACTCACTACCCTGTGTAAAAACTTTGTGGGTCATTCTTCAGAGACGAGCTTTTCTGCTGACTCCCTGAACTAAATTGCCCAGCTGTCAGTAGAGATACAACTTTCAAGAGTTGTACTCCATGAGAGCATGGCAGGACTTGAATTTCCCAGATTGTCAGGATCTGGAGATTCTGTGCATAAATGGGTGTCAAAATTGTAAACCAGAATATGAAACATTAAAGTTACTTTCAGTTTTCTCTAGTGTTGGAAACTCTGCTAAGTTACAGCACAAAGAGACACACTAAGGCAGATTTAGACCTATTGTGTTTTTAACTGTAACCAACAGCTGATGACTGGGAAATAAGGACAGGAGCAAAGTTTATAGCTACTGTTTCAGAGTACCCTCACAGAACAATACCTGGATTGTGTGCTTTTGTCTCTAGTAAGATACTGGTTTAAAAGGTTTTTAGGGATGTTGTAGTTTTGCTTTTAATAGTTGATACCAAAAATCTGTTACCTGAGGAATCCTTACAGGCAAATCCTACAAGTTATGCAACACCTAGAACCTCAGTTGTACAACCCCTTCATCTGTATAAGAGGCACTGCCTCCTGTGATTTTAAGACTGATTTCAATGGGTTATATGCAGGGAGTTTGTACAACAGAAGTACACCGAAAAGATCGTACATTTTTTGATAACTATAAGGAAATGTTTTAGGTTTTGGCCAGGAAATCATAGGCTGTGGATTTGGTACATCACTGCAGCTGAAGCTTTCAATAGCAGTGAGAGAAAAGCTCTTGTTCTTGGCTGGGGGTAAATGAAACCCACATAGCACTGAGCTTTGCAATTTTCCCTTGCTATCCCAGCAGTCATGGCTGCAAGCCATCTTGTCATAGTATTCATCTGTCAATCACTTGATTAGCACAGACACTTCAACCTGGTGTTCCTGCTGTGCACACTGGTGATGAAACAATTACAACTGTGTCATAATAGCAATGACCAGAAAGTCCACAGACACCTTAAAGGGCAAGGGAGATGATTCTGTTATATGAGACTATTCTCCAGTCCAAGCTGGCTGGCTGCAGTTTTGGCCTACCATTGACTTTCAGGTTGTTTTTTGGTGGGTTATCTACCATAGCAATGGGAGCAGTATGTTGTTTAAATAGATGATTAATAAAAGAGTATAGATTCAGTGGATTAAACTTTCTCAGTAAGCTGTGGTCGACCTTCTGCGCTGTATTTGAAGGACGTGGTGGATGGTTGCCTGATCCAGCACTAAGGTTTCCAGTAATTGCAATTGGATCAGCAGTTCTGTTTTCAGGCAGAATTTGACCACATTGGGTGATGTAGGAGTGAACTATCCTTTGCTGCCTTCCCACAGTGCACGCTGATTAATGATAAGTCAGCTAATGATGGTACAATGATAATCCCTCCCATGGGTAGGTATTAAGTATTTCTGTACTTACATATGTTTTTAATTGCAAATAAAATAAAATAAGAAACAAATACCCATGGAACATTCTTAATGCTTTTGTAATTGCTGACATTCTTCAAGGAAGATTAATAGAGCTGTATCTAGCCACAGCTTAAGGCTCCTTCATTCACATGTATGAAAACTAATTCAAGGTGGTCTGTAATATCCACCCTTGCTTCATTTCAGCTGGCTTCTAAGTAAAGTACTGTAGCAATGTGTGTGTCTAGATATCAGATCTGTCTGGGATTTTAGGAAGAAGGAGAGCAGTTATCTCTTTAAAGGCAAGGTAGTGCCAGCAATTTAAAAGGAGGCTGTAACTGTAAAAGGAGACTCTACAAAATAGCATAAAACCAAACCCATCTTGCAAAAGCTACAGAGTCAGTGCTGTGGGTCATTCACTAATATCGGAAGAGCTGAGTGCTTACTTATGTGAGACTTGAACTTGTAAAAACACAGTACAGTTTGGATTTTATTTTCCCGCATAGCTGCTTTTGATTTTTTTTTTTTTTAAGTCAATGTTGGCTTGCATTGACTATAAAATTAGGTCAATTGCTTTGTGGTATCTTGGTGGAACTCACTTCACTGTGTGTTTGTCTGATGACCATAATCTCTGTTACCCACAAGAACTGGATAACAGGACCACAGAGCTAAATACACTAATTTTTTCATCTTGAAGTAAGATTTAACAGGCTTGTTTCTTGTGCCATAGGCTAATACTTCACTTGTAACTTGACTTTAAAAGAAACTTGAAATATGCCCCCCCCTTTTGGTTTTTTTTCTCCCACCTCCCCCCGCCTCCCTCCCTTCTTCCTATGGGAATGTTTGAAACCTGTAGGAGGGATCTGAAAGAGACAAAGAGAAATAATCCAGTTAGAAAGTTAGTTCATAACTGATTATTGAAGTTTTTCTGGCTTCCCTTCAGCGTCTGATTGGACTGATGTAGGGTGGAAATTCTTTTGTATTTAAGTTTTTATTATAAATGTAATGCTTTTCAGTTCAGTTCAGTTTACATTCCAGATGAACATCACTGACTTAGTTTATTACTTATCCTGAAGAGAAAGCAGTTGGATTTACTTTTCATCTCCTAGAAGAGTAAAAGAAAAATCAGGCTTTACATTAAAAAAATCCTAATACAGTATTTTGTTTCTTTTATATTTTTTCTTTGCACAAGCATAAAAGCTCCTCTAGATTTAGTACTCCAAATCCAGACGCTGCTTTTCATCCTGGTGCCTGTGTGCTTATAAGGAGTTTAGCACCAGAGCTTGGTTTCAGCCCCTGTTCACAAATAGTAAAATTTAGTGCAGAAACAGCAGGTGCTTTCTTCCTGAGGCAGATTCATTGACAATATAATACAGAATGAAAACTGAGCTGGATAACACTGCATTTGTAACACAATAGAGCAGATCCTGCACATCCTGAGTGCCCTTTATGTAAAATACTGCAGGCAACCTGAAAGTTTTGAATTCACTCAGAGAAAGGGAAGCTAAAATGAAACTGGTTTATGTCATCACTGTGTATGCAATTTCTTTAATGATGACTAAGTTAAAGTTTGTTTTGTAACAGTGGATGGTTCAGTGTATCATCTGTGAAATGTAAATAGAAAAGGACAAACTCCTGGGGGTTATTTTACAATTAGTGGAAAGTTTAAAGTTTGATGATAAACTGCAAGCATGGAAGATGGGCATGAAAGTTACATGAACATCATATGTGCCATCAGTGACAAAGCAAGAAGTGCAACTTGTATCACAGTGTCTGCACTAGAACAGGAAAATCTGATAGTTGCTACTCTGAACCCTCAATTAATTTGAGGTTTGTGGACCTCAATTGCTGTAAAAGGTATTGTACTCTGATTTCTTGCCTGTGTGATTAAAAAAAAAATGCATAACTATATAAATTTGGCATACAGCTATCTTAATATTCTTAATTCAATAGAAGTAACTGTTAGGCATGAGCAAGTACTCACTTAAGGGATATGGATCAGTTCTCATTTTTTCCTGCTCTAGCAGATTGGGTCAATCAGAATTAGCCATGAAGTTGCATTATATGTGACAAACAGCTTCTGTTCTCTCTGAAAAGAATTGATAACTAATTCTATAAATGACTGAATTTTCTATTTGATGTTTAGGATTTTTTTTTTTTTCAAGAATATACTTAATTTAAAGCAATCAGAAAGAAGTGACTTCTGAAAAGTAAAGAAATAGTGCATTCATCCTCAAACTAACCTTTTAAGATTCTAGCTTAGCAATAAATCCCAGACCCACTTATTTGCCCCCTACCTCTAAGTTAGATTTGATGAGCCAGTAATTTATCAAAAAGGCTGGGGGCCCCAGTAGTGAATGTTGTGACATTTACACCCTTTTGTGAATCAAAGCCAGACTTCTCAAAGCTCAATGCTCCAGCTGTGTTGCAGGCCTGGAAAACATTTTTATTTGGCATCTAGCATCACTGAAGCCCCTTCCAGTAGAACTGCTCCTATTAATGGCCATCCTAGTGGATTTGGACTGCCTCCACCTGAAGCAGGGCAAACAAGGGATACTTTCAAATTGTGAGCAATATTCTGTCTGCTGAGAAGATTATTCAGATTCAGATTAGTCTCCCCCTCAGCCCCAAGCAACAGGGTCATGTCAGGAAGGAATGCAGCATCTCTGGTTAAATTCAGTGGGTAGTCTTACTGGGTCTGCAGAGTTTCTTGGAGAACTGAGAGCTTCAGTCCGTAAGATGGACTAGTGCCCAGTGTGGCTAGTAAAAGCAAGAACACTGTTAAAGTCATTACCAGAGGGAAAAAAACACACCAGAAAACTTCAAATAGACTTTTGGTTTCTTGAGGCAGGGCCAGGCTTCTTCTGATACTGAGAATCTTGCCAGTTAACCAGCCTTTATATATGTATATATAAAATGTTCCTTTTCAGCCTGAACTGTGAAGGAAACAGGACATATGTGAGCTCACTGACTGTTTATCCATCCCCACTCCTTTCCCTCACATAGCTTTTAGTCACACTGTTCAATTTGTGCCAACTGTGAAAGAAGGTTCAGCGATCATTAGACTCCCCCTGATCTGGGGGACAGGGGGAGCTGAGTTGAGGAAAGAGCTGCTACTACTGCCCCTCTAGCAGAAGAGCAGGGACAGCCCAGGACCCTTTGTGTTAGCAGGCAGGCCAGCTTGCTGGACACCTAGAAGGTGACTGGATGCAGCATGGGTTGCCTCTTGTCCCATGGGATGGTGTGTTGATGCTGTGGGATGCTGCCAGGAAAGGTGGTTGAGAAGCAATGCTTGCAGTGCTCTAGCAGGAAACCAGGCTTAGTTATCCGTGCTGCTTGCAGAACTTCTTGCACCAGATACGGAGATGTACTGCTCCTCCAAGTTCTTTGGTTGCTCAGACAAAGCAGGGGCAGCAAATGACTCTGTGAATAAAGCTGCTCTCATCTCACTGGTGACGTAGCTCCTGTGCTCTGACAGAACAGCTAAAAAACCATCTTGGCCACACTGAAGCCAACAGCGAGGCTCTGATGCTCTTCCCATTGTGTGTGGTTTCACCCGAGGTTTTCTTGTCACCCTTAAAGGAATGAGCAAGCATTTGAATCAATGCAGATAACATTAACCTTCATGTGACAGACATGGTGATTTGTCATTAAGGGAACCCTTTCTCTGATTTGGAGCTCTAAGAAGGGAAGGTTTCAGGTGAACTGGGAAAGGGAAGCTCTCTGGGGTAGAAATCACAGGATCTTGTTGGGTTGTTGCTCCCTCTTGTTCCCTGTATGCATGGTGACCTGCTTGAGTGTATGACTTCCATTCTGCTATAAAAATGTTAGGCCACAGGGTTTCTCTTCAAAGGAGTGCAGCTTCATTATGTCTCTGAGGTTTTAACTGGGGCTTATCCATACTGGATGTTGCTGCTAGAGATTCTCTGAAGAGACCATTTTCTGTGCAAGGTCCTGGTCTGTGAAATGGGTTTCGAATCCTGGTCTAGCAATGGACATTCAGGGCAAATAGCAAGATGACAAGATGATTGGATCTTGCCTGATATTATTTATCTTACTCCTTATTTGTAAAGGAGAACCTATTGAGATGTTACAGTCTTCCTTCAGTTTCTGGACATGCAGGTCTATATTTTCTATAAATTTTAACTTTTAAAGGCTATACAAATGTCCTTTGTCTCAGAGCAGAGGTATAACAAGCCAACCAGCAATTTTTTTTTTGCTGCAGAGATGTTTACATGACTTGCAGTCTTACTATAAGTGTGGTGGAAAGACACGTGTTGAAGTAATTATGTATAAAGAATCTGTTCCAGCATGTAACCCCTACACTCCTTCTATAAACAAACACTAATTCATGTGTTCTGTCTTATGCATTGGTTAGGATTTAATAGAATTTTGGCGGAAAAAATGTGTGGAAATATAAGAAGGAAACAGAAAAGTAACTAGATCCTGATGAATTAACACGAGAGAAAACAGATGGATCACGAAATGTTTATTGGAAGAACAATTTTCCTAACTGAAATGACTTAATACTTTACCCTGGCAGTCTTCACATGGGCCTGAAATGAACCGCTTCAAATTAAAGATGCACATTTATGCCTTGAAAAAAGACATTTTATTTGTCACTACCAAGCCTGCAGCTATAGTATCACATAGTCTGCTGTAACGGGTAGAAGTGGCTGTAAATCATTAATTCTGTTCAGAGAGAAACTTCTCTTCCACCATTTGCTTTTTTATTTTTCTTTGCCTTGGCTCAGGATGGCCACACTGCTGCACCTCTATGCACAAAAGTGTCACACCACAACTCTAGAGGGTCCTTTCCTGGCAAGTGCATGAAAAATTTAAAAAAATTAAAAACCTTAAAATGAAGAATATGAAAGATTTTATTTTGAAAATAAAACTTTTCATACCAGTAGGATGTTCCTAAGACTACTACTATCTTGTAAGGTATTTTGAGACATAATGGGATGTTCAGTGAAGATTAATTTTATTTGGTTTTTTAAGTCTTCAGAGGGTCTTTCTGAGGGCATGGAAAGACTGTGAAAGTACTGTCACTGTGTCAAAGGTGAGCTGTGGAAAAAATAAGAGATTTAAGAAGTAAAATCCTGGCATTTAAATTTCCAGGCAGCTGTGCAAGTTGCTGTTTCTTCCTAAATCAGCAGTATCTCATGGGAAATGGCTGGAACAAGCTGCTGGGTGTTTTTACGTCACTCTAGTGAATCTACTCTTCCTGAAAAGCTGGAACCTATTTATTTTTAACAGTCCCACATATTTCCCAAGGGTCAGCATGTTTTCACATGCAGCATTTCAAAAATTTCTGAAGCAGAAATGACGATTAGACCTGTCAGTCCTTTCACAATGGAAGAATTCTTTTTTTTTTTTTGCTGCTGGCTCCCTCGCCCCCTTTCAGGGTGGTAAGCCATAAGGTTTTAGAGGAGAATAGTGACATACTTGCACTTTTTGACACTTCCTCCACTTTTCTATAATCATAACCCAGTTCTAATATCCTGTTGTTTAAGTTAATCTGGCAATAAAAATTAGACACTGCAACTTCAGGGTGAATATGTGGATAAAGAGGTAGTGTAGACAGTCTACCTGAGTGTTGATTGAAGTCTTCTGAACTTGTCATTAGTCTCTTGTGCTTTTTAGTTTCCATTGCAGTTGGTGTGCTCCTTTTTACTCCAGGCCTCCCCCTCCTGCACAGGGCTCACTGGTTCCCCTGGTGTGGGCCCATGCTGCTAGGGCATATGAGGAAGCATGTAGCTGGGGCACAGGTTGTAGAAAAGGTTAAAGGCACCCAAACTACTGTTCCCATGAACCATAGCAAGGGTATTAAATAAAAATGGAACAGATTGTGCTAGTTTGTTCTTCAAGCTAATTGCTTTAACTATTGGTTTGCGAGAAAATTTGAAACTGCAGTTGTTTGTTTGTACGTGGAACAAAAATGCCTGTGAAGGTTTTTTGTAACACTGGAATTCTGATTCCTAATTGTCTCTGAAAGCAACTCTTCTGCTCTTTCTCTGCTGCATATTCTTGACGTGCAAAGGGTGGGCTCTCACTACAGATATCTTTGTCAGTGACTGTGCTGGTGTCCCAGTATGCCTGGATTTTGTGTGAAACTGAAAGCATGTGATAGTCACTATTCTTCCTCTGTCTACATTCTATGAGAATCCATCTCGGCCTACTACAGAATGAAATAGTCTTCATTTAAAAATAAATGTAACTTTCCTGACTCTGTCCTCATCATATTTCTTCTGGAAAATCCAGTTAGTTGTAAATACTTTTAAGGTGGTTTTCTAGTATTGAGTATAACACTTGCTTTAGCCCATAGAAACAGCTTGTGTACATAAATCTTATTAGAACAGTTCCAAATATTTTCACATTTTAATGAATTGTTCTTAGAACTATATTCAGGATATATTCCCTCACTGTAGATAAATTAAGACACTAGATGACTATTCCAGAAGTGCAAGTAAGAGTGATTCTAAAGATCTATTGGCTACTTAAAATCATTTGTGGTTGAAGTGAATTAGGAGATTAGTAGTATTAGTAAAAGGGGGAAATGTTTATATATTTAAGAGTTCCTCTACTGTAAATGTCAGGCTTTAGAAAGAAGAATGAATTGCATTGCAACCCAGATAATGGGTTGTTTTTAATTTATTACTTCAGGTAAAGAGCTAACCCAAGTACTTTGCTGCAGCAAGTAAATTGAAGGTTGTTTGTTGAGTGGTTCTTTTTGTTTTGTTTTTTTTAATTCAGTCCATACATCCTGGCTGGATATTTCCAAGGAACTGACAAAACACCTAGAATGTCCTGTTTCAGAAGCAGTTGAATATGGAGTAAAACCTGGGATGGATCACTTAGGTTAGGTCTTCCCTTTGGGTGTTCCCAAAGACTTTCTGGAATACAGATATTTATTTAAACAAAACAAACCAAAAAACAGTGGTAAAAAAAACCAGGGACAACTGCTCCTATTTTTATGTTCCTAACTTCAGCAAAATATTAAAATGAGTTATTTTGAAGATACTAGCACACTTAATCATTGATAAGAATATAGAGGAGTTACATTGCTGATGTGAAGCCCCAGCATGTTGGCTCTTTTCTGTTACAGTCACGTACCAAAGGTATCTCCTTAGAAGATACTGCTGACTACAGAATTCCTAAAGCTGGAGCTAGCTCAGAACTGGTATATAAAGCAATTTCTTAATTGAGGTGTCTGAATAACATAATACCCCAGATTGGAAAGAACATGGGCCTAATACATACAGTTGTGACAAATTATGAGGTAGATTTGTAACTCCATCTTTGGGGCTAACTAACATGAAAACAACAAAGCAGTTCTTGTTCTTCAGAAGCTTAAGATACATGGAGGAATTTCACTCATGAAGCTGAATGCTGTCTCACACACAGCATGAAAAAAAAAAAAAAAGCCTTAATTTCATTTTTCAAGAGGTTTTTTATGTGGAATCCTTCACTGGCATGGCATTTTCAAGGCAATAAGTGAAGTAGTCTGGAGGCACAAGCACTGAGTCAAAGTCAGGGCAGTAGTAGAACATTATTCCAATATCCTTGGGTTGCTACCGTGGGTATTGGCAGTGTTATAGTACTGCCTTACACTAGACTAAGCTTAAGTGCCTTTAATTTTCAGAGGGCAGTGCAGCAGGTACAGGAAAAAGGTAGTGTGAATTCAGTCGGGGGTGATGATTCACTCACAGCACAGATGGACTGGCACGTGACAAGGTAGTGTACCAACTTTGAGGCTCTAGGATAACTTGACTGACTAGATTTGAATTTTCTACAAAATCACATTTCTCTCCTCTATGGAGAATGGAAGGAAGGCTTGTGTTTTTAAGTTAGAAACGTCTTTCTTTAGTACACTTTGCCCCAGATAACAGAAAGGATCTATGTAGAGTTTGTAGTTTTCTCTCTCTTTAATGAATGAAGATTGCTCCAGGTGTGTCTCAACCTCAATTAACTTCAGTGATCAGGGATTATGCTGGTCCATTGAGTTTATCTCATGTGTGGTGGGCTGCCAACCTGAATTATGGCAATAAGAGATCTTACACAAGTAAGTCTTGAACTCAAATTCATTATAAGTTATTTATCTGTATTTCACTGGCGAAGCACATAGTTGTTCACATTACCACCTGTATACTGAATGGTGAGAATCCTCCACAAAATGTTTCTCTCCACAGCTTGAAAATAAAGCCCTCAATTTCTCATTGCCCTACTCACTGAGACAAATCTTCAGCTTAAAATTTACAAGTAAATTTAGTCCTTATGTTCATGTTTCCCTTTCAGAATAATGACCTTCATGATTAGCTCATTTCATGATTACTTTGCTAAATTTAGCTCTGGTTAAAAGAGTTAAGCCTCACTTATATTGCAATGTATGCACTTGATCCTGGAAGCTAAGCAGTTTCAGACCACGCTGAGACTTGCAGAAACGTGTTAAAATTCCCAGCAACTAAAGGCACGGGCTGGAAAGTCCTGGCCGAGTGTTGATAACAGAGACTGAATGAACTGGTAGAGCTCATTTGATTCTTGTTATTCTTGGGCTGACATGAGGAAAAGAGGACAGGAGAACCACAACCAAATCAACATCCCTGGAAGCTGAAGTCTTCCATTGACAGAAAAAGCAGTGGATGATGCAGTCCAGACTTCCTTGCTTGATAGGTTGTCCCTCAAGTGCACCCTCAAACCCATTCTCAGAGGAGGTCTCTAGAGGAGAAAAGTACTTGTTCCTGCACCTGTGACCTTGACGCTTACATTTGGCGAGAAAGCTGCAAACTCAATCATTTGTGAGCTAGGTCTGAGCTGTGGACCTGATGTAGTTCCTAACACAGGTACGGGCCTTGGAACACAAGCTAACTCATCTACCAAAAAATAACACTGCAGATTTTGTTCTGCTGGTGATATCACTTCCCTAGGAAAATAAAAACCACTCCTCTCAAGCAGCGGTTGTTTGGGGCACATCAAGGTTTGGTATGCATTAGTGTTTGAGCTTGGGCCAGTATTCTGTTATTAACCTTCCTTTGTCCTGATGTCCTAAATCTCCAATTTCATTTTAGATGCACGTCATTATCTGAATACTGGCCTCGCCTCCACAGTCAAAGGGATTATTTTCTTTTGTGATTAGACAGTTGTAACTAGTACAATCCTTCTACTTTCTTATGCAAGGCCTTTTTTAGAGCTTCCCAGTTCTTGTCTCTCTTGGAGAAGGTTATATGCAGAGTTGCATGACCTTTGTTTATTGGGTGATGGTAGGGAACAGCTGGGCTCCAAGTGCAATTTTGGATAGTTCCCCATGTATAGAGTCAGAATTTGTGAGCACAGAAAGCCTGGTTACTGCTGGAGCTAGCGTGTGTTTATATTCACTGAGAGCAGGCGCGGGCTGAAGCTGGAAGATGTGCTGAGAAGCTGAAGGAACAAGGCTGTAGCCTTACTGTAACATCCTGCTGCAGGGTGGCACGCAGAACCGTGGCCACACCTGATGTTTTGAAGTTCTCAAGTACAGAAGCAGCAAGTCATCTTAGTCTTCACTTCCTCAGTTGATGGCTTGTTTAAATCTATGCTTGGATGTGTGGATGTAGTCATTTAGCAGGCTCTGCTTTAAGGACAGAGCTCCAAAGGTACCTCTGCAGAGCAGGACACCCTGAAGCTTGCTCAGTCTCTCCTTGTGGGGCTGCAGGTATCATATGCTGTGTGCAGCCCCATCTTGCTATGGAGACTCTGTGCTTGCTGGGCTTCTGGAGATGCAGAGGCAGCCTAGAACTGGCTCGCTTACAATTCAAGGGAGAGTATACTACAGTAGTCATGTACTGCCCTTGTTTTTAGACTTTCTAATCGGGGATGGGGTGCAGTCCAGACAATGGCTGTCAGGCTTAGTCACACTGTCTCCATCAATGCACTTCAGTCTTCTTCAGTTCTGGATTAAGGAGGTATTTTCAGCTTTGTTTCTCATGGCAATTTGCACTTCCAAAGCTCCTTTTTAAGGCCACATAACCAAAATAAAAAGCTCTTCTAAGAAACTAAATTAGGGAATTAAATAAGGTTTTGTTCAGGAAGGCTCCAGAGAGAACAAAAGTAAATGTAAACAGTAGGTGTGGTCTCCTCTCCATACTAGGTTTATGTTCCCCCTCAGCAAGGAAGGGCTTTTTAGTTTCCTAATGAAGAAATCTGCACCTATACTCTAGAGCCAGGATTCCCTGGTTCATCGGTACTGTTGGTAGAAGGCAGCTAGATGTCTCCACTCTACTACAGTTCTCACCAGATTTTCCATGGGTATTTGTTCTGCTTAATTTTTTTTCTTTCTTTTTTTTTTTTTTTTTTCCTCCTAATCCCATAGGTGTGAATGACCGCACCAAACCAAGGTTAAGCTCCCTGAATAGAATTCATGTTGTTTTCTCTTTTCACCTGCAAATTTCATCTTTTGTTCAACAACCCACAGCTTACCTGTGATACAAAGACTCTCCATGATTTGTTAGTTAATTTTAAGATCTGAGCACATATCATATAGATGTTGATGTACACAGAAGAAGAACCTAAACTTTGCGTAAGGGAAATCTTACCTAAGAAGTATAACAGTATAAGGGTGTAAGATCTATGCTTACTGGTCAACAGTTATCAAGGTGCTATGTGCTCGGAGGTAGAAGGACCATTAGGATAACCACCTGACTTCTATATAGTGGGGCTTAGAGAATCTCAACTAGAAACTTCTACAGGAAGATTATAATCTGAAGGATATCCAACCAGTCTCAAGTTAATAGACTGTAGAGTAGATTGTGTCCTGGGGAAGCAGTTGCAATTGTTAATTAGTTACTCTACAACACAGAAGATTTTGTTTAGCTTCATTTTTCAGACACTGGATCCCAGTCTGACTCTTTAATATGTATTTTACTACTTATTGTTTATAGTTGACTTTTCAAATCAGTATTACATGGAACCGAATACAAAAGACTTCTAGAAGCCTGTTACCTCAATATGGTTCTCTTTCAACGTATGCATTTATAAACTGAAAGAAAATAAAACAAAACAAAAACCTGAAGAATTGTTTACAAAGCCAGTTCTTAGGCTGTTTCTAAAAGCTGTGGTAAGAGGCATTGATCATGTTAGTTTCCTTTATTTCACACAGTTACTACATCCTTTACAGTTGTACTAGTTGAGCTACAGTAATCATGTGTACATGGTTTTAATCAGTGGAAAATGAGAAGGAATACTGGCTAGGTTGGCCAGAAATCAGAAAGAGGTAAGATAAATACAGTTGTTTTCCATTTGTTGTAGTCTTGACCCATTTGCATTAAAGCTATTATAATTTTGGTGGCAGGTAATCGGTGGCCCTGTGTCTGCACTTCTGTTTTTCCACAGTTTTGTTCTGGATAAGTGACAAGCTGGATGACCAATGTCTACATCTTTTTTTATTTTTTTAAATATTGGCTCTACAGTAGCTTCTTTCCAGTAATCTGGAACTTTCAATTGACTTTCCATTTACTTCAGTGCATTTTGGATCAGATCTTAAAATGAACATCTGGTTGCAAATTTATTAGCCAAGGCCTAACAAGACAGCCTCTGCAAAACAAATGCCTTCAGACTTCCTGTACTGATACTATTTGAACATCTTCCTGTAAAAATTTGGTGGTCCCAGGAACTGTAACGCAGCAGCTTCAACAGCAACCTCAGTGCGGCATTGACAATGTGTGCTCACCTGCTGTTCTCTGAACCTGTTATTTCCTCTTCAGAAGTAGAGCTCAACATATTTCTGGCTATGCTGCTCAACACACAGGATTTACAGCTCAGCTGAGCTAACGCTGGTATTGGAAAGTTACCTTTGTAACTTCTCCCCTTTCCATTTAGTCAGGAAACTGTGCTGTGTTTTTCTATAATGATTACAGGCTCTTGGTAGGTAGTAGTAGGAGAGTTCCCCTGCTCTCTCCAAGCCAACAGGTTTGCAGCAGGTGCTGGCACCATCAGTTTTATGTAACTGTTGAGCCCTCTTTTAAAACTTGGACAGGATCTATGTGGTATTTTAGGCTTTGAGGGTTCATTTCATCTGCAGAGGAGATATTTAACTTTCTAAAATTCCAAATAACTGGTAGTCAACCTCAGCTACGTATGTTTGCATTTTTTTTATAGATGCGCAGACATATAAAACCAAGGAAAGTGAAGCCTGACCCACTTCACCTATCCTGTTTTAATCTGCTTTCCAGTAGTTTACACAAGCGGGAAAATACATGGGGACACAGGGGGAAATAGGCTTCGAAAGACAATGCGTAAATCTGGGAAAAAAAAAATTAACAAAATCCCAACACACATTAAGAAAGGCAAATTTGATAGTTCATTTAGCAAATACATCAGTGCCTGTAGACACAGAATTTTCACAGCTCTGCCGGATTCCACCCTTTAAAGGTTTTGGTTGTTGTTGAAACAGTAAATTTATAAAGGTTATCCTTGTCCTTGTTTGGACTTTCTCTGATTAATCAGTTTAAAGTATATGCATGTTATCTAGATCCCTCCTGGCGTGGATTTTTCTGACTAGCAGTGCTTTTATAGTTAAAAAAGTGAGCCATTTGGACTGTAGTCATTTTGATTTATAGCAGCAGGAACAAAGTGAGAGTACAGACGTCAGTGCTGCTGCTGCTGATCTGGCAACAGAGACTTCCTAATGTACAAATTACGTCTTTCACCACACAATTCCCTCTCTAACTAGAGACAGGGAGGCGTGCTTATTTAATGCAGGGTGAGCAGACCATACAAAGGTGTATGCACACTAATGACTGCATATTACACTGCTAATTTTAGGCATACAGTTTGTTTCACTTTGCTTTCTGCATTTAAAAATTAATTTTCCACAACGGCAAATATGCAGTAATCCCAGATTTTTTGCCTCTTCTAGATGGAACAGTCAAGTGTGGGTTAAAGCCAGTTGTGGAGGTGACTGTGGTGCTTTACCCATACAGGCACCTGTCCAAGAGAAACTGCAGTGAAACTATTAATGAGTTGTCTGTAGAGCCCCAAAATACCATGGTGGTTTGTCCACATCTGGCCTGGGAGACTTATGAATAACTACCCCAGGGGTGAAGGCTGCCCCAGGATGTTCACGCTTAGCTCCCTGCACCAGGACTGTTTTGATAATAAATATTGAATGTGGGTGCTGGAACAAAGCAAGACTCCAGAAAAGATCTTGTCTTGGTGGAGGGATTTCAAATTCCAGGGCTGAATGTAACTGTCTATACCTACTTCTATTCTGTATGTAAAGATCCTGCCAGTTTTCCCTTTCAAATGGTATGAGGTGTTCCACTAACTAAAAACCAGACTCAACTCAGCTGGATCAAACGAAATCTTCTGGCAGTCATCACACCCAGGGACCAGGCATCACACAGCTCTGGTTAATAGGTGGCTGCATTTCATTAGTGGCTGGAGTGATTTCTCTGCATATAGCATCATAGCCTGTGTATTTGCTAAGCCTTTAAAGTACTTTGGGATGAAAATAGCTCAATGCAAAATAATGGTCTCAATTTAGCACTGCAATCTGCAGCCGAAGACGTGGAGCAACTCCCAAGGCAGAGTGAAGATTGACTCATTTCAAACCTGCTTCTCTGAAGGCAGATCCAGTGCTTTATTCTGTGCAAAGGCAGGGACCTGCCCCCCATCCATTCGGCAGGCACTGCTCCCCTCTGCCATGCTGACACGAACGAGTGACTGTTTCTGTGTAAACAGCAGGCCACTTCCCGCTCCACAGGCATCGTTCTGCCTTCAGCATCGTATGCTATACACTGGCAACAGCTACCCTTGCTCTTGCAAGATCAGCTTTCCACGTGGGGAAATAAACACCAAAGTCACCCTTATTAGTATGTACTAGTGTGTGCTCTTCATCCCATCTCCCATTTAACATGCTTGCAGACTGAATGTTGCTTCATTCGTGACATGTACAAATGAATCCCAAGATTGGTTTTACCACGCTGAAATAAAGTAGTTAAAAAAATTTATAAGAAAGGGTGGTCACGGTGACAGAATGTAAATGACCCTGGGCGAAGGCGGGCAGTTTGCCATCGCCGGGACTCTGTGGGAGCCTTTCCCAACGTCTGCCTGCCTTTCCTCACACTCCTTTGACTAGGGCAGATTGCTGAAATGCTCAGATGCTTGATTAGTATCTGGTACAGTGAACAGCAGCTTGGTCATTTCCCTGAAACGCTGTCCTGTGTGGCTCTTTGGCCTATCTGTTAAATGGATATTTATTGAGAAGAACCCCCACTGATACAGTCAGGTAAAATATAGCTAAACGCGAGGTAACATAGATGCAGTTTTACGCAGAAGCTGGGTATTAAAACACGTAAGCGCGTTCCTGTTGTCGTAAGGATCCCTATTCAGCACTGTTTTTATGATACCGGTTTACGTTTCCCTTTTTTGTGCAAGAAAGGCAAATAATAGGTTTCAAATGCACAGTGAAGCCCTTGCTGTGCGCAAGTTATTCAGTTGTTAAATTCTTTTTTCCCTTCAAAAATCCAGTCTGTGGTCTAATTGCTTGACCTTTAAAAATATTTTTTCTTGTCTTTTGAAGCAAAATGGTTATTCAAAGCAGTTGGTGCTATTGAACCAAACTGTTTCTTAAACTGTTGCTTTTTGCATCACGAAAAAAAAAAAAAAGCATTGCTACCATACATTTGTCCTGAGCTGGAAGGGAGCAGGGATAGGTGCAGTTGGGAGGATATAAAAATGACTGTGCCTTGTACCACTGGGACCGGGATGGCACCGGGCTGGTTTGCAGTCTAAATTAATACTGTCTTTTTAGGCTGTTCTGACTTATCCATCCAGCCCTCGACCTCGAAAGACCTTTATCTGCTGGGGAGGTGCCAGGATGTAGAAGCTAGTTTTGGGTTCCTTGCATGGCGGCAGCAGGGAGGTGCAGGATCTGTTCCAGCTGCTCGACGTCACCAAGGATTCCTGTACGGCAGGGCAGCGCTGTGCCGTGCCAGCAGCACAAGGCAACCTCGCAGCAGCTTGGCACTGCTGTAGTTAAGCTGAATTGAAACGGGGCAGGGTTTGGCCAGAGCGTGGCTGCGAGCTCTGCCAGCCAAATCCAGTGACGCTCGAATTCACTGATTCCCATTGACTTTAATAGGACCAGGATATTGTCCCCTCAGCAGAGCTAAGCACAGATACATTCTGAAATAGGGCAAGGTCTGACCCCACAAAAATCCAGGGAGCTTTGCCATCAGACTCTCTGGAGGAAAAAGGAGGAGGAAGGAGACAGTCAGGCAGAAAATGTAAATGAATATGTTTTGGGTTTAACTGTGACCTCAAGACTTCCCTCTGACCTTCATGAGCAGGAGAGGAACACAGACAGGAGGCTGGGGTTATCCGTGCAGCTGAGGATAGGCACACAGCAACCATTTTATAAACCATTATTCTTTAGAGCCCAGGACTTGATGATTAATTGGATGGGGGGAGGATAGCCGGAATGGGAGAAATAACAGACGGTGTGTGGAGAATGCAAAAATGCCGAACGAGTGGGCTATTAAGAAGGAATGAAAAAAGGAAAAAAAAAGGTTGCTTTTCTGGCAGAAAAGGAAAGCTGTTATCATACAGTAAGCTGATATATGGTGTGCTGGGTATGGCCTCCTGCTTCCAGTCTCCCTCAGCACCACAGGGATGAGGAGACCAGTGTATGTGTGCATGTGTGTCAGCATCTGAGAAGACCCATGTGTGACGGGTGACCTGCGTGAAATAGATGAATGAAACAGGATTTATTCATCGAAGTTATTATGTTGAAATTTTTTAAAGAAAGTAAAAAAATTGGAGGGAAGGAAGGAACACCCAACCCCCCTTTTACACACACAAAGGAACTGTTAACTCCTTATGGTCCAACGGCACCAGCCAGCCGGTCTTATTTTATGAGCGGGATCATAAGAAAGAAAATCCCATTAAGGCGTCTCATTGTGGTTAAAAAAAAAAAAGAAAAAAAAAAAGAGAGAGAGAGAGAGAGAGATACAGAAAAAGGGAGAAAGGAGGGGGCGGCCGGGGGTGTGGGAGCGCAGAGCCCCGGTGCGTGTCACTGAGGCAGCATTGACGCAGACAGCTCTGACGGCAGCAACCGCCGCGGCGGGGACGGCGCGAGGCTGAATGGGAGCGGCGGGCGCGCGCAGGGAAGGGCGGGAGGGGGAGGGGAGAGAGAGAAGAGGGAGGGGGCAGCTCCCCCGCCCGGGTTCCCGCCTCAGCCCCGCGGTGCTGCTGTCAGGCGATAGCCCGGGGTGCGGGGGGGCGAGGCGGTATTGGGAGGGGGAGAAGGGGTGTGTGGAGGAGAAAGAGTGAGCTGGGAGGGCGAAGCGGCCGTCTTCCTGGTTTGGCTAAAGCCCCGGTGAGCTGGGTCACCTCGTAGATGGGTGCTGGGCTGCCTAAAGCCCCCTATCAAGGGCAGGGGCTGTGTCCCTCCCGCCTCACGGGTTACCTCAGCGGCTGGTTGTGTGAATGGTGACTGTGAGGGAGGGAAGGGCTAATTTTCTGGTAGTTAACACTACCTACCGCCTGGGAAGAGAGGGTTGGTGCTCACGGCTGGAAAACGCCCTCTGGTCCCTTCGGTTTCTCGCAGCTGGTAGGGGGTTTGGGGACTGTGGCCTTTGGAGAGGAGAAAATTCATCTCTCCTGCAAATTTCTTGAGGCTTTCCCCATGCAGCCTTTTAAGATGCTAAAGAAAACAATGATTGTATTGCTGATAATACAAGCACTTAGGGTTTTTTTGTCTTTGCAGCTGACTTTTTTTCTCTGTTAAGAAAGGAGAACTTGAGTTCTCCTATGCCCAGGATTTTCTTTGCAGCTACAACATCATCATTTGTCTCCAGGACCAAAAGGGTTTCCATAAAATTGTGAAAGGTGGCATCGGTAAATTTTTTGCTGTGCTTCCCTGCCTTTGGTGTTCCAACTGCTGTTAAGCAACCCTGAAAATATCTCCCTGTCTGTGTGACTGATGTTGTGCTGTTCCCGAACAGTACTTAGAAAGGACCTCACATTTCGGGGTCATCAGTCTGGTAACTTCCAGCTCTGTATTCACTACAGCCTCTTTACCAAAGGGACAGCATAGGGAAGAGTTTTTTCCCCTCTGTCAAGCTAAAGGGAAGCAAAAAAATGTAATGTACAGGCCTTGACTAAGAAATTGGAGGCCAAAGCAGAATCTGTCAATGGGAACTCTGAAGAAGGCTGCTGCTAGCTGTGTCCTGGCTGGTGTTAAGCCATGCAGTATGTTGTTTTGTTTTTTTTTTCAATCAGGCAGGATGCTGGTAGGAACAAACATGAGTATGTGGTATCTCATACCTGTCTGAGCAGATTGAGGGCTTCTTATGGTCAAATGTGTAGATTAACACTGGTGGGAAAGGAGAATCCTTTCCTCCTCTGTTCTCCCTGAAGAGGTTTCTATTCTGTGTTCCAGGTCCTTGTACAAAAGCACAGCTTCTGCAAGACATTGTGTCCTTGAAGAAATGAGGTTTGCTGAAGGTTTTTATGGAGTTTTCAAATAAAAAACGCTATCTGAAACATCTCTGGGGGTTGTGACTATGGGTGCTGGTATTGCTGTTCCTACCATTTCACTTCTACACCGACAAAAGTAGCGAAGCAGTGTGAATTCCACTAGTGTAACAGTTCCTTCAGCCAGGTTTAGTTTAGTTGGATAGTCATACAAAAAATGAACACATAGCATTTTGATTTAAAAAAAAAAAACAACCAACCCAAAGCAACACAACAAAATACTGTATTTTTAGAAAAACATTAATCTTTTCCCATTAAATTTACGGGTGAAGGTGCAAGTGAGAAGAACTGACCAGAATTACAGGTTCAGGAGGGCAGGGCCCTCAGAAAGTGTCCAGTCCAAACTCCTGCTCAGAGCAGGGTCTGCTGAGAGATGAGGCTTGATTGCTCAGCTCACGACTTACCCTCATCTCTCACGTGTAGGAGTTTTAGAGCACACCTAGCAGCACTGCCACTGGCTCAGAGGTTTGAATAGTAGGAGACAGATACTTCCTTCTCTCCCTTATGCCATTTTGTACTTTCTGGGAGTGAACGCAGTTACTCCTGTTCTATAAAAGCATAAGGGAGAGGAGAGACCAGAGCTGTTGGATCAAAAAACAAAGCTTTAAAGCAAAACCTTTTGGTGTTGGTCACTGAACTGCATTTTAAAAACTATAAATGTTTTGCCATAACTACTTTTTTAAAGTTATGGTGTATTTTGTCAGTATCCTACACTTAGTGCACATTTTGCTTTGTTTTGTTTTTCTGTTACCAAATATATTCAAATGGAAATTCAACAACTGTTCTCTGTGAGCCAAAATTAGTAAAGGGAGATGATTTGCAGTAGAGTTGCACTTGTTTCTGAAAGCACTTGATTTTATTCTGAGTTCCTTAAATAAAGGGTTAAAAGTCATTTGAAACATAGACAGAAGTGTATCTTGCTGAAACTTGCAGGTAGAATTGATTTTTTTTTTTCTCCTTCCACAAAGTATAGTGAAAAAACTCAAAAAACTGCAGGTTGGACACTGCTGTGGGGGTTTAAAAGCAAAACTCCTGTGAGCCACTGGGATGGTTGGGGAGCTGGAAAGCAGAATGGAAGTGGAATGAGCAGTCAGTGGAAAGTGTGATTTTCACACTATTGGAATTACTCATTTAGGCAAAAAAGATCTCTCCCCCCCCCAAACAATCTCAAATGAAGGTTTTTACTTAAAACCAATGAGAACCTCACCGTCAGTTGCTTTTGTTTATTGCTATAAAAGTTAATCAAACGTGGGGTTTATGTAGGTGAATTTAGAGGGTTTTACACCTCACTGCTCAAAAGATTTGAACGCAAGAGACACCAAGGCAGGGTCTGCGCTGCAAAACCTGCAGGCCAGAGGAAGGTGGAAAGCAGAGCAGGTAAACTACCTTGATGATCCCCAGGAGCAACAGCTTCTCTAGCTCAAGAGTGGTCCCAGTTCAGCCTGGGCTGGCTGGCACTGCCACAGGACACCTCCCTGGCCTACCTTGCAGCCTGATGCTGCACCAGGAGTGGGCAACAGGGCAGCTCCCTCCCTGCCACAGATTCTGCCATCATCCCCCAGCGGCCTTGGCAGGGCCTCTGTGTCTTGCCATGAAGTACAGACTTGAGTCTTTAAAGGAGGCTATAAGGAAGAGGGCTGTAGAAGTAAATAAATCAAATAACGAAATAAAACAGGTCTTGACTGGGAGGAAGCTTCACGGGAAATGGCAGGGGCAAAGTCTAGAGCAACAATATGTGAGGACAAGAGACCTTTGCAGGCTCTTTTCTCCTGTTTCATGCCTTTTGGTTAGCCAAGGTACCTCAAACTGTTTTTCAAGCATTTATTGTTTCTTACTCACCCGTCATGGAAGCTCTCAGTACTGACCTTCTATTGCTGGGCTAGTGTTTAAAGTACTTAGACACTTGTGAGCAGAATAGCCTGCTACGTCTTTTACAAAACATAGTTACAGTTTCACCTCATTGATGCTGTGGACATTGGTAAGGCAGGTGCATGTTTTTTCAGCTTGGTACAGGACAGTGGATTTCACCTCACAAGGGAGTTGTGGAATTCATGCTGTAGGAATAGAGAAGGAGAGGAAAGGATACCCTGTGACAGGGTAGGGGAGGAAATGTGTTGGAGGATCACAGTTAATGACATCAGGAGATGGGCTAAATTTCTGAATGCTCCCCTTTGCCTTGACCAGTAACTGCTACCCTGAAAACTTCCATCCTTTTCAGCAGAGGTGCTTGAAAATCCATTCAAACAATTCACAGTTCTAAAAATTGATAAAGGCTCAAACTGTGTAAAATAAGATGCTGTATTTTTACAATTAAAAATGTCTCAATGCCACTACATGATGATACATGATGAGAGCTAAGGCTTATGAGGACACATGGACAGAACTTGGTGGCTATATGTGTTGGACAAATACGAGGTGTTTGCAGAAGGCAGAAGGAAAAATGGACAAAATAACTTTAGTCTTGAAAGTGAGAATACCCAGTTCCCTCTAACTTAACAGAGCAAATTAATCTCTAAATAGAATGGATCTTTATCTGTTCTGTGAAAATACAAAGATGAATGTTGTGCAATTGGAGTACACATTTTATGCTGAAAGAACAATACATGGCTCTGTCTCTTGAAATGAACTTAGTACCACCTTCCTGGAAGTGCTGACTTTCACATGAAACTTTTAAATGTGCCATTCATCCCTCTCCTTTGAATTGTTAAATTATGATATCAAAAAGGCGGGCATTTTCGTAGCATTGGGAACTGCATCAGTCCTATGAGTTTTCTTTGTGTTATGTGTCAACTTCAATTGTATGTAATGCTAGTGCTGTAGGCTACTTGTTCATTGTAAGTCATGTAAATCAGCTTGTAGGGTGGAAAAATGACAGATACCATGGTAAATTCTCAGTTTTGTTTTCAAATTGGGAAAGTCAATGAAGCAAAAGAGTCTGTGTGTGTGTATGAGAGAGAGAGAATCTTCTGTTCTGAACTTGTACTATACTCTCTCCAAGGCCTTGCTCAAATCACTTAGTGGAAGGCACCACGATTTTCAGTCATACTGAATAATATCTGACAGTGCAAGAATTCTCACTGAAAGCAGTAGAATTAACCAGGGATTAATAAGATGTAATAAAGATGTTCACCTCTCTGCTGCTGTTTCCCAATTTATAAAATGGGGATAATAAAATTTACCAACTGTTCTGGAGGTTGTACAGATATATTAGTTCATGCTAGCAAATCACTTTGAAGACAAAACCAAACGCTGTACAAATGCTAAGGATTCTGACAGCATGTGCAGGAGTGTATTCACAGTCCAGGGACACATACCAAAATATTGGCTTGGAGTGGGGAGAGGACTTCTGCAGGAATTAGGCTGTAATGATACAGATGTCTACAATATCTGGAACACTGTGTTTTAAGTCACCTCATAAAGAAATACAAAGAAAAAATTACAAACTGCTTGGGAAAAGTTATAGTATGGCACTACATAAAAGAGAATTGATTCTCTCATTGTGCTGCTTTTTAAGTATTGGTTACGTATTGCTGGGCCAAATAGTTCTGAACTGAGCCAGCCATGTGGGAAAAAAAGTAAGAGAAAGCAAACTTGCGATGCAGGACCTCTCTAGGTCTTTCTACTGGTTTAGGTCTTGTGTTTGGTTATTTGCCGTGGCTGTGCACAGTGAGAGGTGGGTTTGTCTTAACCAATGCTAATTCTAGCTCCTCTGAACTTTTAATTTTATATCTCTTTAAAATATGCTGCAGTCAGACTGAGTAGTCACTGAAAACTGCTGTGAATGGTCCTTTGTGAACATGATTGACAGAATAGGCTGGTAATGCTTTTAAAAATAAAGCAAAAAGTAAAGTGTTTGCAAACTGAGCTATGTTTATTGAAAGACTTTTTGCCTGATAATTTCAGTTATTGACTGTGTGAGATAAATGCCTAGTCCAAATCCAGAAGCCTGGAAACACTTCCGGTCTATCTCCAAGGAAAACTGTGTTTAATAGGCCCTTAACTCCAGGTCCCAGCACCTACTTCTGGAATCCCACAGTAATGGGTCACTGAGCAGGGCATAAGGAGTTTACCTTCACAAGTTTTAGATCAGGACTTTTTTCTAATGAAAAATGAATGCCTCTTGCTTAAGTTGGGCGACATAAATCCACCAAAAGAAAACGGTTCATGTAATCCTATCCTGAGGTCACTGAAAGTGTGTAGCATTTAAGTGAGTAATAGCACAGAAATTAGTTACTATTCAGTGCATTAAAACTGAACTAATAGCGGAGCTCTTGTGTACCACATTAGTCTTTTTTTCTTGAGACCTACGTGAGTGATAGCTAATCACAGTGCCAGGCAGAGATGGAAGGTAGCATTCATCTGGGAGTTCGAAATACTAGAATTCTTACTTAAAAAAAAAGATTGGTAAGTAACAGTGATACACCAAGAAACCCCAAACGCTGGTAAATTGTTTCAGACCAGTACTATCCCCAAAACAAAAGCTCTCTCTTTGCTTTTTTCTTCTGGACCATAGCCAGTCAACCAGCAACATGCCATCTTCTCTCCATCTTCCATTTCCCTCAGAGACTGTCCCAAAGTGATTTGAAGTGTGGAGCTGCTTACAGACTGTTAGCAGAGAAAGGCAGCATTGGTACAGAACATGAAAACTGGTGCTGCTTTCCCTTTTCTTCTTCTACCTTCTCTCCTGTTGTGTATGTCAAAGAGTTTAGCTATGGAAAAAGTAGCTCCTTGAGATGTTCCAAATCTTGTATGCAGTGCGAAGGAATTTTGAAAAGGGTGCTTAAGAGTAACTGGATGGAAAGCTTTCCTTTGGCAAGATCTATTAGAAAGGATGGAATAAAATCCCAAAGGGAGTTAGATGTTAAGTTTGTCTTGGTACAGCCTCAAAGATTATTGTTTATGGAATTATCTTGCTCACCCCATATCCTCTCATTTAAGAGATGATCTGTTCTCTATTTCCATCTCTGACTTCCATAATACTGTAATAAAAACATAATCTGTCAGCATATTAATAATTTAGTGGAAACACTTGTCTAAAGCAGATCTTGATGGGACCTTCCTAAAACAGATGCGGGTAATGCAGTGTCTTATATCATGATACATTGTGACTTCTGCGTCCTGAATGAGTGAAAAAAAAAAACCATTTAGAACTGTAGTACTTAAGGTAAAATTAACAATATAGCATAGGATTGCCCCTAAAGCTTGACATATATATGCAGTTCTGTTCCCTGCAAGTATTTAGGGTATGTCTCTGAAAGAAAGGGATGTGCTACTAGGTTCTGAAAAGCTCCATGAATCATTCACAAAAATGAACACCTTGCTAAATCAGACTGTGTAAAAATGCAAGCGCCTCCTGCTGATTATCTAAAAATCTCCTCTCCTTTGCAGCCAAACCTCACCAAAGCCTTGTGTGGGAGATTATCACTGCAGATATATCAAAGGCCGTAATGAACACCACATTTAGCATCTGTGTTAGCAAAGGAGTCTTTATGTGTCCCCTCCCTACTTAGCACTCCAGTCCCCTGTCTTTCATTCCTCACCAAGACAAACTTTGAAAAGAGAAAGAACCCAGCACCTTGTATGTTCTTCCAGCTGACAGCACACCTGATTTGGACTTGCAGTGCTAGCACTTACCAGTATCTAAAATTGTTCCAGCAAAGAACTGGACTGATGGCTGGGACGAGTAGCTGCTTACTGCATGAAATAATTTAGAGACCAGGAGGGATGCACAAGGAAAGATCTGAACGCTATGTGTGGGGCTGGGGATGAAGAGAGAGGGCAGAAAGCTGCAGTGATGGGCTCAGAATATGAGCCCGGCCACACCAGCTGGTTGGGGATGGCCTTCTCGGCCACCCACCACTGAACGGCCCCACAAGAGGAGAAGGCACCCTTGAGGACCGGCATCCCCGGGTGCCTCCCCCGGCCCCGCCTCCGGCGGCGGCAAAGCGCGGAGAAGGGTCTGCTCAGCTTCTCCTCGCCCGGCTGCGGCCCCGCCCGGTGGCACCGCTGCGGCAGCGCGGACACGCGTGGGCCGGAGCAGCCGGGAGAGGTGCGGCGGTACCGGGAGCGCGGTGCCGCGTGCCCGCTGCCACCCGGGAGCTGCGCGGTGCTGGCAGCGGGCGGCGGGGGGTTATTTAACACCCGGGCTGTCATTTCTAGGACAGCGGCTCACGGGAGGGGCGGGAGTAGTGGGGGGGGGGAGGACTCCCCCACCCTCTTCCCGCGGAGATTGGCAGCCCCGCGGTGCGGCCGCCCCCGCGCCCAGCAAACCCCCGCGCCCGCTGCTGCTGTTGCTGCCGCCCCCGCCGCGGCTTGGCAGGGTTGGGGAGCGGCACCGGTACTCATTTGCGGTCAAAACCGTGGCAGTGGGAGTGTGACCCCACTCGGAAAGGAGCCGACTGCTTCGTATCGGTTTCCCCCCCGCCCCCTTTGTAAGCACCTTCCAGTGCTGAAAAAAAAAAAAAAAATTTACAGCGTATACAGCAAGAAATTGCCACTTAAGATCTAGCCATACACCAGAAACACTTCAGCAAGTACCCGAGCCTAAATATATTTGGAAAGATAGGGGGAGGGCACTTTTACCCGGCTTTCATCAATGCTTGCTTGAAGAGAGACAGAAATAATAATTATAAAAATACCTCCCCTCCCCCCGCCCGAGCAATCGTAATACACTGAAATTTCCCAAAGTCTAGTCAGCTGAAAAAAAAAAAAATGTTTCTGGAGCTAGAGGATCATATTGCAGAAGCGTGTGACTGCAAGACCTAGATTCCTTTCCCTGCTCCCCCGTCTCTTTCCTTAGGTGTTTTTTAGCATTATTTGTTTTGGGAGGGGAAAAATCATCTTCGCTTCAGTCTCTTGCTAGAGGTCCAGACTGCTTACGTCTGAGCGCCCCTTATCATTTCAGTGAATGGCAATTGCAGCCCTGGTGCTGTTATAGCAATGAAGCTACAGACGTCATTGCCTCCTGTTGGACGTGAGATGTGTCCAAGCATCAACCCCTTTCGCTTAAGAAAAACTCTTTAACTTCCACGCAGCCGACAGGCAGGCTTTTCTAAGAGCCTGTGGACCCAGCTTTGTATCGATAGAGTTATATCTTTTTTTTATATATACATACACTCATACACAGGTGTGCGTGTGTATGTGTGTTTGTACGTATGTAGAGAGAGCAAGAAAGATAAATTAAAGCTGCAGCTATATTGCAAGCTCTAAAAATTCGTGCTCGTCAGAGTAGCTCTCTGCGTCGTTTTGTTAAATACAGCCCGGCGGGAAAGCCATCATCAATCAATTTCGGGTAACAAGGAAGACTTGTTGAGCACCTTGTTCTCCAGACCCCGGGAAGATGCTGGGCTGCTGGAGCGTGGAAGAGCCGGGATTGTGCCCTGAACTTCACCCGCTTGGCAGCCGCAATTCCTAAACCATTTCCCCTCTCCTCCCCTGCCTTTTTGACTCCCGGACTGAGAATCTGCTCTTTAAAGTTGATCAGAAGGGGAAAGCAGAGACAAGATTGTGCATAGTTTGGAGGGTAAGTTGTGTCCTCGCCCCCTTCCTCACCCTCCCCCTTCTCCCCCCCGCGAATAAATACCCGGTAGCGAGCCTTGATATCCACCAAGAAAGGGGGCAGGTGGCGGGGTATGGGGGATGCAGCGAGCTGGGACGGGACTCCCTGGGGGAGCGGAACATCTCGTACCTAGGACTGAAAGGGTTACAGAGGGAGCGAGAAAGACCGACAGACTTGACTGCAGGGGTACTGACTTCACGGCGGAGTTTACAAGGTGCGAGTTATTCGTGCATATTCCCATCCGGCGGCGGAGCACCGCCGCGCCAACGCTCCCGCAGGTGCCGGGCGGGGTGGCCGCAGCCCCCGCCGAGCCACCCCCGCCAGCCGCGCCGCGTTCTTGCCCGCCGCCGCCGCCAGCGCCTTGCCCTCGGCCGGCCCCGGCAGCCTCCGGGGAGCCTAGGATCCCCGGCTCCCAGAGCACATGACCCCTGCAGGGAATTTAGCCTCCCTGCACCTGCAGGCTCTTCTCATCCCTCCTCCTCTGCTCCTGGTTTTCTTTTCAATCCTCTCATCACCCCGCTCTCCCCCCACCGCTTCCCCCTCCATCCATTCAGTTTTGCCTTTTTTTTTTTTTTTTTTTTTTTTTTTAACTAGAAGGAATCCCAACAGGGGAAAATAATATCAAGCAGCAACCTCCTTCCCCTCCCCTCTCGCCCCCCTCCCCCCCGCAAATAAATAAATAAAAAAAGCACCACCCGCTAACATTTGGAAAAACAACAGAGGGCTATTGCCTCTCTCCTTAATTTTCACTCACTACACTCAGATGAATGAGCAAGGAAGGGGGAGACCTCAGCAGCCCCTTTAGACATGGGGCTGAATTGATGGGCTTGTGATTTGTAGGATTTCTCCACTTAGTCCCTGCCTCCTACTTGCTCTCCAGCCACTCCAAAGTCTCTTCCCCTCTCTTTAAGCAGCGATTTCTTTCAATCTCTCTCTCTCTCCCTCCCTGTGTCTCTCTCTCCCTCACACTCTCCCTCTCTCTCCACATAACACTCATCTCCCTGGAGAGAGAGAGAGAGAAGAGAAACTCAACTCCCAAACACCGACCAGATGTCGAAGAAACGCAAAGCCCTGGAGGGCGGCGGAGCTCGGCTCCCCCCCGAGGACCCCAGAGCCTGCTTTGGGGCCGGCGAGGAGCAAGGTAGGGTGGCGGAGGCCTGCAGGTGGCCGGGCGGTTGGCAGCCGGGAGCCCACTGCAGGGGCGCCTCAGCCCTGCTGGCCTCCCGCAGCCCACCGACACCGGGCTGACTTTGGCATTTAGGCCAGGCTGCTCCCACCACCGGGCTTGGAACTGCAGGGCTGCTCCCACTGCACCGGCATGGAACTTCTGAGAGGGGAAGGGTTAAGGGGAAGGGGAGAGGGAAAGGGGTGTGGGAGGGTGGCGGAGGAGGGTGGTGGGTCTGCTGAGGGGTCCAGGATCCCTTCCCCACTGCATTTTGTTGCTGGCATGGGCATAGCCACTCTGCCTCATTGATCTGTAGCTTCTGTAAATCTGCGTGTGCAGGGTGCTCGGGCAATGAATGAGCTATAGGCATCTAATATGTATGTTGTGGTTTTGCGTGGGTCTAGATTCCTTCAGCAAGCCCTGGTCCCTGGTATGATTTCGGTTGCATCACACTGAGGCTTCAGATGCTGCACTTGCAGCGCACTCTGCATCCAGCTAAAGTTGGTTTTTCCCTAGCCTTGCTGCTTTGCTGTAATTTTCAAGCTCCAAGTATCTGTGGTGAAAGCTGCTCTGTACTTTTTGATGAGATAATATCAATGTAGCTGCCGGGTGGTGTAAAAAGCAACTGTGCACACAAGTGTGAAGGAGTCCTGCAGCCGAAATTTCTTGTTGTCCTTCAGCCAGCCCAGTGGGTCCCCTTCCTTTGTGTTTATTTGGACTTAGTGGGCCCAGATGAACAAAGCTGAGCTACAGGGCTCTGGGCTGGTGGATGTAATGCAGAGAGGAGAGGAAAACACTGGTTGGATTCAGAGAAGTGTTTCAGGCAGTTGCAAATGGTTCTGGTGGGAGATAATGGGTGTGTGGTGGGTTCAGATGATGATGTGAATATGTCTCTGGGCATGCTGGAGTTCAGAAATAGGGTGCTTTTGCCCGGGCAGGTGTACACAGAAGAGAGAGGGATGGAATGAGTGTGTTCTCCAACATGGAGTCTGTGGCCCATTTTTGTAAAGGATGTGAAGGATCATAATGTCAGAAGTCACACAGATCGTGAAATTCACTTGCCACCATGGATGTTTTTGCTTTTTGCAAGGAAATGTCTCCAACACAGTGGCTGGTGTGCACTTCTGGTTTCATTAGAAAGGAGCACTCGTAGTGATTCACCATCTCTCTCAAAAGATATGGTTTAGGGTTTATGTGGTTGTTGGTTTTGAATTGCTTGGCTCTTCCACAAGAAAATAAGATCTGTGTTCATATTTTCTTATAATTTCTCTGCTTAAGACCAGTCCTGACAGGGGAGGGACATTTAAAGAGCCTGTGAATTATTTTATTTGCATGGCAGCATTCAGTGTTTTTGCAATGTGGAATTTTGCTGGAAACCTGGAAAATTTTACATCTTTGTCAGCAATGGAGGAGGTTAAACACAGAAAGGGCATTCAGCAGAGGCCTGAAAGTTGGCTACAGGTTACATATAATTTTAATTTAAATGTGTGCCAATAGTGGGTGTAGGAGCACCTTACACATTATTGTGATGCAGTGATGTGTGCCAGGTTTTCTTTTTTTTTTTTTTTCTTCTATCTTTTCTTTTTTGTTTTAACTGCACAATAGTATTTCCTATAACACTTCTGGTTATGTAACAAGAATGAGAAAAAAATGTAACTTTAAAACAGAACTGTTTTTTTCTTGATCTCAATGTGTACATGACAAATGAAACGGAAGGTTACAAAATATTTAATAAAGCATTGATGTGCATCTAAAGAGAGTAAATAAGGTATCATTTTCCTTGTAAGGGGAGACAAAATATTTTGTAAATCAAACTGATTAAAACCCTCTGTTTGCACCTAAGTAGTCCAGGCTTGTGTCGTCTGACACAGTAAATGAGGAAATTAAATTAAAAATGTAGTTTTATTTGTGAGCTCAAATTTATTTTTTTTAACTTTTATTCTGTTTTATTTTCTCTCTTCTATTTTACAGGAAGGAATGTTATTTGTTAATTACATGTTCTGTGACTATGTAACTGTAGAAACCATTGCAAGTGTGCAATGTATCACAATGTTGTAGGGAGTGTATTTCTGTCTGAGATGGTGGATATGAAGCTTACTTAAGTGCGATGTGCAGGTATTTTTTTTTTATTAATCTGAAGTATTTCACTATGAAGCACTGTGGTCTTCCAGCAGGTTTACTACCTCTGCAGAGGAGGCATGCTTGCTAGTTCAGAGGGAGAGTGTGTAATATTTGCCCAGAAGTATGGAAAAAGCCATGTAACTCCTGGGTTTTAGCATTAAAATGTGTGTCCATTGGGAGCAGGGAGGCAAAGAAGGGGAAACAGGCATTAGTAAACGAAGGGAAGAAAAATAGGGAGCTCAGATTTCTGGAGGCTGCCAAATCCTGTGTTCATGTAGAAGTCAAATGCAGAAGTCCTGCTGTCCTCAGCTAACGAGGGAGTGTGAGTACCCAAGAGGCTGGACCCAGGTCTGCCATCTTATGTCTCTGTGTCACCTGGTCAGCTGAGGGCTTCTGTTGCTAACAGATGAATCTTCTCTGTCTTTAAATTTTGAGAGGGCAGACTAATTCTTAGTTGGGTATTTTGCCACCTGAAGTGTGTGCTTGCAGATTTTCATTCAGCTCTTATATATCCTTACTTGGCAAAGCTGTGGGTGGACAGACACTATGTAGGCCATGATACAGATTTTTCAAACTTCCCTGGTATGCTTTTGTTTTTACTCCCCTTCAAAGTATTTTATGGACTCTGTAATCTATACTATGTCATTGTCTTTTATTATGGGGTCTGAAGCTATATGTTTCAATCCCCACTGGTGTGGAGAGGAGTTCAGGGATGAGAGTACTCAACATGTCCCACCTTCTCAACAGGGAGAGTACCTGAACCTGTCTAACTCAAGGCACTTAAGTGCTTCACCATATGAGCTCCTGAGGCTCATTCCCGTAATTGGTGGAAACTTGGTGGCATCTGTGGGGAGAATCCAGATTTTTATGTCAGCTGAATTGCTTCTTGGAGGTGTCCCTTCCTTTCCATTGACTGCACAGAGCCTAGGGTAACCACAGAGGCTTGCTTGTCCCAGTCTCCATGGCAGAAACTTCAGCAAAGCTGGTAGAGACCCCATATGGTCATTCAGTGTGATACCCAGCATGGACAAAGTGGGATTTATCTGTTGAAACACAGTTCTCTGGACTCCCTTTATAGTCAGGAAGCAGAACATTTCTAGGAAGCAATTCATCTCTTCCTGAAGTGGAAGTCTACATTTAGTCAGCAGAATCAGATCCGAGAAGTGCTGCTTCTGCCAACTGAATATAAAGGTAGTCCAAACATCTAGCATGGATGTAGACAACTGTATTTCAGCAGATGACTCCTGCCTTTTGAGCACATCTTTCAGGCTTCAGTGCAAGTCAAATGGGAAAATATTTTCCAGTTGCATTTAAAGCAGGTGTTTTCTCTTGGTTCAACAGCCCTTTTGCTCAAAATTGTAGAACAAAAGATTTGAAGAAGGATCCTCTTCTCTGTGAATGTGTTGAAAGCTAGTGTGGAAGATGTAAACATGGAGGGTGTTGTTTTAAAAACAGACAAATAAAACATGGACACTTCTCAGGACGAAATGCAACATGATATTGTGCCTAAATTATTCAGTAATGCTGGTCACAATTATACAGCAGTTCTTGGATGTAGTATAATACACTATTTTGGAAATTCTCTTGCAGAGATTTTTGAGCATGATGGAACTGGGGAAGGAAGAATCTCTAAATTCTCATTGGGCTGCTCTTTCTCTGTTTGGATTGTGTGTGATGATAAATAAATAGATTTCTCCTTCCAACTGCCCTATGATCCAGTTGTTCAGAGTGCTGAATGGCCTCTATTGTCACATATCTGAGTGATAGTTGAGAGTTTTCTGCACTTTACAAAATTGGTCTCTAAGGGGAGGGCTGTTGCAAAACTCTTCCAGAGGCAAAGTTGAACTCCTGTCTGCCCAGGAGTAACTTTTAAGGTGGGATTAATTTCCTTGAGCTCAATGGGACAGTCCATGTATATAAAAGTTAATTGTGTGCATAGCAGGATTTGGAGTCTTAGTTATTGTTAACCAAAACACTCTAGAAGGGTCACATATACAAAGGGTACTTCCCTAGTAATTACTAGGGGGAGGAGTTTATACCATCCTCTCTGACTTATACTAGATGATTTATGTGAATAGCATTCATGTTTCTCTTGAACTTCGGTATTAAGTTATTGATGGTTACTAAATCTTAATTTGGGATCATCAGACGTAGAAAACCAAGTTGAAAACCAAGTTGAAAACGAAGTTGAAAACCAAGTTCTGTCCTGTTATTCAAGGTTTACATTGATGTAATGGAAATCAGAATTGAACCCTGCTCCTGAATTACAGCTTCTCCCCCCACCCCTGCTCAGTCTTCATCAATACAATTAGTCTTTACTCCATTCGCTGTTTTACCATGCAAACGACCATTGGGATTCCCTTGAGCTCTGCACTGTTGTTGATCTTCATATTTCTCTGATACAGGTGAAAAAGGAAAGCAGTTCTTCACTTCTGTGTGTGATCTGAGGCTTCAGTTTCTCCCATACTTCTTTTTCTCCATCCTCTGTGTCAGAGCCTTTCTTTTCTTTTGACTTAGCTACTGATCCCTGAAAAAAACAAGCCCTCCCTGGATCCCACTCTGGAATATCTGGCTACTCATTGAAGTGTTTATCAACAGAGGCTTATGCATTTGTGAAGGCATATGAAAGAGAAAGGAATTGTTGTACAGCTTGGGTTTTGTGTTGGTACTGTAACAGCACAGAAAAAAAAAGTGATTCTTTTTACACTGTTCAAAGGAAAAAGTTTGTCACCAAAAAAAAAAAAAATTTAAAATAATAATAATAAAAAAAAAAAATTAAAAAAACCCCCAAGCAACAGCTTTTTAAGGCTTCATAAGCTCAATGGTTACTGTTAGTTTCCTGTGTTAATTTTGTTTTTTTGATCTCTTTCTCCTGAGACAGTCAAATAAGGATCTGCCTGCCAGAAGCTCCGAACCTAAGTTGAGGTCTAAATTTTGGGTTCAAAGGATCAAATTCAACATACTGAAAAGGAATACAGTTTTACCAGCCCACTTCAATGCATCTGAAGCTGCAAAATGCGAGTGCTGGAAAGATATAAAAATAAGGAAAATTCAAAATGTTTGGGAAGAAAGAGCAGGGTCAAGATATATATGCTGTGAAATAGTGTTGTATGCACTCCTTGGAAAAATTCTCTTCCTCTGTTGCTGACTTGCCTTTCCATCCACTGTCTCCCAAAGCCTGTTGAGGAACATTTCTGTTCCCATTTGTCTCAGAAAGGTATGTTAGAGTGTGCCTGGGTATAAGTTTGTGGGCCTTATTTGAAATAAAATGCAAAGGCTGATGTTTGAGCATTTTGCTGAGTTGGCACTTGTGTGTAGGAGAGGACTTTTCTGTCCAGCCATGCAGTACTGCCCTATTACAGCATGGTCTTGAGCTGCTGCTGGCAAGATGTGTGGTCACTGTTTGTGTTCTAGGGGAATAAAGCAATCCCAGCTGATGTCATGAGGCAGAGCCATAGGGAAAGTGGTGATATTTTAAGTTACATTGGTTGGAAAGTGTGACTTTGTGTGAATTACTGATTTGCCCTATAAATAAATGGATCCAAACATTTTAAAAATGGAGATGACTTTTTAATTATTTGTGGGCACTTAGACATTTCAGCGATGCTGGTCATGTAGTCTGTATGGGAATGCTATAAAAATGTCTAGTGAGTCAGGAACTGAAATTTCAGCAAAAAGCAGTGGACAAGTCTCCTGAGTGACTTTCAGAAATGTGACTTTGGTTAAATAAACAGCCTTTCCAGGAAAAGCATCTCTTGAAGCTTTGTAGGAACTGTTTGAGACACTGCTTTGGGCTCTGTGAAGTTGTAGGGTAGTTAGTGTGATGATGGTGCTGTAGCCCCATTTCCACCTGGCTGTGAGTGCAAGTCCATCCTCCTGGCTGCCCCCAGCTTGCAGATGGTGATGCTTCACTACCAGTGTTAACTCAAGGGAGCAAATGATGTTAAATGGAGTCAAGCTGTGCAGCTGTCTGCATCCACACCTAGTAGTTGCTGACTCCCTACCTAAAGAGTCAGAGGGAAGAGAGTGGCTCTGAAAAGGAGCTTCAGTAGTGACATCTCCCTGACTGCGCTGGGAACCTGAGAGGCTTCTCAGAGGGCTTGGACTAGTTTTTGGAGAGCCCAGCCCCCACTTGGTCCCAGGTGATCCCCTGATTTGTAGAGGTTCTTTCTGCCTCCGGGTAATGTAGACTCTGGCTAATAGAGAATAAAGGCTGTTAGGATGCCTTCTAAAACCTGCAGAAAAAGCAAAATAGAAAGGACAGTCTTAAAGGTGAGAGGATTATAAAAGAAGTGAAACTGAAAATGTAAAAACTTTGCAGGATTCCTTTAATTTCTGGTAGAACGAAAATCTGTGCAAATCTCCTGGATATACTGCCCAGGTGTTTTATTGTTTCTGCTTGTTTTTCTTAGCCACTCTCCTCTTTCTGTACATAAATGAATCTGCTTTACTGTTCCTGGTCAGTCAAGGAATGCATGTCTACCCCTACTATGGAATATACAAGGGAGAGTCCCTGTCTCCATGTTATGGTGTCCACATTCAACTGATAACACACTGTTGGGTTTTATTGATATCATCTTGCCATGAGTTCTGAACATATTTGAGTCCACTGCTTCTGTACAGGAACAGAGAGTTGCACAAGCCGAGTGCCATGAAAACACAGATATATTTATTTTTAAAGGCATGGTGTTGTTAATATGCAAAACCAAAGACTTTAATCCTCTCTAGTGAAGCGCTTTTTTAATTAATTAAGTTGCTTTGCTTTTTTACCCCGTGGCCTTAAAGTTTTTGTGCTGTTTGAGCATAATTCTGGTTTTAAGTTACTAGTGATAACGCAGAAACCTTGGCAGCTCAGTGAGCAGCAGTTCTGGCTTTATGCTGGGGGATGAGGAGAGGGGTGATGTCTGTGTTTGATGGGCTGGAATACAGTCAGTTTGTGTGCTGATCACTTCAGTTGCAGTGTGACAGGTAATAATGTTGACATTTAGGGTGTGCCTACTCATTGGGCAATTGAGCTTGTGTTCCTGAGCTCATTCCTAGTAAGTGCTAACATGTGGAATGAGCAGCTGTATTTCGAATGTCAAGCTGTATTAAAGACATCCATACCGTGTTTTAGTTGAGCATTGTGTCTCAGCTGAGAGGCAGTTGGTAATAGAGTGATTCTTACACTGTTTTTCTATTGATGTTGGGCCCAGTCATAATACAGGAGAATTAAAAATAAACCCCAGTACAATACAAATCAGAGATGGAGGAATCGTAGATGACAGCACTATGAAATGGAAATTACAAGAAATGAGATAGGAAACAAAGATATTCCTGACATTGTACTTGGAAAGCACTAATAGTTCTCCAGCCTTCGAGGGAAAGCTTACTTCAGTTTAGACATGAAGGTAGAAAAATGACAGTGAAGATGTCAAGCCATCTGGAGAAGGCAACTTCTAAATGAGTATAAGTTAAATGAAGGAAAAACACTATCTTCAAGAATAGTCCTTTTTCATAACAATTCTTAAGCAATTGTTTAAATCTTTATGTAGCTATTGGGTTAGCAAAACAAACTAATATCTGTGCAAGGTAAGCAAATTGACTGCTCAGTTCTGTTTGTTATCAGGTTAGCTTTCTAGATCTTGCCCATGGGAAGTCCAATTTGTTTTTCACTTTTAGTCTTTATTCATCTGCATTACTTTTCTGTCACATTTCCTTTAGCTTGGCTACAGCCAATACGGGTTTATACTGTCTGTAATTATTATTCAAGCTTTGCAGATCTGTTCTGTATATTGTTAATCACTTTCTAATGTTATGTTTTGTAACTAAGGATTGCAAACAAGTGCGATCAGATGGTAGGTCTCTCTTTTAACTTGCTCATGCAAGTTGTCCTGCTGTCTTAGGAAAAAATTTCAGGTTACAGGTTGTGACCTTGCCAGAAATGGGACCAGGAGAACTCACATCTAGAGGTTGTCAAGAAGCAATAAATGGCCTTCCCTCTGCTTTTCAGATGTGTGTTGCAATCTGTTTAAGAGTGCATGAGTGCTTCTAGTCTCTTTCAAGGCCAAATCAAAAAAGGGCTTACAGAGTTGTACCATGGCTGGCCATGAAAACGATCCTCAGTTGTGTGGAGGGACCTGTAGACAGTTCTTTCTACTCTGCTGCTCTTCCTTCAGTGTAATAAAGGCTTGGCTTCTTACGAAGCTCAGTATCTTGGAAATGCAAAAAATGCTGCACAGGCCAATCTTTGCATCAGTTAACTCAAAGCCCTTTTCTTCAGTGTTTTAGGGATGTTGGTGAATTTTTTTTATTTTATTTTGTTCTCTTTACAATATGTGAAGACCTGTAGCATTTTTTCTGCAATGGAACTTCAGATTCCAGGAGATGCTGCTGTGGCCCATGGAGGGTTTTGAGGCAAATCATGTGGATTCCATTGGGTTCTGGTTGTGGTTCCTGAAATACACTAATTCTTAAGATCCAGATAGTTTTCTGCAGAGGTTCCTATTTGAACATTTGTTATTATGATACCACTTATCCTTTGACCCATATAGCCCATTAGCTTCAAACTGTAAATGCTTGCCATAGCATGAGGAAGTCTGAAAGCACTTGGGATTTCAGTGCCGTAGGCAAGAATCACAGGCTGAGATTTAGGTAGGGAGTTGAACACAAGACACAAGCATTTGACTAGATGAAAAGCTTACAGCTGGAACATCCACAGTGGCAGCATACAGTTCCACAGATTTAAAACTAAATAGGAAGAAAGCTGTGACTTAGCCACATGTTTTCTTCTGCCACATATGAGGAAGGAGAGACCCACTGCAGTTATTCTGCATAGATAGCAATAAAGCTACAAGTAGTCATCTTTTCCTGTCTACTCTGTGAAAGCCTCAGTCCTGAGCAGTTAGTTAGTACTTGCAAAGAAACCTAAATATATACCTCTGCTAATGCTGCATGTGCAGCTTTGGAAAAGATTTCCATGAAGATGTGAAGCTGCCAAATCCACGGAAGGGGTGGATTAAGAGGGGGAAGAAATTGATGCAGTTATGCATATATGTGCTGCATAGAACGTTTTTGTTTGGTGTTGAAGGGCCCAGACATCTAGGTAATCCTTTATCTAGGCCTTTGCAGCTAAGGAGGAAAGTGTCTTCTGGTATGCAGCTCCTTACAGAATGCTCTTGAAAGATGCCATTCGTTCTGCAACTGCAACTTGGGCCTTGGGTGCTTCCAACATTTTCCTTGGTAGGACTTTGTCCTCTCACCATTTCCTTGTATCAGTCACAGGTAAATGGAGAGTAATGAGGAATAGGCTGCACCTCACTCTTTTTTAAAGGAAGATGTGTGACACTTAACCTTTTTTTGGATCATTGAAGATTGATAGCAGTTCTTTTTTGGCTGGGAAACTACAGAATCACCGTTAATCCTAAAGCATTATATATTTTTAATTTGGGATTATAATGAGCTATGAAGGAAGAAGAAAAATTTGAAGCTTAATGTGAAGGAGTATTTAATGTTATTCAGGAAACATTCTGGCAAAAATCCTCTGGATCTGCACAGAACCTACAGATTTAAGATGTCTTTGCACAGCCAGAGGCTGAGATCATGGCTGTCTAACTACAGTTGGATATTTTCATATCTGCCAAGTTTAGCTTTAAATAAATAAATGAAAAAAGGTCATGCTTCATGCTTTGTTCGAATTTTTGAATTGTTTCTCACTTAGTATGCTAGAGTGGCCTCCCTTTGAAGACACTGTCCTCCTGCTCAAAATCCTGCATAGAACCAAGAAAGTAGCTGTTTAATTGAAGCCATGAAATGTCTGAAGGTACTTTCTGGAATCCCTTAAAATGACCCTGGTTCAAGAAATATGCCCTACTTACTGCCAGGAGTGCAGTGAAGTCAGTCACTAGAAATCTATTAGTTGAGGGCAATCGCAAGTGCCTTATCCAACATTAACCCACAAAAAGGAAAATTAACACAGTTAAGAGTAGTTCTTGCCAGAGAAAGATGAACAAATAGGAGCAGAAGCTGAGTGGGAAGCTTCTAGCAGCAGGAAGGGGGGACTGTAAAGATCATCTGTTCAGATGAGGTTTTTTTTCTTCTCCCCCCCTTGCAACTCCCCAGGTATCTTTTTTTTTTTTTTTTTTTTTTTTTAAAAAAAAACACAGATGCACGTATACCTAATAACTACTGTGAAATCTGTAATAAGAATCAGCTAGCCAGGAGGCAGTTTTCAAGGACCACTGTGATCAAGAGTAATGTTTTTACAATGAGGTCATGTCCAAAGGCAGCCTCAGCTGATGGCAAGCTTGCACTTGAGCACTGAATAAGCACCTTGTCTTTCATGGTCCCTGCTCCAAAAAGTCTGCAATCTAATAAATCTGGCACACACACACAGAGGGCTGTATTTTTCAAAATTTGTCATATTATGGTTTTTGAATTTTTTTTTTTGTTTGTTTTGTTTTGTTTTCTTTGTTTGTTTCAAGTCATTGAGCTCTTCCTACATCACGTGCCTCTGTTTACTCATCTCTTCCCTGTCTCAATACTTCAGCAAGCCAGTTTTTTGCAAAGTGTTTTTCTTTACCTCACAGAAATACTATCAAGTCCTGTGAAAGCAACCATGAGATCAACAGAAGGGAAGCAGCCAACAGGGCAGAAAATGTTTTCTGGTAGGCCTGTGAAGAGAGTAGGAAGGATGGGCAAGGAAGTTCTCTCTGCTTGCTCTTACTTTCTCCTTTATTTACAGCTTTCTGATACTATTGCCATTTTCCTCATAAGTCCCGTTCTCTTTGATAGTTGGCTCCATCTGTGCTAAGCAATAAATTTGGTGTTCAAACCACAGCATGGAATGGAGCATGTAGGTGGGAGAAAAATATCAAAGTCAAATAAACTCAAGCAGGATTTGGCCATAATGTTTAGCTTCAAGACTTATAAGCCTACAAAGCTGAAAAACAAATGTCTCACCTTACTGTAATATGTTCATGGTCATAGCAAACCATGTGAGTGTTTTACATGGCATTTCATGACCTTTGAAGCAATGACCTGTTTCCAGGTACATATCAGCTGTTAAAGTCATTTTAAGCCTGTTTCTACTCAGTTTTAAAGACACCAGTTAGTTTATACAAATTAAGCTGTGAAATAGCTCCTGATTCAATCTTGTATGGTAAGGTGGGCCTTTGCACTGTATTGCTGTTCGAGGGTGACACTTCACTGACCTTAATGTCCCATGTCCTTTTACTAAAGCCAAAAGTCAGTATTTTTAAAAATAAGGATATTAGGTACCTACAAATTCTTGTTTGTTCATATTTTCTTTTATCTGTTTGAAAATAATTTTCTTTAAAATAAATAAAGTGTTCTTAGTATCTTATTCTGCTGTGAAAAGTCTGTCTCTTACAAAAACAAACAAAAAAACAAGGAGGAAAAAAAAGGTAATTCACTCCTTAACAAACCTTGATGAGGATATTTAGAGGTACCTTTTGTTTACCACAAGGGACCATTATTGCCTTAGGATGGTTGAGCTTTTTTGTTTATTTTCTGCTGCCCCAACATAGTAGAAAGGAAATTAAGCCCATCTGGTGATCAGGGAGAGTGGCTTATTGGTGTTTTTTGGGGAGGGCGAATGGAATTTTTGGGTGTCTTCCTAACAATGAAGACACAATAAAGATTTTTACACAGATTTACTGAGAATGGAAATCAAGGAAAAGATTCCAAACAGGGAATGCCATGACTGCATTTCACAGCTCCCTTCACTGTATTTCTGATGTTTCATGTTGGATCTTTCCTTTTTAGATTTTCCGTCTAAAATGATCCTCTAGGCTCTCTTGCAGGACACTGTTTCTACTTTCCTCTTCTCCAACTGCGTATGCTTAATTTAGAAAACCTAAATAAATGCTATGATAATGTATAAGCTAATGATTTTCCTTAACCATTTTCTTCCATCCTTCAGATGTCTCTGGAGTACCACAAGGTACAGAAAGTCACTTTTGAAATAAGTGCTGGACCTGGATATAAACTGGATATAAACTACAGAACTACTTGGATGTCAGTTGGAGGAAAAACCATGTCAGGTCATCACTGGAAAACTGCTGGCGCAGCTCTGCTTTTCTGTAACTTTTAGCTGTCTTAACAATTTTAATTTTATTAGAAAATAGTAGGAGATCTTAAGTAATTCCTCACCACTTTATGTTCTTGCATAAAAGGGAATGCCCTGCTGGTGGAGCTAGGGGTGCTGAACTGTACAGCTGTGGTACTGAGATGAAACACTTCTGGAGCATGGTGTTTGTAAAACTCCAAAAATTATTAGTGAAGTCCTGCCTAAGTTTTAATATTTTAATGACAGGCCTACAGAGCATTAGTAGCAGCTTTGGCTTGTGGGGGGTTTTATTTGACTTTTTTGTAGGTAGCTTTAACTGTCAAGTTTTGTCTCACAAGACTCCACTTATTTTTATTTTAATGATGACCAGATATGATGGGTCCTATGCTGTCATGACCAGCCCTTCAGATTAGGTCAGAAGCTATTAACTTCTTCAGTTTTTTCGTCAGCTCAGTGACACTGGTCAAAATAGATATTCTCTCTCACAATTTGCCAGTCACTGAAGAATGTAGAGACAAGGCAATGATGGACAAACACAAATGTCTCTTTCTGCTCCCTACATGTAGTTGTAGGTATATCTATCTTTGTTCATTTTGCTTTCTTCTGCTTTATCCTCCTGGTAAAAACTCTTCTCCTTCCTTGTCCTCTTCCTAAATCTAATCTGCTCTGCTTAGACTTTGCTTTCTAAAGCAGGAATGATCACCATCTTGTCATATCTGGGACTTGTTAAGGAGTGGAGTTATGGACTCAAGAAGGAAAAAGAGACGAGTTTTGGTGCCATCTCATTCTGCAGACTGAATCATACTATTTTTTATACTGGTTTGTTGCATTTTAAAAATAACTTAGGAGTCTGTTTGTCAGGTAGCAGAAGATATGAAGCACCTACTCTAAAAAAGGTAGCTGAATTATCCAGGTGGAGGAGATGATATTTAGTAAGAGTTCAAGGATGCACTGAAAGGATGGGGAAAATGGTTACAAGAGTGGAGTGATAGATACTAATAAAAATAATTTGGTATGCTTGTGAAGCCTGAAACTTCTCTGTGGAAAAGTGGCTTGTGCCATTTTTCCTTTCACTCCAGAATTTCTCACCTTGACTTTTGGTATCGGTTAACTGCAGACCAGAATTTTCTACCTGCCTGAAAAGGTACTTTTAGATGCAGGCAATTTTTGTTATTATTTTTTCCTCCACAAATTTAAGTTATTAAATGCAACACTTTGAGCATAGGTAGGATTAGAATTTTATCTCTGGAATAACTTTTGTTGTTGTAAACATGGCACAGAACATGGTACGTGCCATTAAGCCACATCTTTACCTAGGGAAGGTTGTTTGTTAAAGGTATTGCACTGATCAGTACAATTGGGCTCTGCTTAAGAACTGTTGGGCAGCAAGTTGATGCTGCTTGGGAAGGGGATAGACTGGGATGAATGTTCATCCACTGTTCCTACCCTTGCTTGAGGTAGTGAGGTCCCTGCTATGACAATTCCAGATGCAATGTTTAAGGTGATCAAATTGAGCGTGGTACGAAAATCTAAACACCAGTTTTTGGGAGAAATGCTCATTTTTGAAGATAGTGTGTAATAATTTTTAAAAGATATTTGCTGAACATGTTTTTTTGTAATAAATTTCGATGCCATTTGAATGTTGTCTGTTGTCTTTTCATGGAAGTGTCACATTTCAAACATCTTACATGTGCTCTGATAGCCCTTTCACAGCAGGAAGTGAATTATCCAAATTATCCTTGTTGTGTGTGGGCTTCTTTCTTTAGTTGGAGTTGCAAGCACCCATTTTCTCTATTTTGACAGTTCTACCTTCACATTACTCTGGGGGTAAATTATTATTTGAAAGTCCAGTTTTTAAGTTTTCCCAGACTTTTTTTTTTTTTTTCATTTGAGATTTGTTTGGGGTTTTTTGCCTCTGTGGATCATTTGCCTTATGGTATCTTGAACAGATGTTTTATATCAAGGTTAATAAGTTTTTCTTGTCTAAGCAGCAGACAGTTACTACAAACAACCTTCCCCTTGGAAAATCCTTTGGATGGCCTTGGGGTGTAAGAGAAGGAACATTTTTTTTGGAGGTGGGATTGTTTGTTTTGAAATACATGGAAGTTTGAGAAATGTCTTCTGTTGTGTTTACTGGAACTACCTCCCAGCATCAGGATCTGCTGGAGGAGGACTACCACTGATTACAGCACTAAGCTGTGGTTGCTTTAAGAGAAGAGTCAGCTTGTATTGATTTTGTTCCCTTGATGATTTCGTATCTCTGTATGGATCAAAAAGATAGGTTCTGTTGGTGGGTCATGGCAGGACAGCACAGGAAAAGAGAAGACTGGACGCTTCTCAACTTATTTACGTCTGTGTTGTATCCTAAAAAGACACCAAAGACAACCTGAGTAACGTTACCTGGTGTTTCTTGGTGGGCTCATTGAACAAGTAAGTACTAGGCAGGTGGGCTGGCTTAAATGGTGTTCCAACAAAAAGAAAGCTGAGAGCAAAGCTTTTAGGAAATTTGTAAAAGGCAAATGTTTTCCTTGCTTTTTGCTAGCAGTATGGCCCGCTCCCTTTTAATTTTTAAGTTAAAACCAAAGAGCATACTCTCAGCAGCATTCACAAATGACATCTCTCTCTGTAGCAATCTGTTCCATTGAAAATAGCTCCATTTTGGCCTTCTGTGTTGGAAATGTAGAAAATTTGCCAGTGGAAGCTTTTGGGACATCGTTAGTAATGAAGTGGCAGGACAGGATATGGGGATTAGCCACTGTCCAACAATCTTTCAGTTGCTGATAGCTTTTTATGGTGAAACTCCTCCTGAAGATCTCTTTCTTGTAAGGCTTATGCACAATTCAAAACAAATATTTATTATGGTAGCTTAAAAATATATATTCCAATTAAAGGGGCCCCAACTAGTATAAAATGCTTTTTTCATTTGCTGCTAAGGGTCTTCATACAATTTATTTTACTAATAATTTTAACAGTCCTTGTTAGTTACACAGGTTTTCTCTCTCAGTTTAGTTTCTGCTAGGGCACAGACATCAGCTAAAGTTAGGTGAGAGGTGATGTGTGGTGTGAAGTATGAAAGAAGTTTGATATCAAGAAAGAAATGGGCTCTCCAGCTTCACTGAGGTCAGATGGTCATGGAACAGACATCTTTCTCTATACTGGAGTCTGCTCATGCCACTGTATATAGCACTTGCTGTATATACTGAAGACAGGAACTCATTTTTGGAACTACTTTTAGCAAAGTCTGATGTGTAGAGCTGTCTTACACTTTTTGAAGTTTAGGCTTTCCTTAAAACTCAATGTTTTGCAGTACTGGCAAAAGGCTGCTTGCTGATCCTGCTGGAAATGTGTGGTTTCCAGACTTTTGAATGGTAGCTTATCTAGCAGCAATTTTTCTCTCACTTGTTAATAAAATTACTTAGTTCCTTGCAGAGGTCCCCAACTGTGCCTCCATTTCCCAAAATAGGGAGGTAGCCACCTTTTCCAAATCTTGGGGCCCCACACTCTGCTCTAAGTCACAACCCTGGAAGGTGCCATTATACCATGTGCTATGCAAACAGAAATCATATAACAGTCCCCTCTTCAAAGAGTTTGCAGATCCAAAAAAAAAAAAAAAATTATAAATATAAAACTATAAATGAAATATATTGAAGTGGAGCTAGATTCTGGATATATCTAGGCCTTTCTTAAAGTGCATCCCAATTTAATCATCTTAAGATGAAAGCAACAAAATGAGTTGGTTCCTGTTTAGGAGTGGAAGTGGATTTGGGTCAGTCTCTATTAAGCAGACACTGTGGTATAATCCAGAATTTGGAGACTTTTCAGTATTTGAGATGCTGAGGTTTGCGTTCTGGTTCTGACTCCAGGTAGGAATTTGCACCAGTTCTTCAGGACTGGCATAAGTGCCTGTGGGCAGTATCACCACCAGAGGTACTGAGGGATTGCTGTCATAGAAAAGGTAGATGTGGACTCCAGTTCTGCATCCGGGAGAAGGAAGAGAAGTGGTTTAAGGAGACATTTAATAGTGAGAGGTCTTTCATAGAGTTTAAACATCTTTCTGAGTAATAGCAACCTTCTGCACTGACTGGGGGTGTACTATGACATTCCCTGAAATGCCAGAAGTACTTAAGCCTTGCTTTTGATCCTGCTCCTTCCATATCCAGCATGTTGCCTTCAGCAGCACTTCTGAGATCCCTAGCAATGAAGTGTTCTTTTTTCTAATGTGTTCTGGCTGGCCTGTCTTTTACACTCTCGAACCAAAGCTTTTGGGTCTCTTTTAGACCCCTCTGTCCTAGGGCTGCATTTTGAGGAGTTTGGCCCAAATACTTAAATTGCTCCTCGTTTTTTACCTGTGAAATGAAAGAATAGCCAGCCCGGGTTGTGAAGCATGTCTCTTTCTTCCTGTGATTACTAGAGTGTGGTTTTTTAAAGATTCTTTCTTTGTGCTCATTTGCCAAAACACTCATCAATCAGCAGCGAACTGTGATGTTAATAGCAAAGAGGGAAACCTGTGGTGCCCACTGCTCTGAGTGGCGGGTTTGTGGAAGGCTGCACTTTGCAAAACACCTTTTGGCCCTGACTGTGCCATGTTCAACACTGGGTTGCTTGAGGCCTGACTGCTGGAAGGAGCAGCAGTATAGATCCACATTCTATGGGTCACATGGCAGTGAAAGGCAGAAAAGGAATTAATGCTAGGTAAGGAGTAACAAAAAGAATGGTCTATTTGTGAGTAGTGTACTGCTAGAAAGGTTACCGGTGTGTCTGGGGCTGAGATGGGGCATATTTGGCTGACTTGGGTTGCGAGATTAAATAGTGACAGATGGTTTCACATGGTTTTCTAATGCAGGAGGAGGTATGAAGCACGTCTGTGTTTGTGGGAGTCAGTGCCAGAGCTTGGAGGATTGATTACGTGCAAGAAGCTTAACGTGTGAGCGCAGTGTTTGTGTGCAAGCGTGCAGAAGCGGGAGTGTTTGTGTCAAAGGACGTGTCTGTGAGAGAACTTGTCTAGCTGGTGTCTGTGCCTACACAAGGGGGGTTCTCATATTGATGTAGTAAGAGAGGACCAGAACATATTTGTGTAGGCTGCTACATTTTGGAGTGATTTCTTTCTTTCTTTTTTTTTTCAAGCTGTAACTTGCCTCCCTGTAAAACTATAAATGCTGCAAAAATGTATTTCCCTGCTCAGGTGTTCTTTCCTGCAAATACTATAAGTCCTCATTATTTTTAATAAAGCCTTCTGTCATAGGACATAAAAATTTCTCTTCTGATACTTTGAAGTTTGATGAAGCCAAGTTTCCCAGTACATACTTACATCATAACATACGGAAGGCACTTAATTTGTGGACCATTACAGCATACTTTGGGTCATGTTATGGCCAAAGGTTGTGACTTATTTTACCCAGAAAGTATTGTAATAACATTGAAATGCACTTACTGAACATGCTTACTGTTTTTTATGGGCTGATTTTTATTTTTGCAACAAGAAAGCAGTCAAGTGTGTGCATTTATTGGGCATGATAGAGAAGAATTTGATATTGCTGACAATCTGTCAGGAAATTGTGGTTCTACCAGAATTTTGCAGTCATGTTATAAAGTATAGCCAATCATGGTAGTATTTAATTTTGCTAGCTTACTTAGGAAATAAATAAAAATCAAGATTTGGACAACACTTCTATGTCTCAAAAATCATGGTGGAGAACGGTCAGGATTGTACCACAGCTTTACAACAGCCTCACAGACTCACTGTTCAGAGTACTTTAGAAGAGCAAAAGCAAATGCATCAAATTTTCACAAGAGTCTTAGCAAAATCAGTTTGATGTTATTCTGTTTTGCTATATTTTTCCTTGCATGTTTTATCATTCTTTTCAGACCTGCTGTGTTTTTTTTTTCCTCCTTGCTCATGGTCAGTGCATTGAATTCAGTGTGACAACTCTTCTTTGCAGTCCCTAAGTTTGTCTCAGTATAACAAACCTGTCTTTCGATGATTATGTTTTTTTCTGTAGGTTAGTTTGGGTTTTGTTGTTGGGGTTTTTCAATTTTTATTGTAGGGCAGGCTTCAATGAATTTGTCCTTCTACAGTCTGAGCTCCCTGCAACGGAAAAGAAATCTATGAAAAATTAAAACTGCATCCTAGTAGTAAGAATTTAGTTGCAGACATTAGTCTAGGAGCAGTTGGTTGGGAGTAGGAAACTAAAACATTTTTTAAGGATGGCCTCACTTTGGCTCTCAGCTTACTGAACACATTGTAAACTTTTTTTATTCTCATATATATAAAAATAGTGTGCCAAGAACAGCCAGAGAGAGAGGTGTTGAGCATGAAGTTAGGCTATTCTTTTTTTAACTTATTAGACAGTCTGACACATTAAGGTAGTGTTTTCTGCTGCAGTCATACTGCTCCCCCACCAGTTTTATCCTGCTAAGCAGATAAAACCATTTAGTAGGAAACTGCCAAATCAGAATTGGGTACAAAGGAGTCACCCAAAGGAGTCTGTACCTTCCATTCTGTACCACAGGAGTGCCCTTACACACTGCCAGGAGCAGTCGGGTACTGAAAAATTGTACTGTAGTTGAGAGTTAGGAGGAAAGGCCTCAATATTCAGTGATGAAAGAGTAGATGCAACAGCTGATATAACTCTGCAGTCTCAGGTGGTCTTGGTTGCTACCAAAGAACAGGCAAGGTGTTCTTATGTGGGGAAATAAAACTAGAGGGGCAGCTCCTCACACCTGTCACAGGGGATTGCTTAGTACTCTGGAGCAGAATGGTTTCTCCTGTCTGGTTTGAGTGAATATTCTTGTTGTTCCCCTTTACTGATTGTGATTGATACTAAACTCTTGATGACCTCATTGCAACTGTGTGGGGAATGAGCTTGTCCAGTTGTTTTGCACCGGTGGGGGAAGGGAGAAATGGGAAAAAGAGAAGGTTCGTTAAAGAAAGAATCACGGCATTTGGTGCTATCACATGGCAGTGATTTCCTCAGTATGTTTCTGTCCTGATATTATCTCTTTACTAAAATGTTTCAGCCTTTATTCTGTCCTATCACATTGCATACAATGGGAGCAAGATAGACTAGGTATGAGCGCTTGGTATTGGCCTGTTGAGGCATTCAGCATTTTTTGTGCAATTTTGTTACAGGTCTACAAGGCCCCATTGAAGCTTTTATTTCCAAACTCGTATTTTAAAATGGGGTGGGTGACACAGTACTGTCTTCCTTCTTTTCCCCCAACCACTGGCTTCTCACTGTCCCTCTGGTAACCCTTTTATCTTCGTGTTGACAGAGGTACAGCATCTCACCTCTTACCAGAAGATGCACCTGATCAGAGATGGCTATTAGAGAGTCGGTGGTGGTGTTTTGGGTGTGGTCCCAAACTCAACCTGATTTTGGAAGTGCTATCAGGTGTTGTGTTTTAAGTTGTCACATGAGGCAACTCTAAATACACAAAAAGCTTTCACTGATTAGTTGGGAGCACATGAATTCACTTGCAATTATAGTAACACAATGTCTGCTTTAATTGATGAGGAATGAAGGAGTGTTGAGATTATAAATGGCTTCAGAATGATTTTGGTCTTCCATTTTTAGTTAGGAAGAAAAGGGCATCCTTCTTGTTTATTGCCTTCAAAACTGACTTGCTATTAGCAATCAGTAGCAACTGGCTTTGTCCTGCCTCCCTACACACAAAAGCTGATGCAAGTGGGTATTTTTTCCTTCTAATTTGGTGGGTGCTGAAGCACATCTGGTGAGTTTGGTTTTTAATTAAATAAATTTAATGGAGAAATGTTATTGAGTTCTTCAGTGCACTTTGAATCAGACCCTGCTTGCTTGTTTTGAAGTAGTTGGGAAGGAATATGTGTATTGCAGAAACTGTTATTTAAAATGATGGGTGGGAGCAATTGAAATATGAACTGCAATGTTTGTCAGTTGTCTTAAAAAAGGCCTCATATCTGATGAAATATTAAGCTGTCTCTACACATCCCATTCCTTCTATAGCTGCTTATAAACACTTCAGGACAATTTAATAGAGTTAATGGAATTTATATGACTATACATTTACTATTGCTACAACCTTTCTTTAGGGTTTTGGATTGCACTAGGGTCCGTTGCTGTAAAAAGCTGTTTTATCAGGTGATGCTTGGGAAATGTGGGAGTACTCATGGGCTGAGCCACTTGCTTGTTTTGTTGTATTTTCTGACCTAAGCTCAGCTTGTCTGAAAGCTCAGTTGAAGGTCATAAGCTGAGCTGAGCAACTTCAGGCTTGTTCATGTTTAAAATCTTACATCAATGTTAAAATTTTTATTTGGTGTTTTTCAATGATACAGCTGTAAAGCAATTGAGACTGTGAATCTGGCACAATGTTTCCATGTATCTGTGAATTTGTGGTGTGTACATGTCATATACTGCAAGCCTCAATAGGACATGAGAGGTGTTAAAGAGCTGGTTGTTTATTCTTCTGGTGCAAAGTTATTTTGACCCTTAACTGCTAAATTATTTTCTGTTCAACCATGCTATAGGAAAGTTAAGCAGAGCAGGTAGGAGTAAGCTGGTTTTCTGTCTTTTTCTTTTTCCTCAGTCCATTGCATCATTGCTAGTATGGAAAATGTCAGATTTTTTTTTAATGTTTTCATTGTTTCTTTCCTCTGGCTTACAGTCCCTAACTGTGTTGAGTTACTGTTTTGTAATTAGTGGCATGTGGCCTGGCACAGTGAAGTGATACCTCATTTGAGTGATGTTTGTAGTGTTATCTGTTAGAAGATTGATGCCTTGTAGGGGTCTGACTTGTCTCTTCCTTCTCCCTTTTGAAACTATGCAAGTTTCTGTTCCCTAAGTTTTTAAGTGAATTTCTGGTTAGAAGATGTAACAAATCAGACATCTAAAGGTTGTAACCCAGTTCACTGGGATTCTCCGCTGTAGCATTGTCCCCCTTTGTGTATCTAAAGATATACTCAAGTCCTGGTGTAGATCTGCATTTGGATGGGATAGCAGGGACTCGGTCTGAAAATCATCAAAGCTTTTACTGAATGGCTCTGTCTCTGATTCACTCGTTTCAGTCTGTGCCTTCCAGGTGCTTCCAATGTTTTTTTATTTATATGTCAGTAGTACTTGCAAGTTGCAGTCATGAATGTTAATATGCAGTTGGACTTTATGCAGATTGGTTTTGACCCTGGCTTTGAAAACCTGGTGGCTTTTTTTCTTCTTTTACCTATAAATCCTTATTGTAAAACATATAAGAAGAAAACTGAAGTTCTTTTGGCTTAAAGCATTTTTTACGTTCTGAAATGCCTTTGTAGATTGAAGCTGATCTGTGTTTTTTTGATAAATGATAGTTGTATTTCCTTAGCTATTGTTCAACAGTGTTATCTACTTTTCATATGTCTGATGAATGAGGTTCTCCATCACTTTTATGTTCCAAAGCCTGATAAAACAAATGTTTTCACTTTCAAATTGAGCCAATTCTTTTTGTCACAATCAGGACTGGTAAAATAAAGTAAGTAAAGCAGTGATGACTTTGATTTCAAGTGAAATTACGAGCTTGTCCCCACTGGAAAGCACATACTGTGATCTTGCTAATATTTAACCATTAGAAGTCATAAGGAAGTCCTAAATTTGATTTTTCTATTTATCTGTGAGATCATGATGGAAAAAGTTCTCCTTTTCCTTTTTCAGTTATGGCTAATTGATTTGATTTTATTTTTCATTGGAACAGGGACTTATGGAATAACATAATACATGACGATTTTTACTGTAGCTATGACGAATATTGATTTGATTGGATTGAGCTTTCAAAACTTCAGTCATGCAACATACGATGGCATTTTTGGGGTAAGCTCAACATGATCTGTCAGTGTGCACTTGCAGCTCATAAAGCCAGTCCTGTCCTGGGCTGCACCAAAAGAAGCACAGCCAGCCTATGGAGGGAGGTGATTCTTCCCCTCTGCTCTGCTCTTGTGAGACCCCACCTGGAGCACTGTGTCCAGTTCTGGAGTCCCCAGGATAAGAAGGACACAGAGCTCCTTGAAAGTGTCCATAGGAGAGCCACTAAAATGCTCAGAGGGCTGGAGCAGCTCCCCTATGAAGAAAGGCTCAAGAAGTTGGGGTTGTTCAGCCTGGAGAAAAGGAGGCTCTGAGTTGACCTTGTAGTAGCCTTCCAATATCTGAAGGGGCCCTACGGGAAGGCTGGGGTAGGGCTTTTTACAGGGGTGTGTAGTGAGAGGACAAGGGGAAATGGTTTAAACTTGAAGAGGGGAGATTTAGGGTAGACGTTAGGAAGAAGTAATTTAATTTGAGGGTGAGGTTGGCACAGGTTGCCCAAGGAAGCTGTGACTGCCCCCTCCCTGGAAGTGTTCAAGGCCAGGTTGGATGGGGCCTTGAGCAACCTGGTCTAGTGGGAGATGTCCCTGCCCATGCAGGGAGGTTGGAACCAGATGATCTTTAAGGTCCCTTCCAACCCTAGCCATTCTATGAAATGAAATATAATAAAGTGTGATAACTGTCAACACAAAGCACTAGAAACAATACAGGAAAAAAAATATTTTCCCCAGAACGTGGGGTTAAAACTGACTACTTGAACATGCTTGAAGATATTTGTTAGCTCATTCAAAATTTGAAGCATATGTCCCTGTAGTTTTTGATATGGCCTTGTTATGGTCAACTTCTTTTAAAACCAGATGTCTTATGCATGTTCTTGCATGGGAAACAATATTTCAGAGTTTCCACTTGAAAAGAAAAATATGATCTGACAGTATTTTTTATGTGTCAATATTGAAATATTAATGCTTTAAAATAAATTTTAGACTATGAAATATTTTTGTTCATATTGAGTAATTTCCTATTTCACAATTAGCAATGTAATTTCTCTGGAGTAAAGACTAGTACTTGCAATGATTAAGCATGAGTGTATTGGTCTGTGTTAATTGTAAAAGAAGTTTTCATATTTGTGTAGCTGAAATGTTAAAAGTTCTAATGGTAGCTCTGAACCATCAGTAAAATGTAAAATCTTGAGTTTGGTGGCTTTGTCACAGACTTCTATAGGATTTGCTTTTTTCCTTAATCAGTCAGTGTAGACTGTTCCTGAACCTATTAATAGTTAACTGCTTTGTTAAATTTTGATTAAGAGAGACATGTGTCCAGCCTCTCTGGGTACATCCTGCTGCTGTGGGAAGTAGTTACAGAGAGAGGCTGGATTCTAAACTACCAGATAGGCTGCCTTGAGAGGTTGTGTTTGGTTTAGAACCATTTCTCACATGTGAGAAATGTTTGAGTAGCATGTTTGCTACTTGTCTTTGTGTCCTTCCATTCCACTCTTCTTTTGCTCTGGAGTGTGTTGAGTCACTTTACAACAGGCAAGGCCCATAGGAGGAGCTGTGAGATGGTTTCATAGACTTTGTCAGCTGTATGGTGAAAATGAGACTGTCTTTTCACATTGTATTTGGTCACATCCTGGTGTGCCTGACAAAGCCCATCTTTGTTTCTGCTGCCAAATAACATATGTAGCAAAAATTACTCACTGCTTCTGTTCCTTCCATTCCTTCCAACCACAGTTTTTCATAGTTGTGCTCTAACTTTGGGTTGTTCTTTGTGGCCAAGGAACTTTCTCTACATTGTGCATTGTCCCAAACAGCTGGATGCTGGCTATCTAGTTAACAAAAGGGAAACTGGCTTTGGGAGTATCTCTGGAACATGGAGAAGGGATTTTTTAGTATATGCAGGAAAAACGCCACTTCACTTAGGAAAAAGTTATGCTGGTTTTATTAAATGTGTAACAAATACTGTTCTATAGACATTACTTGACACCATTAATTGTTTAGTAGAAAATATTATTCTTTTCATGGCTTTTCTTTTGAATTAATTTAACAGATTTTACAGTGAGGATAATATTATGTAGAAACTTTTAGCACATGGGCCTTTCCCCATAAGCATTGTCATGGTTCCTTCAAAATATATTTCAACCTTTCCATGATAAATACCTTCCCTTTCCCTCTGGGTTTTCTCTGGCAAAACTGAAATCCATTTAACTTTTACTTTTTTAATGCAGTTAATAGCTAATTCAGAAGTGCTGGCAGGCTGTCACATGAGGACCAAATGGTGTTCTTTTGTGTCCTGCAGTAAGCTCTTTGGAAAAAGGGAGTGCTGGACAAAGCTGAACATGTGTCTTACAGAATCTCACTGCAGTTATTTTTCTGAATGTAAAACTGACTTATGAACAGGTTTCAAGTTGGGCTTCTCTTAACTCTGTCATCTTGATCATAGAATTGTTTTGCTGGGAAAAGATCATTGTCCAGCACTAAACCATGTCCCAGAGCATCACATCTACGTGGCTTTTTCCAAACATCTCCAGGGATGGTGATTCAGTACCTCCCTGGGCAGCCTATTCAAGTGTTTAATTACACTTCCAGTGAAGAAGTTTTTTCTGCTATCCAATCTAAACCTTCCATGTTGCAACTTGAGGCCATTTCATTAATTCCAAGCTTAATTTTCATTCTATGTAGTAAAATACCCACATGCTCACATAGATGTGCCTTGTGCTAGGATTTTGCTGTTCCTCCAGACATGTTTATAGGAATGCATTTTGTTAAACAACCATCTTGATTTGCTGTGGTATCTCTGAAAAGAAAGGAGTCTATGTTAGGATTATGTTAGGAGTGTGGTTTGTGTGTTTGGGATCAGAATTAACAAGTAATTGTAAGTTGGAGCATGTAGTCTCATCCACTGATGGGGAAGCCACATAAAAATTGAAACCTTTGGGATGCTAATAGGAAAGTTGTGACTGATAATGTAACACTTTAGATGAATACTGCATGACCCTGCATATAGGTGTCCCTGTATGTTTATTTGTTAGATAGACTTGCATTTGTAAATTCAAGAATGTCTTTTTTTTTTAATTTTGATGCAAAATAAATATGCTCTTGAAAGTGTTCTATATCAGTTTTTTTATGAAAGTTGTCATGAAGTTTAACACATGCTATATATTTCTATACTTAATTTTCCTTAGTGGAAAGCTTTACTATGGCTCCTGAGTTCTCAGATACCTGGTAGTTAAAATCTTGCTATAGTATATAAATGTGTACTGTGGCTGCACATACACTGCATGTATCAGAAGCACATTTTTGTCCTCTGTGGAGGAATTCTGCACTGCATAATTAACATTATGTTGATCTCAGTAAATGTGTATATCCCACTGTACACTCTCTGACTCTTCCTCCTCCTTTGTAACAAAGCATGAACAAGGCATGTA